>NC_026000.2:61873219-62202228 GCF_000442705.2 Elaeis guineensis
AGGTGGAGACCTATAAAGCCGTCTGGTCGCTAAGGGGTATCATCAACGTTATGGTATTGACTATGACGAGACATTTTTCCCTGTGGCAATACTCAAATCCATTCGGATAATGCTTGCAATAGCTGTCCATCTGGATTATGAGATCTGGCAGATGGATGTAAAGACAACTTTCCTGAATGGAGAGCTAACTGAAGAGGTGTATATGATACAACCTGAGGGGTTTACATCCACAGATGAGTCCAAGGTGTGCAAGCTTCAGAGATCCATTTATGGACTGAAGCAAGCTTCTCGGAGTTGGAACATGCATTTTGATAAGGTGATCAAAACGTATGGCTTCATTAAGAATGGAGAAGAGCCCTGCATCTATAAATGGGCAAATGGTCCAGTTGTGGTATTCCTTGTCTTGTACGTGGATGACATTCTCTTAATCGGGAATGACATCCCCGCACTATAGGGAATAAAAGTTTGGTTGTCATCACAGTTCTCCATGAAGGACTTGGGTGAAGCATCCTACATCCTAGGGATGAAGATCTATAGGGATAGATCTAAAAAGATGCTTGGGTTATCCCAGTCCATATACATAGACACTGTGCTGAAGAGGTTCAGCATGGAGAATTCTAAAAAGGGCTATATACTGATAGGCCAAAGAATTTCTCTCTCTAAGAAGGATTATCCGACAACTCCTGAAGAGAGAGAGCGTATGAGTAGAGTCCCATATGCTTCAGCCGTGGGATCTATCATGTACGTCATGACATGTACAAGACCAGATGTGGCATACTCACTAGGAGTAGTGAGTAGATACCAATCTGATCCTGGAGAGAATCACTGGAAAGTGGTTAAAGCCATCCTTAAGTATTTGAAAAATACTAAGGACCAATGGTTGGTTTATGGCAAGTCAGATCTGAAACTTGTGGGGTTCACAGACTCCAGCTTCCAATCTGACCATGATGATAGCAGGAGCATGTCGGGTTATATCTTTACTCTGAATGGTGGAGCCATCTGCTGGAAGAGTTTCAAGCAGCATACTGTGGCAGACTCTGTTTGTAAAGCGAGTACATCACAGCATCGGATGCCGCGAAGGAAGCTGTGTGGCTGAGAAAATTCATCAACGAGTTTGGAGTAGCACCCTCCCTTGATGGTCCAGTCCTGCTCTACTGCGACAGCACTGGTACCATAGCTCAGGTGAAGGAACCCAAAGCACATCAGCAGACGAAACACATCTTGCACCACTTCCACCTGGTCTGAGAGATCATGGATCGAGGTGACGTCGACCTTCAGAAGATCGACGAAAAGAGAACCTAACTGACCCATTCACTAAAGCCCTTGCGATAAAGGAGTTCGACAATCACAAGTCGAAGATGGGTATTAGATACTATGTCGAGTGGCTTTAGGATAAGTGGAGTTGTTGAAAAATATGTTCCAAAAAGTCAATCGTCAAGCTGTTGACGGTTGAGCAACCAAGTATTGTAATTGATTTGTTAATAAATAAAATATATTTGGCATCTTCATCATAAGCTTTCATCTTCTAATGAACTCCATTGTTATGATAAAGTCCTTAGGACTATTTAAGTTCGATAAAGAGAGGATTTATCGATTAGTCCTTAAAACTGTTCATGACCAAATGATATGCTGTTAATAAGGACGACAGCTTCTATCGAGCATAGGTCACTGTAGGCCATATGGGTTGGTTGTCCTCTTAACCAAGGAGTGTGGAGATACTGGTATGGCATACAGGTGAGATGTAAGGGTACATCGTCATTGAACATGACCAACTCCAGAGTATTCTGCTGTCGAGAATGTATCTGATGGGATATAGGTATAAGTGTCCCTTAGACTTGAGATCGCCTCAGTGACTTGCAAGCAACTCACTGTGCTTTGGCACTGGACTGACTGAATTTCTAATTCAGGGATGGAAGGCTTCTGGGCACAGTCAAGTACTTACGAAGTCAGAGTGTGATCGAGATGGGATTGACCACTCCAAGAGTTGGAGAAGAATGAGTCACTGTATTTCAATTTAGCAAAACTTTGGCCAGGGTAATCCATCAGATGGATTTTATATTTTGAAATACAATGTGGACAACCTGATCAGAGTTGATAGTTGAACTCTGGGGTGTCCTATGATCATTTTGGTCAAGGGGATGAATTATATGAAAACTATATCCGCATGGGTTCTAAGGATGTTGTTCTACACATTCGACATATCGGTCGTCGGGTACCATTGCTAGATGGTCACTTCGATGGGTACAGAAATTTGTTCCTATACTACCGGCTTAGGTTCGGACCTATGAGGTCACACACATTAGAGTTCATGATCCGATCGGATGGTTGATCAACGATTAAGAATCGTTCTAGGGTTAAATGATCAATACGATTGACATTTAACCCAGTGCAAGTATTGCAGGAGGATCGATAAGCAATTCGATTGCTAATTGGCTTAATTTGATTAAGCCAATGGACTGAGATTAAGTCTAATTAAATATAATTTAATTAGATTTATTTTGGGCTTGATTGGATCAAGTCCAATTAGTTTATTGGATAAGCCAAGTGCAAGGAAAAACTAGGCCTAGTTCAACTAGGACTTGGGTCAATCTAATTTTTAATTTGATTAAAAAATTAAATCAGATTTAAATCTAATTTAATCTGATTAAATTAGATTTTTAATTGGTTAAGATCTATTTTAATTAGGTTGATCTAATTTTGGTTTGATTTGGTTTGGAAAACCAAATTAAAACAAGTCATAAGATAGAATCCTAGTAAGACTAGGATTCCACCTTGCGCCACATAAGCCTTCCCCACACCCTCTCTCTTATTCAACGCCAATCTTCACTTATTTTGTGTGACAAAAGCCCTCTCCCAGGTCTCTCCCATGTTCACAAAAGGTTTCCTCTCTTCTTTCTTACGTGGAAGGTGGTTTGGATCAAATAAAAAAGGAATAAGTTTGGATTTCGAATTCTATGAGATAGAGTTTTAGAAATCTAAAACTCTTTCAATTTTGCATCGAATTTATCCAAATTTTTTTTTTGAATTTTTGTGCTTTTAGGGTATACATTGTGACCCTTTGCTAGTAATCCATGCACGAAAATATGGAGGAGGTGCTCAAGAGTTGGGCGCCCCTTAACTTGCCATGTTTGGATAAGCCTTTACTAGGTATTTGACCTAGACAAGGACTCTATCATATCTCTCTGTATAAAATGAGTTTCTTCATGAAAGTTTAGGAGAAGACAGATATTTGAGAGACCTTTGTGTCATCCAAAAATCAGAGAGAAAGACCTTTGGGTCATGGAGATATAAAAGATGCAAGTTAGGGTGTCTAGAGAGAAAAACGTGAAGAAGAAGAGGGTCTTCTTCTAGGGTTTTTATTTTCATATCTTTCCTCCCTCCATCTTGAGTTTTCTGAGAGTTTCTCAGATCTGAAACTCCTCCTTCTACTTTTCATCTTTGGAAGAGTCCAAATTAAGAAGAAGGAGGCACCTGATCAACCATCAAAGAAGGATCAGCGCAGTACTAGCATACTGTGCTGATTTCTTGAAGCAGGACTTCTGATCGAGATTCGTGGGCTCGTGTGGACGACTCCTAGAGGCCGGACGCGTGTGCGGCTTGCAACATCATCCTTAAGCCCGGATCAGCGAGGTTAGAGCATCTAAGTTGTAAGGTAATAGATCTGATCTATTGTTTAATACATACATTAGATGTGGTATAGAAACATGTTGATATGATCAACATGTAGTTCATGCTATATTTATATATTTTAATTTTTGATTTAATGCTATGTAATAATCATGTAATAGGATCTTAGATCTAGGGATTCTCTAATTTTAGAAAATAAATTTTGATTTATTTTAGTCTTTCGCTGTATGATCTTGAAAATGTTTCAAGATCTAACCCTGAAACCCTAGATCTGGTTCCTATAGGTGCTACCCATTCTTTTCATTTATTCCACACACCACTTAAAGATAATTAGGAGATAATATAGAGATAATGAGGAGATAATTCATGCCAACTCATTGACATAATCCAATCTTCTTGGGCTCATAATTAAGAGCCCAATTAAATCCAAATAGATTTAGGTTAGATTCAAGGCTATGGACCTGATCCAATCAAAGTTTGAGAAAAATTAGGTTTAACCATGTGCTAGCATGGTTCTATTAAACCATTGGGGTTTCAATAAATCCTAATCTAATTAGAACTTCATAAGTTTAATTAATAAATTCAAGATTAAATCTCTTAATATGTGATCCCATAGGTTCTATTTTATCTAGCAGTAAGAAATATTATAATCTCCATCATAATATCATCGAAACTTTTTTCGATGGATTAGAATATTTTAATTCTATCCTTCGAGGGTCATCGATCATCAAGATGACGTCCGATGAGTCTCACAATCCACTAGTGACACCTAATAGAATTTAGTAGTAACCTAGTAGAATGAAAGTATGAACTCCTAAGTGTAGTTATCGTATGATTCAAACTTTCTATTATGAGTCTCCACTTGAAAGAGGTCATGAAGAACTCGTTAGACCCCATGGTCAGTCATATGCTAGATTGGCTCAACTAGAGTTCATTTATGAATCTCGTAATTTTTTTTTTCAATATTCACACTTGCTTTGATCAAAGATTTTCTGAATTCAATTTTTTAAATCGCATAAGACTTCTTTTTTTCTACCAAGATTGATAGATTCTATCTTAGTACATCCTACTCCAAATAGCGAATCTAAACCTGCTGAAGTCAACATATACAGTAAGGATCTGAATGGCTAGGGATCAAGAGAACGTGCAGTCAAACTTAGTAGCTTCTCAACGAATAGCCAATGACATTGCAGGTCAAAGGATCACTTATACTACTACAGCATCGAAAAAATTACTGATGAGTGAGTAGACATCCATTTAGTTTCTTATGTTGGTCATACTTAGTATAAGTTATTCTCTAACAACTATTTGCACCCTCACTCCAGTGTCCCTACACTGCAGACTCAAGATTTATCTACCCACAAGAGAGGTAAACTGTGCATCGACCCTAAATAGATTGATCTCTATTCTCCGTGATGATTCTTTGATCGAAAATATTTAGAAATTAACAACTAATTAATGTACATCTCAAATTCTTAACTTTTTAAAATATACAAAAATAACTTTGTTAATTTTTAGGATAAATCATGGATGCATAAACATGATTGGAAAGAATAAGCTCTTTATCGATAATAAAAAATTATAAGTATAAGTTAAAGTTCTGGAATTATAAAATGTGTCAGCCAACAATTAACTTTTAGGGCACAAATCCAACACCCTCACCTAACAGTTATTAGGTCCAACTCCATTTCTATCCCAGGACATCAAATGTCATTAGGGTGGTTGTACCTTTTTGATGTAATCGAACTATTGGAAAATATGTCCTAAAGCCAATCGTTAGACGATTGTGCTCATCTTGTAAATTGTATATAAATTTTTATTAATAAAAGTTATTTAGTATTTTTATTATAAATTGATCATCTTTGAACTTCTATATTGTAATGAAGTCCTTAGAACTATTATTAATTAATAAAAGAAGATTTATCATTAAGTCTTGAAAAATATTCATGATCAAACGATACGCTATTACTAGGATGATAGCGATATCAAGTGTAGGTCATTGTGTGCCATATGAGTTGGTTGTCCTCTTAATCAAAGAGTGTAGAGATATAGTTATGGCATGCAGATAGAATGTAGATGGAGTGTGGAGACTTTGCTGTCAAGAGTAGCTCGTGAAGGGTATGGATATAAGTATCTCTCTTGTTGAAAAATATATCCCAAAAGTCAATCATCAATCTATTGACGGTTGAGCAACCTTGTATTGTAATTGATTTATTAATAAATAAAATATATTTTTCATATTTTTATCATAAGTTTTTATCTTCTAATGAACTCCTTTGTTGTGATAAACTCCTTAGGACTATTTAGATTCGATAAAGAGGATTTATCGATTAGTTTTTAAAACTGTTTATGATCAAATGATAGACTATTAATAAGGACGACATCTTCTAACGAGTATAGGTCGCTGTAGGCCATATGGGTTGGTTGTCCTCTTAATCAAAGAGTTTGGAGACATTGATATGGCATACAGATGAGATGTAAGGGTACATCATATTGAATGTGACCAACTCCAGAGCATTCTACTGTCGAGAATATCTCTGATGGGATATAGGTATAAGTATCTCTTAGACCTGAGATCGTCTCAGTGACTTGCAAGCAACTCACTGTGCTTTGATACTAGACTAACTGTATTTTTAATTCAGTGATGGAAGGCTTTTGGGCACATTCGAGTACTTGCGAAGTTAGAGTGTGATCGAGATGAGATTGACCACTCCAAGAGTTGGAGAAGAATGAGTCGCTGCATTTCAATTTAGCAAAATCTTGGCCTGGATAATCCATCAGATGGATTTGATATTTTGAAATACAATATGGACAACCTGATTAGAGTTGACAGTTAAACTCTGAGGTATCCTATGAGCATTTTGGTCAAGGAGATGAATTATATAAAAACTATATCCGCATGGGTTCTAAAGATGTTGTTCTACACATTTGACTTATCCGACCGTCGAATATCATTGCTAGATGGTCACTTCGATTGGTACAGAAATTTATTCTTGTACTACCGACTTAGGTTCAAATCTATGAGATCACATACATTAGAGTTCACAATCTGATCGGATGGTTGATCAATGATTAAGAATCGTTCTAGGGTTAAACGATCAAATGATTGACATTTAACCTAGTGCAAGTGTTGTAGGAGGATCGATTAGCTATTTGATTACTAATTGACTTAATTTAATTAAGCCAATGGATTGAGATTAAGTTTAATTGAATATAATTTAATTAGATTTAGTTTGAACTTGATTGGATCAAGTCCAATTGGTTTATTGGATAAGCCAGGTGCAAGAAAAAACTAGTCCTAGTTCAATTAAGACTTGAGTCAACCTAATTTCTAATTTGATTAAAAAATTAAATTAGATTTAAACCTAATTTAATCTGATTAAATTAGATTTTAATTGGGTTAAGATCTATTTTAATTGGATTGATTTGGTTTTAGTTTGATTTGATTTGAGAAACCAGATTGGAACAAGACATAGATTGAATCCTAGTACAACTAGGATTCCACCTTGTGCCAATCTAGCCCTCACGCCCACTCTCTCTTATCCCATGCCCACTCTCTCTTATTTTGTGTGACAAATATTCTCTTCCAGATCTTCACGCATGCCCAAAGGTTTCCTCTCTTTCTCTCTTATATGAAAAGTGGTTGTGGATCAAGTCAAAGTAGGAATAGTTTGGATTTCAAATTCTATGAGATAGAGTTTTAGGAAACCAAAACTCTTTCCTTATGGCACTGATTTTATCCATATTTTTTCTAAGATTTTTATAGCTTTTATGGCATATAATATGCACCCTTTGCTGGTGGTCCACGCATAAAAAAGAAAGAGGGGGCACCCAAGAGTTGGGCGCCCCTTATCTTGCCCTGTTTGGATATACCTTGACTAGATATTTGATCTAGACAAGGACTCTATCATATCTCTCTATTTAAAATGAATTTCTTCATAACATTTTTATGAAAAATAAAAAAAGAGAGACCTTTGGGGCATGCAAAAATCTGGGAGAAAAAAGATTAGGGCATGGAGATACAATAGACACAAGACTAGCTATCTAGAAGAGAGCAAATAGAAGAGGAAGAGGGTCTTCTTCTAGGGTTGCTGATTTCATCCCTTCCCTTCCTCCATCTTGAGTTTTCTAAGAGTATCTTAGATTAAAACTCCTCCTACTTCTCATCTTTGGAAGAATCCAAATCAAGAAGTAGGAGGCATCTAATGACCATCGAAGAAGGATCAGCACAGTACTAGCATACTGTGCTGATTTTCTGGATCAGGACTTCTGATGTAATTCATGGGCTTGTGTGGATGACTCCTAGAGGCCGGATGCATGTACGACTCGCAACATCATCCTCAAGCCCAGATCAGCAAAGTTAGAACATCTAACTTGTAAGGTAATAGATCTGATTTATTATATTTTACATACATTAGATGTAGTATAGAAACATGTTGATGTGATCAACATGTAGTTCTTCCTCTTTATATTTTAATTTTTGATTTAATACCATGTAATAATCATGTAATAGGATCTTAGATCTAGAGATTCTCTAATTTTATAAGATAAATTTTGATTTATTTTAGTCTTTCACTGTTTGATCTTGAAAAAGTTTCAAGATTTAACCCTAAAATCCTAGATCTGGTTCTTTCAATTGGTATCAGTCTAACTTAGTAACAAAAGGATACTTGATATAGTAAGTACTTATCATGTCGGTATGTGAATCAAGATGGAATTGATCCCTTTGAATTGGTAGGAGATATGCATCAGTATATTTCAATTTAGTAAAATCTTGGCCAGGATAATCCATGAGATAGATTTGAAAAGTTCAAATATAATATGGTCGACCTAATTAGAGTTGACAGTTAAACCTTAGATCATCTTGAGTATTTGGATCAAAGAGATGAATTATACGGTAATCATACACTAGTAGATTCTAGAAGGTTGCTTTGCAATACTTTGACCTATCTGGTCATCAGGTCATCATTGCTAGTTGGTTACACTGATTAGTATAGAAAGTTGTTCTTATGCTATCGGCTTAGATTCGAGCCTATGGGATCACATGCATTAGAAGACTTGATCAGATCTGATAGCTGAAAGAGTCCAATTGGATTGTGATTCTGATGAAGAGTCCTATTTGGACTAGGACTCTATGGGAGAGTTCTACTGGGATAGGGACTCTACCATTCATGGAGAATTAATTAGTAATTAGATTACTAATTGACTCAATTTGATTGAATAAAGAGCTTTGAAATAAGTCTAACTGAATTAGATTCAGTTCGACTCAGATTGAAATTGATATGATCAAATCCGATTATAAGAAAAATTTGATCCTGATACGATCAGGGTTTGGACTCAGCTAATTCCTAATTGGGTTAAAAATTTGATGAGATATTTAGATTTCTAATTGGATTAGGTTCATGTTTATCAGTGGTTTCAATCCAAATTTGATTTTAATTAGAATTGAATTAGAAATGAAAAGTCCAAGTCAAACTGAGACTCTATCCTTATCTTTTGCGCCACATCTGGATCCATGCTAATTTCTCCATGCCTAATTAGATTTAGATTATGATTTTTGACATCATGAGAAAGGATCCAATAAGGATGGTCAGCTATAGCTAATGAGTCATAATATTATCTCTTGCCTGATTCAAATGCGATCCGAATTAGAGATAAGATGCAGACTAGGAAAGAGATTTTTCATATATGGTATATTGTTGACACCATATTATTTTTTTTCTTATTTTTCTTGAGGAATCTTTGGTGTTTGAGACTCCATATTCCTTTCCACATCCTAAGAATTTTTTTGAAATTTTTTGGGATGCCAAAAGGAGATTTTGGCATTGATTTATGGCATCCTTCCTTGGAAAGCCATAATTCCTAGTCTATAAAAGGGATCCCCTCTCTTGGATGTCCCATAATCAATTTTCTTACTAATTTTTTATTTTCAGAGCCTTTTCTCATCCTCCTCCAGATCTTTATCATTTTGGAGTGTCCAAGGTGCTTATAGAAGAAGGAAGAGATCAGCTATCGAAGTTGTTTGCAGACTAGCATCTCCGAGCCTTTGATTTGTGCCAGTCTTCATGTGGATTTTTCTATAGAGACCAGATGAGTTTGTGTGGCTGCGAGTGGCCTGAGGAACACCATCTCCAACCATTGGACTAGAGGAGATCAAGATCAATAATTTATTTGGTAACAATCTCTAACTTATTTTGATTTTTATGGTAGATCTAATAGTTAGATCTAGAATTTCAGCATCGATGAGATCGATGTGATTTTTATTTTCAGATCTAAAACATATATTTTTTATATCAAAGATCTTGATGTGGTAGTCTAAAATTAGATCTTATACACGTGACTAGGATTAAATTGTTTAATCTATTATTTTTATTACATAAAATTTTAAAATTATATGTACTGCACTACCGCATATTTTCTTCACGAACCACTATAACTAATCGAGATCAATCAATGTCAGGAAGGCACCTACATCTCAACAATGATGGAAGACCTCTAGACTTAAGTGAGAAGATTTAGGTTTAGATCTCTTCTAAATCTGTAGATCTGACATCCGACTGATCAAATTCAGATTAGCACATTAACATGTCTAACTAGCATAGTCGGTATGGATGAACTCGAGTCAACAAGTAACCTAGCATGAAATTGAATCTCCCAAAATGGCCAGATAAGTTAAGATGAGTGGGAGTTCCTCTGTTGCTTTCATTAGACACCAATTAAATTTGATCAAGTCAGACAATGGAATCAATTAAATAACCACCATCTAAATACTTATCTTAGACACTAAATTGATCGATTAGAATCGATCAGGTTAACTTATTGAAATGGTCTCAAATCACTGAACCAAATTTGATCTTGAGTCAATCAACTCATATCAAAATATGAATTGATGCGATCAATTATAACTAGACTCGACTTTGAGCCCCTTTGACCTAATCCTAATCATCCATTGATTAGGTTCAATCAACTGTTCAAAATTGACAATGGGATCTAGCCTGACCTAATCAATTTGATCCTAATTGTAGTTTAATCACTAGACCTAATTTGTTCAACCCATACCCACATATAATAATATAATTTTAGATCCAAAATTAATTTATAGATTATGTTTCATTGCATGCATTAGTGGATTATAATCTTGAAACAGTTTCAGATCTGAACCTAATGTCATATATCATATATATGTAGTTTCAGATCTAAACTAAAATATGCATCACATATACATAAAATTTTAGATCTAAAATAAAAAATACATATATAATCAGATCTAAAATAATGATTAAAATATTTTAAAAATATTTTTTAAAAAATTGGTTCACATCAAAGTAGGATAATCTTTTTAATATAAAAGGTAAACTCTATACCAGGACAATCTTACACCAGTTTGATGTGAATTTTTAATCTTTCTAATTTTAGACCTAAACATAAAATAAGATATATCACATATGCTAATTTTTAGATTTAAAAAATTAATTTAATTATTTCAAAAATAATTTTTAAAATCGATCAATCTTGTGCTGGACAACTATTATAATATAGAGGGTAAACCCTATATCAGAACAACCTTATATCAGCACAAGATCAATTCTAAATCATAAAAAACTTTTAGATCTAAGACAACAATTAGATTATATATGTCTTTAAAAATCAGTGGCTCTGATACTACTATTAGAAAATTGGATAGGATGCATGTATAGATTTTAAAAATCTTTACAATCGCAGTGGAAAAACAATCAGGTTAAACTCTTTAACCTTACATGCATTAGATCTCATCTAATCCTATTCAAGTCCAGAAGTAAAGACATGCATATAATTTAAAAAATAAAATAAAGATGAGATCAAATCTCAATACTTTTGTATGGATAGAAATTCACCGTAATTGATGATTTGAGATTCAAAGTTTCTTGAGCTACACACATGTCTAGCTTCTATAGGTATCCATCGGAATCAACCTTGAATCTTTTTTCTCATGATAGATTCTTCTTCTCTAAATAGGATCTCAGCCCTTTAGAACTTTGATCAACTCTTTGATCTTGACTGTTACTCATCTCTTGAGCTGCAGCCTTCATCTCCTCGTTTCATACTATAGAAGAACAACTCTTCACCTCTTAGCATATAGAAGGATGGGATGCCCAACTCTTGAGCATTGGAAAGAGAAGAGGGAGAGAGGATGTGGTGTGGAGAAGGGAGAGAGGGAGAGAGATCTAATTTTTAATTAAAAACATCTAACTTCTAAAACCCTAGGAGACCTTCTCTTTATATAGGTCCTTTCTTGATCCAAATCAAGAACCAATTAACTTAAAAAGGCACATCCTTATCTCACGAGAATTTCTACCTTTTTAATCTAATTTTTTATTAAAATCAGATTTAATTGATAGGACATCAGTCTCTTTTGATAAGCATATGGGGCGCCCCAATCAGATAAGGCAATCTGAGTGGATGCCCCATGCAATATAGGGCAGCTGATTGGGGCACCAAGGGTTGGCACCCCATTCTAGGGTTTTCATGTAAGAGAGGGGGCATAGCCCCTCTCTCTCTCCCCTTCTACACCAAGCCACAAGAGGGGGTGGGCCCCTATAACATTATCCAAGAGGTTGGCGTCCGTTGGTCCTGCCAAAAAAGGAGGATTGCACTATCCCTTCTTTCAAATAATTTCACACACAATGAGGAGATAATGAGGAAATAATTTAGCCAACTAATTGACTTAATCTAATCCTCTTGTGCTCATAATTAAGCACCTAACTAAATTCAAATAGATTTAGGTTAGGTTCAAGGCTATGGACTTGATCCAATCGAAGTCTCCAGAAGAATTAGGTTTAACCATATTCTCTTAAACTCAATAGGATTTCAATAAATCCTAACCCAGTTAGAACTTCATAAGCCCAATTGGCAAATTCAAGATTAAATCTCTTAATATATGACCCCATAGGTTCTATTCTATCTGATAGTGAGATATATTATGATCTCCATCACAATATCATCAAAATTTTTTCGATAGATGAAAATATTTTTAATTATATTTTTTGAAGATCATCGATCATCAAGACGATGTCCAATGAGTTCTACAATCCATCAGTAATACCTAACAGTATACAGTGATAATCTAGTAGAATGAAAGTATGAACTCTTATGTGTAGTTATCATATGATTCAGTCCTTCTATCATGAGTGCCAACTTGATGGAGGTCATAGAGAATTCGTCAGACCCCATTGTCAGTCATATGCTAGATTGGCTCGACTCAAGTTTATTTGTAAATTTCATAGAAACTTTTTTTCAGTATTCACACTTGCTTTGACCAAAGACTTGTGGAGAAATTCAGTGCACGGGTAAAATGGTAATTTTAAAACTTTTTTCAAATCATAATTTTACAGTGAAAAAAATATTAATTAATCTAATTAATTAACATGAATTTACCCTACACTAGGATCTAAATATGATATATAGCATGCATGCATTTAAATTTGAAATTCAAATTTGAATAATAAACACTTTATTGTAATGTGTTCAGAACACAATACCTTTGTACGGGTAGTAGATCGCCATAATCTGATCACCGTTGGGAGAGTCTAATCATCGTGACATAGCCACATAGTATGTCTGGCCTCTGCGGATCATCCACACGAAGCTCCCAGTCTGATCGACTCCTTACGAGTGCTAGCTCGTTGTAGAGCTCTTTTGACGGCCGATGCTGATCGAACTCCTTTGATCGATGTCTGTCGATTCTTTGGATGCTTCAGATCATCAATAGACGTGTTTGAGAGGATGTTGAAGATCTCTCTGAGATTTTGTGAGCTCACAATACTCATAGCTCACTTTCTCTCTTCCCAAACCCCAGGCTAAAACTTTAGGGAACTCACCGAAAACCTTGCACTCACTTTTTTTCTTTTCTTTCTTTTTCTCTTGGAAGGATATGGACTTCCTTCTCACACACAAGACTTTTCACACCCCAGAACTTTTCTCCAAAAATCTTCTTCTTGCATGCCCCACTCTTCTCCTCCTTTTATAACAACGTTAAACGTCTTATCCAAAAGAAAGGATAAAGATGAGTAATTGCACATTTGAATTCAAATCAAATTTTGAATTCAAATGGACACCAACTCATCCCTTATCCACTAAAGGCATGAGGCATGGCTTAAATTGTGCATAGAGTGATTTCATGAGAAACCTTTTCTCATGTAATAAATGAGGCATAAAAAAAGGGATAAGGTGCAAAGATTGATTGCCCATTCAAATTCAAACTTTATTTTGAATTTGAATGGCCAACCAATCATCCTTATCTATTCATATAGCACATTAAAGTGGGGCATGGAGAGGGCTTGGCGTGAGAAAATAATTCATGAGAAATTCTTTCTCATGAATTCAAATGGGTGCAATGGAAGTGAGGTGGCACATGGAGATTGGGTCAAGGTGGTTTAATTATTTAAACCAACCTAATTGAACCAAATAATTTAGGTCCAATTAGATTAATTTAAATCCAACTAAATTATGCTTAATTAGGTTCAATAAAATCCTAATCAAATTAAGAATTGATTAAGCCCAACCCTTGATCAAATCAGAGACCAAACCATCTCGACGATTAGGTCAACTCTTAACCTAATCGGGTCAAACCCAACTGAATCCAATTCAATTGGACTTGATCCAAAAATAATTACTCAATCAAATTGAGTTAATTAGTGATCAAATTACTAATTAAATCTCTCATAAATACTGAGTCCAAATTCAATGGGCAATCGGGCATCAGAATTCATCGATATGTAACCCTGATAGAAAAGTCCCAACCAGTGGGACTCTTGACCCCGGTACCCATAATGTGTGGAACTCGTGATCAGAGAATCCTGATTCTCGATCATTGAGTATCAAATATGTAGGATTCTACATCAACTATCAGATCAGATAGGAACCTCTAATGTGTGTGACCCCACAGGTTCGAACCTAAGCCGATAGCACAGGAACCAATTCCTGTACTAATCGAAGTGACCATCTAGCAATGGTACCCGTTGTCCGGATAGATCGAAGAGTTGCAATCGCAACACTTAGAACCTACATGAATATGGTTACTGTATAATTCATCCTTTCGACCTCTGTGTTTAGGATGACTCAGGGTTAAACTGTCAACCCTGATCAGATCATCTGAATCATGCTCAACTCAAACACTCCTGTGACTCCTCACAAGGACTATCCTGGCCAAGGTTTTGCTAAATTGAAACACGACTGTACACAGCTCCTAAACTGGAGTGGTCAATCCCATCTTGACACACGCACCGACAAGTCAAGTACTTGACTACACCCAGCAGCCTTCTGTCACTGAATTAAAATTCAGGTAGTCCAGTGCCTAAGTGCAGTGAGTTGCTTGCAAGTCACCGTAGCGGTCTCAGGTCAGAGGGATATTTATATCCATATTCCATCGGAGCAAATCTTGACAGTAGAAATAGCTCCAGAGTCGGTCACGTTCAGTGCAGATGTACCCTTACATCTTACTTGTATGCCATACCAGTGTCTCCATACTCATTGGTTAAGTGGACAACCAACCTATATGGCACACAACGACCTATGCTTGATAAACGTTGTCGTCCTTGGTAACAACGTATCATTTGGTCACGAACAGATTTAAGGACTAAACGACAAATCCTCCTTTGTCGAGTCTAAATAGTCCTAAGGACTTCACCACAACATAGGAGTTCATTAGAAGATGAAACATTTTGTGAGGAAAAATATCAAAATAATTTTTATTAATTCATAATTCATGTACATATACAAAAATGAGTACAACCGTCAACAGACTGATGATTGGCTTTGGGATACTATTTCTAATAATCTCCCACTTGGCCTAAAGCCAATCGGTGCAGTATCTAATATCCATCTTCAACTTGTAGTTGTTGAACTCCTTCATCGCAATGGCTTTAGTGAATGGGTCGGCCAGATTCTCCTTCCCGTTGATCTTCTGAAGATCGACGTCACCTCATCCATAATTCTTCGGATGAGATGGTAGCGACGCAGAATATACTTCGTCTGCTGGTGTGCTTCTGGTTCCTTCGCCTGAGCAATGGCTCCAGAGCTGTCACAGTAGAGCAGAACTGGACCAATAAGGGAGGGTGCTACTCCGAGCTTAGTGATGAATTTTCTCAGCGACACCGCTTCTTTGGCAGCATCGATGCAGTGACATACTCCGCCTCGCAAACTGAATCAGCCACTGTGTGCTGCTTGAAACTTTTCCAGTAGATAGCCCCACCATTAAGGGTAAAAATAAATTCCGACACACTTTTGCTGTCATCGTGATCAGACTGAAAACTAGAGTCTGTAAATCCTATAAGTCTTAAGTCTGATTCACCATAAACAAGCCACTGGTCCTTAGTATTTCTTAAATACTTCAGGATGGTTTTAACAACCTTCCAGTGATTCTCTCCTGGATCAGATTGGTATCTACTCACTACCCCTAGTGAGTATGCCACATCTGGTCGTGTACATGTCATGGCGTACATGATAGATCCCACTGTCGAAGCATATGGAATCCTACCCATATGCTCTCTCTCTTGAGGTGTTGTCGGACAATCCCTCTTCGAGAGAGAAATTCCATGGCCTATCGGAAGATAGCCTTTTCTTGGAATTCTCCATGCCGAGCCTCTTCAGCATAGTATCAATGTACGTAGACTGAGATAAACCAAGCAACCTTTTAGATCTATCCCTATAGATCCTTATCCCTAGGATATAGAAAGCTTCTCTCAGATCCTTCATGGAGAACTGTGACGACAGTCAAATCTTTATTCCCTGTAATGTAGGGACATCATTCTCGATTAAGAGAATGTCATCCACATACAATACAAGAAATACTACTACTGGACCATTAGCCCACTTATAAATGCAAGGCTCTTCTCCGTTCTTAATGAAGTCATATGTCTTGATCGTCTTATCAAAATGTATGTTCCAACTCCGTGATGCCTGCTTAAGTCCATAAATGGATCTCTGTAGCCTGCACACCTTAGACTCATCTGTGGACGTGAATTCTTTAGGTTGTATCATATACACCTCTTCATCCAGCTCTCCGTTTAGGAAAGCTATCTTTACATCCATCTGCCAGATTTCATAGTTCAGATGGACAGCTATCGTAAGCATAATTCAAATGGATTTGAGCATTGCCACAGGAGAAAACATCTCGTCATAGTCTATACCATAACGTTGATGATATCCCTTGGCAACCAGACAGGCTTTATAGGTTTTCACATTTCCGTCTGCGTCCCTCTTCTTCTTGAAGACCCACTTACACCCTATGGGTTTTACTCCTTCGGGTGGGTCAACCAATGTCCATACATCGTTGACCTTCATAGACTCCATTTCGAATTTCATGCCTCTAGCCATTTCTCAGAGTCGGATCTCTGCATTGCATCCATGTAGGTGATCGGATCCTCATCATTTTCATCAAGTTCGATAGGATTGTCATCCCGGATCAAGAAACCATAGTATCTGTCCGGTTGACGTGGTACTCTACCAGATCGCTTTAAGGGTACTTGAACGATGGGCTCCGGATCTGATCTAATCAAATCCGGTTCAGGTTCAGCAACTTGTGTCAATTTTTTCACCTGTCGAACTTCATCAAGTTCGACCTTAAGAGGCAACAGTCCCTTCACCAAGAAACTTCTTTTTCAAAAAGATTGCCTTAAGGCTGACAAACACCTTTTGCTCATTAGCTAGGTAGAAGTAATACCCTTTGGTCTCTTTTGTGTATCCTATAAAATTATACTTGTCAAACCTAGGTCCAAGCTTGTCCGTAATTAAACGTTTAACATAAGTTGGACACTCCCAAACCCTCAGGTACGAGAGTACTGGCTTACGTCCTATCCATATCTCATATGATGTTTTAGTTACAGACTTAATCGAAACTCTATTTAGAAGGTAACAAGCCGATTCGAGCACATATCCCCAAAGGGAGATCGACAGACCAGCAAACCCCATCATGGATCGAACCATATCCAACAAGGTCTGATTCCTCCTTTCAGATACACCATTATGTTGTGGTGTTCCAGGAGGAGTCCACTGAGAGAGAATCCCATTCTCTCCAAGATATGTTAGAAAATCATTGAAAAGGTATTCACCTCCTCAATCAGATCGAAGAGTTTTAATACACTTTTTAGTTTGTTTTTCTACTTCATTTCGGAATAGTTTGAACATTTCAAACGACTCCGACTTATGCTTCATTAAATAGACATACCCATACCTTGATAGGTCGTTTGTGAAGGTTATGAAGTAGAAATATCCACCTCTTGCACTTGAGCTCATGGGTCCACATACATCAGAATGTACCAGAGCCAAGAGTTCACTGGCTCGCTCATTTTTTTCAGTAAAAGGTGACTTGGTCATTTTACCAAGAAGACAGGACTCACAGGTTGGAAGTGATTCACAATCACCTACTTCAAGAATTCCTTGAGCCAACCTGTTTATCCTGTTCTTATTGATATGACCTAGCCTACAGTGCCAAAGGTAGACTTCTGACACATTATCTATTCTAGGGCGTTTACCGGAGGTTTGAACCACATTAACAGGTTGTGATAGAAAGTAAATTCCATTATTAAGTTGTCCAACAAATATTGTAACACCATTCAAAATGATATTGCAAACGTTTCCTTTTATTAAAAATTAATAACCGTTCATTACCAAAAGGCCTACAGAAATAATATTTAATAAAAAGCTTGGACAATAGTGACATTCACTCAGAATTATATTTTGAGAATTGATTACAGGGTTCATGATTCCTAATGCTAGAACTGAAACTTTGCTTCCATCTCCAACGTTCAGGAATCTCTCGTCTTCATCAAATCTCCTACTGACCTGCAGACCCTGCATCGAATTGCAAATATGATAAGAGTTTCCGGTATCCAATACCCAGGCAGTAGTATCACAAATGGAAAAGTTGCAAGGTGTTATCATATAAGTACCTTGCTTCTTCTTCGGCCTGTTCGGGTCCAGGGAGGCAATGTATAGAGGACAGTTCCTCTTCCAGTGCTCCTGCTTCTTGCAAAAGAAGCACTCCGTCTGGCTCTGGTCGGGCTTGCGCTTCTTGGTCTGACCCTGTGCAGACGTCCCAGCATGCAGCTGCACCTTCTTATTCTTCTTCTTCTTATTCTTCTTCTTCCCTTTCTTAAAGGGTCGACGACAAGAAGAAGACCCTCCCACAACATTCATCGATTCCTTATGGAGCTGGTGATCCTTCTCAAAATTCTGCAGCAACCCTAACAAGCCGTGGTAGTTCACTGCAGGCTTTGTCATTCAAAAATGAGTAAGGAAGGGGAGGAAGGACTTGGGCAATGAATTAAGGATCACATCCTTACCGAGCTGCTCGTGCAAGGGAAAGCCCAATTTACTTAGGTGCTCAATCATTTCGATCATGTACAGTACATGATCAGTGACTGAGGCTCCATCTCTCATCCGAGCATTGAAAATGGCACAACTAATTTTGCACCTTTCAACGTCGTCAGGCGTGCCAAAGGAGTCGTTCAACAATTGAAGCATCTCCTGGGGCTGGGCATTCTCGAACCTGCGGTTGAACTCATCATTCATTGCCACCAGCATTATGCATCGAACGGTGGTGTGGTCGTTGAGCCACTTCTAATAAGTATCTCGGACCATCTCTCTAATGTTCGAGACTGGCTCCTCAGGTACCAGATCCGTTACTACATAAAGGATCCACTCATGCTCAAGGATGATTTTTAATTTTCGATACCAGCTATCGAAATTAGGTCCCATGAACTTGTCATTATCTAATAATGACCGAAAGGACAGGGTAGTGGCCATAGCTGCATAAAGAAAAATCAGATCTCTATTAGTACATAAATTTTAAATACTAAAGACTTGGACTTTAGCCTAAAGTTTCTCCCAGTATTTTTATGAACTGGTAGCCTCAACCTCCAATTCGAAGAATTACTTTAATTCCTTAGTGGGTACTAGAATCCACACAGACTACACACGAGCCCAACTTTGGTTGGTCAACCCATGTGCATCTATGGGTAGGTTCATAACCAGTTGTTTCTCTAAACAACTTCTAATAATTGATTTTGCCCCAGAACCTAATCAGTAGGCTTTGGCCTCCATTGAAAAGATTTGGTTAGGTCCAACCATTAACATGATTTGATTTGGTGAATCGGACCAGTGAATGATCAGGCCCGACTTTGGCCGGCCAACCTGATCACCATCAGAAAGACTCAAACCAAATTATCATATTATGAATGATAATTCCATTAGTCAATAAGCACCAGGCCTTTGGGCCTCCAATGATTATTAAACTAATGGACTCATTATCACTCACTTAATAGGAGACTATGACTTAGTTATCAATATAACTTAATCATTTTTAGGGACCTAATAATTTTTTGAGGATTTTATTAAAAGATAGATGAGAAGAAAATATCCAGCCAATTTTAATCCTCCCATTGATTTCACCAAGTCAGATTAAAAAAAAGATTTAATTAAAGCTGGCATTAGGAGCACCTAAATCAGTCAAACTGATTTACCTAATGACATGGATGAGCCCTAATCACCAAGTGATCTAATCAAAATCTAATTCACCAGGTTGGCCAGATAAGTGAGATCAGTGGTGGGGATATGCCATTAACTCGTCAGAGATCGAATCACTGCGAGTAGCTCCCGTTTAAAAACCACTGGTCAAACTGCCAAACTTACCTTAAACACCAATCGGTTCATTAGTTTTAATTTGATCAACTTAGTAAATTAGGTTCCACCACGTAGCCATGAATTAAGTCCATCTTGGACTAGTTAAAGACATGGACCCATTCAACTACAACTATTGGAGTTGAGTCTAGAGTATCCTTGACCTAATCTAATTCAACTTTTGATTAGATTTGACCAATTACTCTAATTTAGTTCATTTCTTTAAGCTAACCTTAGGTTTAACCTAATTATGGACCTAATCCATCTAACCCATTGACCCACAAGTTTATGCAATTGTCTTAGGTCTTAATTCACAATTCTAGACCTACTAGACAACACTTAATTCTTTTAATTAAGTATTTGGGCTGATGGGTCAGGGTTTGGCATTTTGAAAATAATTTTCAAATTTGAAAGATTTTATTTTCTGTTCACCAAATATGTTGACTCATTTCACAAATAGATCAGCATATTTCATAAATAGCAATCCTATTGCTAATTACATAACAGAAAATAACTCAATCAAAATAAATCATGAATATTCCTTTAGATCTAATCTAACACATTCATGATAAATTTCACAATTGAACCTTTACAATTAATTCCTTTCGCTGCTTCATCTACATGGGATATAATTACAGAGGCACCCCTACCGCCATAGGAGACTCCATCGAATGGAGGAGAGGGCCTTTAAACCCTGCTTTTCTCCTATGACCGGACGGTCATGGCAACTAACCCAATTCGATTACTTGCTACTTCGATCAAGTATATCTAAATATACCAATTTCAAAATTTAAATTTCAAATTTTAAATTTTGAATTTCAAATTTCAAACAAATTTCAAATTTCAAATTTTGAATTTCAAATTTTGAATTTTAAATTTTGAATTTTAAATTTTAAATTTTAAATTTGAAATTTCAATCAAATTTCAAATTTTAAATTTCAAATTTTGAATTTCAAATTTTTTAAATTTTAAATTTCAAAATTCAAAATTCAAATTTTTGAATTTTAAATTTCGAACAACTTTTAAAATTCAAAATTCAAATTTTAAATTTCAAATTTTAAATTTAAACTTTTAGATTATAACTTAATCTACGCATGCAAATATATATATCATATCTAAGAACCCGTTCTGATACCATTTGTGGGAAATTCAGTGCAGGGGTAAAATGATAATTTTAAAACTTTTTCAAAATCATGATTTTATAGTAAAAAAAATATTAATTAATCTAATTAATTAACATAAATTTATCTTACACTAGGATCTAAATATGATATATAGTATGCATACATTTAAATTTGAAATTCAAATTTGAACAATAAACACTTTATTGTAATGTGTTCAGAACACAATACCTTTGTGCGGATAGTAGATTGTCGTAATCTGATCACCGTCGGGAGAGTCTGATCATCGCGACACAGCCACACAGTATGTCTGGCCTCTGCAGATTGTCCACATGAAGCTCCCAGTCTGATCGACTCCTCACGAGTGCTAGCTCGTTGTAGAGTCCTTTTGATGATCGATGCTGATCGAACTCCTTCGATCGATGTTTGTCGATTCTTTGGATACTTTGGATCATCAACAGACGTGCTTGATAAAATGTTGAAGATCCTCTGGTGATTTTGTGGGCTCACGACACTCGTAGCTCACTTTCTCTCTTCCCGAACCCCAGGCTAAAACTCTAGGAAACTCACCGGAAACCTTGCACCCACTTTTCTTTTTTTTTTTTTTTCTTAGAAGGATATGGACTTCCTTCTCACGCACAAGACTTCTCATGTCCTAAAATTTTTCTCCAAAAATCTTCTTCTTGCACGCCCCACTCTTCTCCTCCTTTTATAACAACGTCAAACGTCTTATCCAAAAGAAAGGATAAAGATGAGTAATTGCACATTTGAATTCAAATCAAATTTTGAATTCAAATGGACACCAACTCATCTCTTATCCACTAAAGGCGTGAGGCATGGCTTAAATTGTGCATGGAGTGATTTCATGAGAAACTTTTTCTCATGTAATAAATGGGGCGTAAAAAAAGAGATAAGATGCAAAGATTGATTGTCCATTCAAATTCAAACTTTATTTTGAATTTGAATGGCCCACCAATCATCCTTATCCATTCATATGCACATTAAAGTGGGGTGTGGAGAGGGCTTGGCGTGAGAAATAATTCATGAGAAGTTCCTTCTCATGAATTCAAATGGGTGCAATGGAAGTGAGGTGGCACATGGAGATTGGGTCAAGGTGGTTTAATTATTTAAACCAACCTAATTGAACCAAATAATTTAGGTCCAATTAGACTAATTTAAATCCAACTAAATTAAGCTTAATTAGCTCAATAAAATCCTAATCAAATCAAAAATTGACTAAGCCCAACCCCTGATCAAATCAGGGACCAAACCATCTCGACGATTAGGTCAACTCTTAACCTAATCGGGTCAAACCCAACTGAATCCAATTCAATTGGACTTGATCCAAAAATAATTACTCAATCAAATTGAGTTAATTAGTAATCAAATCACTAACTAAATCTCTCATAAATATTCAATCCAAATCCGATGGGTAATCGGGCAACAGAATTCATTGATATGTAACCCTGATAGAAAAGTCCCAACCAGTGGGACTCTTGACCTCGGTACCCATAATGTGTGGAACTCATGATCAGAGAATCCTGATTCTCGATCACTGAGTCTCAAACATGTAGGATTCTACATCAGCCATCAGATCAGATAGGAACCTCTAATGTGTGTGACCCTGCAGGTTCGAACCTAAGCCGGTAGCACAGGAACCAATTCCTGTACTAATCGAAGTGACCATCTAGCAATGGTACCCGATGTCCGGATAGATCGAAGAGTCACAATCGCAACACTCAGAACCTACATGAATATGGTTACTGTATAATTCATCCTTTTGACCCCTGTGTTTAGGACAACTCAGGGTTAAACTGTCAACCTTGATCGTGCTCAACTCAAATACTCCTGTGACTCCTCACAAGGACTATCCTGGTCAAGGTTTTGCTAAATTGAAATACGACTGTACACAGCTCTTAAACTGGAGTGATCAATCCCATCTTGACACATGCACCGACAAGTCAAGTACTTGACTACACCCAGCGGCCTTCCGTCACTGAATTAGAAATTCAGGTAGTCCAGTGCCTAAGTGCAGTGAGTTGCTTGCAAGTCACTATGACGGTCTCAGGTCGGAGGGACATTTATACCCATATTCCATCGAGCAAATCTTGACAGCAGAAATAGCTCTGGAGTCGGTCACGTTCAGTGTAGATGTACCCTTACATCTTACCTGTATGCCATACCAGTGTCTCCATACTCATTGGTTAAGAGGACAACCAACCTATATGGCACACAACGACCTATGCTTGATAAATATTGTCATCCTTGGTAACAATGTATCATTTGGTCGCGAACAGATTTAAGGACTAAACGACAAATCTCCTTTGTCGAGTCTAAATAGTCCTAAGGACTTCACCACAACATAGGAGTTCATTAGAAGATGAAATATTTTATGATGAAAAATATCAAAATAATTTTTATTAATTCATAATTCATGTACATATACAAAAATGAGCACAACCGTCAACAGACTGACGATTGGCTTTGGGACATTATTCCCAACAAGACTTTTTAAACTCAGTCTTGCAATCGCATAGGATTTCTTCTTTTTTATCAAGATCGATAGATTCTATCTAGATGCATCCTACTCTAAATAGTAAATTGAACCTACTAGAGCCAACATATACAGCAAGAACCTGAATGGCTAGGGACCAAGAGAATGTACAGTCAAACTCAGTAGCCTCGCTGCGAATAGCCAATGACACCATAGGTCAAACGACCACTCACACTACTACAGCATTGAGAAGATCACTGACGAGTGAGTGACATTCATATGATTTCTCGTGTTGGTCATACTTAGTATAAGTTATTCTTTAACAATCACTCGCACCCTCATCCCGAGCGCAAATGGATCCTATATATGATTATGGATCGAGCACCTGATGTTTTTCCATCCAACACACATGATGCGATCAAAGGCACTTATCAAAAGTTGCCAAATGATCATATCACCATATAGTATATTTTAAGAATAGTGAAGAATATAAATTTAGTTGTAAATTCGATGATGCTCAGTGGGAGAAAATCTTTCAAATGTTGAAGAAGTTCTTTTGCACCTCTGAAGATGTATCTTTAGTGAAAAAATAATCTTTTGAGAAAAAAAAGAAAAAGAAAAGAAAGTGTAAAAGAGTCATGCTTGGGCTGAGAAGTCCGAACTGATAAAAAATATCTAAGATTAACCTAATCTAGTAGAGTCTTTTGACTCGAATAGGCTAAGAAAGAGAAATCAGCAAAGAGTTACTAGATAAGATACTTATATGATAACACCTTGTGATTTCTCTATCTGTGATACTAATATTTGAGTATTAGATATCGAAAGTCTATGCAAATTGTTGCAAGGACTTCAGATTAGTAGAAAGATTGAAAACAGCAAAAGATTCCTGAATATTGGAGCTGAAAGTTATATTTCAGTTTTGACTTTAAGAATTCTCAAGCAGGTTTTTAATTCTAATAATATCATTTTTGATGATTGTGATCATTATCCATTTTGATGAATGTAATTTCTGTAGGTCTTCTAGCCAAGGATGGATTTACATTGTCAACATAGAATGATTTTTGTGATATCACTATAGATGATGTCAAAATCATGGTGGGCAACTAAAGAAATGGTACTTATAAATAATTACAACCTGTTAGTATATAGTACACAACAAACAAACTTCTTAGAGAAGATAATATCATGGAAGCCTATCTTTGACAATTTAGGCTTGATCATATAAACAAGAATAGGATCAACAGGAGATAAATCTTGAACTCAATGATTGTGAATCATTGTCAACCTGTCAATCCTATCTTCTTAATAAGATGACCAAGTCACTTTTGCTGAAAAGGTGAATGAGCCAATCATGTTCTGAGTCTGATACATACTGATGTATTGGATCTACGAACATGTTTGCCATAAATTTGATTATTTAAAATATTCAAACAATTTTATAATAAGATAGAGAAACAAACTGAAAAGGACATTGAAACTCTTCGATCAGACCAAGGAAGAGAATATCTTTTCGATGAATTTTTGACATATCTAGAAGATAATAAAATTCTCTCTTATTGGAATCGACTTTGTTAGAGATAATTTGATCTATGATAGAGTTTACAAATCTATCAATCTCCTTTTAGGGTTATACTCTTGAGACTACTTATCATGTTCTCAACTGAATTATGAATTAATCAATCGTAAAGACTCCATATGAGATATAGACTAGGCATAAGTTGATACTTTCTTACCTTAGGATTTGAGAGTGTTTGTTTCATATCAAGCATTTGCAGATCGATTAACTTGGATCTTGATCCTATAAATAGTATTTTGTAGGAGATATAACTTCTACCTTTCAAAAAAATAAGAGTTGTTCGGCATTTCTTTTAAAAAAGAAGTACCTTGATGAAGAAATTGATGCTCTTAATATGAAATTTATGAAGTTCGACAGATAGAAGAACCGACACAATCTAGTGAACCCACAGAATTGGATTTGATTAGATCAAATCTAGAATCCATTGTAGAAGCATCATTAAGAAGATCCGATAGAGTACCATGTCCGTTGGATAGATACTTCAGTTTCTAGCTTCAGGATGTGATTCTGTTGAACTCGATGAGAATAACTAAGATTTGATCACCTACATAGATGCTATGCAGAGATCTGACTCTGATTAAGGGTTGGAGCCATAAAGTCTGAAATGAAGTCCATGAAGGTCAACGGTGTATAGACACTCGTTGATCCACTCGAAAAGGTAAAGCCTATAGGATGTAAATGAATTTTCAATAGGATCATAGAGTACAGACGAGAAGGTGGAGACCTACAATCTCTAACTGGTTGCCTAAGGATATTGTCAACATTATGGTATTGACAATAACAAGACATTTTCTCCTACGATAATGCTAAATATTTCGAAATTGAAACATGCATTTTGATAAGTGATCAAAATGCATGGTTTCGTTGAGAACGAAGAAGAACCCTGTAAATACAAATGGGTTAATAGTTTTACGAGTGTATTTCTTATTTTGTATGTAAATAAAATTTTCTTAATCAAAAATGACATTCCTTACATTACAAAGAATAAAGATTTTACTATTATCATTGTTCTTCGTAAAGGACTTGAGAAAGGCATTTCTCATCCTATGAATAGACTCTTATTGGGCTTGATCTTTCTGGTTTGGCCCTACACTGATGTTCCAGCCTGAACTTGCACCTTTTTTACTTTCTTCTTCTTATTCTTTTTTCCTTTTTAAAGGGTCGAGAACCAGAAGATGAACCTCCCACTAAGTTCACCGACTCCTTGTGGAGTTGGTGATCCTTCTTAAAGTTCTGAAGCAATTCCAGTAACCTATGGTAGTTCACTTCAGGCTTTGTCATTCTATAATGAGTGAGAAATGGGAGATAGGACTTAGGTAGCGAGTTTAGTATTGCATCTTTTCCAAGCTGCTCATGCAAGGGAAAGTCGAGCTTGCTCAATCATTCCATCAGCGCGATCATGTACAATACATGATCAGTGACAGAGGCACCATCCTGTATTTTGGCGTTGAAGATGGCACAACTAATCTTGTGCCTCTCCACGTCATCGGGTGTGCCAAAGACATCCTCCAACATTTGAAGCATGTCTTTTAGCTGAGCTGTCTCGAATCTACGACTGAACTCATCGCTCATGGCAGCCAGCATGATACAGCGCACCATGGTCCGATCATTGAGCCACTTTTGATAAGTGTCTCTGACTATTCCACATGCATTAGCAGCTGACTCCTCAAGTGTAGGATCTATTATCACATATAGGATCCATTCATGCTCCAGGACTATCTTCAACTTTCGATACCAGCTATCGAAGTTGGGTCCCACCAATTTATCATTGTCCAACAATGATCGGAGCGATAGGGAAGTGGCCATATCTGCACAAAAGAATACCATAACCTACTTAGTAATTGATTTATTAAACTTAAAAATTTGGACTTTAATCAAAAGGTTTTTTTCACTATTTTATTCGAATTGGTAGCCTCTACCTCCAATTCGAGAAATTATTCTAATTCCTTAGTGGGTACTAGAATCCACTTAGACTGCACACAAGTCCAACTTTAGTTGGCCAACCTATGTACATCTAAGGGTAGGTTCATAATCGATTATTTTTTTAAATAATTTTTAGTAATTTTAATTTTACCCCAGAAACCTGATCAGTAGGCTTTGGCCTCCATTATATGGATCCGGTTAGGTCCAACCATTAACATGACCATACTTGGTACATCTAACCAACGAATGATTAAGCTCAACTTTGGTTGACTCACCTAACCATCATTAGAGAGATACTTTCAAGTCGTCATATGATGAGTGATAATTCTATTAGTCAACAAGCACCAGGCCTTTGGTTCTGCAATGATTATTGAGTTAATGGACTCATTATCAAACACCTTAATAAGAGGCTATGACTCAGTTATCTCCGTAACTTTATCATTTTAAGGATCTAATAATTTTAGAAGATTTAAATGATTTAGAGGATGAGGTCAAATAACCAGCTTATCATGATCCTCCCACTGGCTTCACCAAGTCAGCTTAAGGGAGACCATTAAAAGGGCTGGTCTAGGAGCACCTAAATCAGTCACACTAATTTACCTAACTGACATGGGTCAGCTCGAATAGTCAAGTGATCCGATCAAAATATAATTTCACCAAGAGGCCAGGTAAGTTCGATCAGTGGGAGGGTCGGCCAAAGCTTGCCTTAGACACTATCAAAAATGGCCAGGTAAGCGGGCTCCCAATTAAAAATCATCGGTCTGGTTTACCTTAGACACCAACTGGTTTAATTAGTTTCGATTAGATCAACCTAATAGTTCATGCTAGACCGCTTAGCCAAGAATCAAGTCCATTTGATTCTCGTTAAAGACATGGACTTGACCAACTACAACTATTGTAATTGATCTAGAGAATCCTTGATCTAATCTAAGACAACAATTGATTAGATTTAGTCAATTCTCTAATTAAGTCTATCTTTAATCTAACCATAGGTCTAACCCAATTAATGGACCTAATTCCCACTAACCCATTAACCCAATGTGTTATGGTTTGTGTCTTAGATTCTTCAATTCACAATCCTAGAACCTAATCAAATAATTTCTTAATTCTTAATTAAGTTTTGGACTAAGGGTTGGGTTCGACTTTTCAAAAATAATTTTTATATTTGTAAAATAATTTTATAAAATGATTTTATCAAACATATTGCATATTTTATTTATAATCAAGATGCAAATAAAATAAATATGAAACTACTTTAGATCTAATCTAAACAGGTTCATGTAATTGAAACAATTTCAACTTTAAACAATTTCTTTGCACAAAAATTATTAACATAAAGATTTTATTTTAGATTTGAATATATTTTAAATCTAATAAATCATAAATTTAATCTAGATCATATCTAATAAATTTATGATTAAAGATAGATCTATAAGAACTAGGATAACCTTTGCACTGTAAGGGATAAATCTTACAGCAGGACAACCTTGCAGTTCGTGATTGATCTAAAATTTTAATTTTAGATTTAATAATCAGATTATAAATTAGATCTAATCTAAGAAATAATCTAAGTATGTATAAATAATTATGTAATAAACAACCTTAGGTTTTGATACCAATTGAAGGAACCAGATCTAAGATTTCAGGATTAGATCTTGAAACTTTTTCAAGATTAGGCAGTGGAAGATTAAAATAAATCAAAATTTATTTTTTAAAATCAAAAAATTTTTAGATCTAAGATTCTATTACATGATTATTATATAGCATTAAATCAAAAATTAAAATATATAGAGCATAAACTACATGTTGATCATATCAACATGTTTCTATACTACATCTAATGTATGTATTAAACAATAGATCAGATCTATTACCTCGCAAGTTAGACATTTTAACCTTTCTGATCTGGGCTTAAGAATGATGTTGTAATCCACACATGTGTCCGATCTCTAGGAGTCATCCACACGAGCCCACGAATCTCGATCAGAAGTCCTGCTTCAGGAAATCAGCACAGTATGCTAGTACTGCACTGATCCTTCTTCGATGGTTGATCAGGTGCCTCTTTCTTCTTGATTTGGGATCTTCCAAAGATGAAAAGTAGGAGGAGGAGTTTTAGATCTGAGACGCTCTTAGAAAACTCAAGATGGAGGAAGGAAAGAGATGAAACTAACAACCCTAGAAGAAGACCCTCTTCTTTTTCTCTTTACTCTCTCCTAGACACCCTGTCTTGTATCTATTATATCTCCACGACCCAAAGGTCTTTCTCTCTGATTTTTGGATGCCCCAAATGGATCTCAAATCTATATGTACTCCAAAAATTTTATAAAAAAACTTATTTTATAGAGAAAGTTATGATAGAATTCTTGTCTAGGTCAAATACCTAGTCAAGGCTTATCCAAACATGGCAAGATAAGGGGTGCCCAACCCTTGGGTGCCTCCTTCTTATTTTCATGCATAGACCACCAGAAAAGGATACACAATGTATTCTCTAAAAGTCATGAAAATTTTAAAAAAAATATGGATAAATTCGGTGCAAAAAGAAAAGAGTTTTGGATTTATAAAATACCATCTCATAGAATTTGAAATCCAAGCTTATTCCTACTTTGATTTGATCCACAACCACTTTCTATGTATGAAAGAAGAGAGAAAACCTTTTGGATGTGGGAAAGACCTGGGAGAGGGCTTTTGTCACACAAAATAAGAGAGGATTGGCGTGGAATAAGAGAGAGGGCATGGGGGGGGGGTTTATGTGGTGCAAGGTGGAATGCTAGTCTTACTAGGATTCTATCTTATGACTTCTTTTAATTTGATTTCTCAAACCAAATCAAACCAAAATTAGATCAACCCAATTAAAATAGGTCTTAACCCAATTAAAAATTTAATTTAATCAAATTAAATTAGATTTAAGTTAGATTTAATTTTTTAATCAAATTAAAAATTAAGTTGATCCAAGTCCTAATTGAACTAGGACTAGTTTTTTTCTTGCACATGGCTTATCCAATAATCTAATTGGACTTGATTCAATCAAGCTCAAACTAAATCTAATTAAATCATATTCAATTAGACTTAATCTCAGCCCATTAGCTTAATCAAATTAAGTTAATTAGCAATCGAATTGCTAATCGATCCTCCTGCAACACTTGCACTAGGTTAAATGTCAATCGTATTGATCATTCAACCCTAGAATAATTTTTAATCATTGATCAACCATCCGATCGGATCATGAACTCTAATGTGTATGATCTCATAGGTCCGAACTTAAGCTGGTAGTACAGGAATAAATTTTTGTACCAATCGAAGTGACCATCTAGCAATGGTACCCGACGATCGGATAGGTCGAATGTGTAGAACAACATCCTTAGAACCCATGCGGATATAGTTTTCATATAATTCATCCCCTTGACCAAAATGATCATAGGACATCTCAGAGTTCAACTGTCAACTCTAATCAGGTTGTCCACATTGTATTTCAAAATATCAAATCCATCTGATGGATTATCCTAGCCAAGATTTTGCTAAATTGAAATACAGTGACTCATTCTTCTCCAACTCTTGGAGTGATCAATTCCATCTCGATCACACTCTGACTTCGCAAGTACTTGACTATGCCCAGAAGCCTTCCGTCACTGAATTAGAAATTTAGTTAGTCCAGTACCAAAGCACAATGAGTTGCTTGCAAGCCACTGAGGTGATCTTAGGTCTAAGGGACACTTATACCTATATCCCATCAGAGATATTCTCGATAGCAGAATGCTCTGGAGTTGGTCACTTTCAATGATGATGTACCTTTACATCTCACCAGTATGCCATACCAGTGTCTCCACACTCATTGGTTAAGAGGATAACCAATCCATATGACCTACAGCGACCTACGCTCGATAGAAGCTGTCGTCCTTATTAACAGCCTATCATTTAGTCGTGAACAGTTTTAAGGACTAATCGATAAATCCTCTCTTTATCGAATCTAAATAGTCCTAAGGACTTCATCATAACAATGGAGTTCATTAGAAGATGAAAGCTTATGATGAAAATATCAAAAATATATTTTATTTATTAACAAATCAATTACAATACTTGGTTGCTCAACCATCAACAGCTTGACGATTGACTTTTAGGATATATTTTCCAACACCAGCTTAGCCAACAAGATGGTTTTCGCGCGAGCTAGCACTCCCGAAGAGACTGATCAAATCCAAACTTCGAGTGGATCTTCCATAGAGGTCGGACATGTGTGCGGTTATGAGCAACCAGTAAGGATCATCTTTACCATATCTCTTAGTAGTGACGATCATCGATCCACACTCAGGTATCAAGTTCTGAACTTAGATTAGATGTAGATTTGATCTACTACTTATATCCATGCATGCAGCTTTTATCTTCTGAATTTTTCAGATTTTGTGTGTATCATATCATGTCATAGATCCTAGAGTAGGTTGATTTAATGATTAGATCATATGAATGTTAGATTAATATGATTAATCTAGATACTTTCTACCGTATTTTATTTCAAAAATTTTTGAAATACATACATGAAATCGCCAATATTTTTCAATTGTTATTATACTGCCCAGGAGGTGATGGTTGCCGAACCCTTCTCAGAAGACTACTGAATCGACAATTTTGAACCCAATTATTCCACCTTGAGGGTGGGGATCGAGAGCGCTGACATCTTTTCTCCTCTCATCTTGGATGGCCTTCTTACTGGGTTCCGTCGTGGCTGAACCAACAGTCATCTCATTGGCAAAGGTCTCTTCTATGCAATCATACTTCTCCGCATAGGCAAGCATATCCAAGAGATCCCAAGAATAATTCTTAATTAATGATTTTTTCAAATCGTTCTTCAATAGACTGTTCATCATTATGACCATCACGATCGACTGGTCCAGATTTTGGATCTCTAGGATCGTCACATTGAATCTATTCATAAAAGAGAGGATTGACTCACCCTCCTCTTGCTTGATGGTATGGAGATAGTCAAACTACTACTGTCGCCAGTTGCTGATGAAATGATTGACAAAAGACCGACATAAGTCCTCAAAGAAATGGATAGATGCTAGCCTCAAACTAGAGTACCACTGTCGAGCATCTCCTTTAAGGGTTGGAGGGAACGCTCGACAGAGGATTGCATCCGATACTTCCTAAAGGAGCATGACTGCCTTAAAGATCTCCACATGATCAACGGGGTCGGTGGTCCCATCGTAGACCTCTAGCTGAGGTAGTTTGAAGTGCAGGAGGAGCAGTTCCTACACAATCCTCGGGGTGAAGGGCGTCTGGCTGTTGTACCCTTCATAGGGCAGCACCAAGGAGCCATAATTATTGAGTCTTTTCTATTTTCTGGCCCAACTGCTGGTCGAGTTTCTGGAACCGTCTTTTAAAATCAACTTCACGAACAGTACCAGCCTCAAAGCAGAGAGGAGATCGACATCCGAAGGTTGAGTCATGACCCGACTGTGGGCTTGAAAATCATCACTTGGCCGGCTGTTGGGCCCTAAGACGACTTTGATGAGTTAACCTCCTCTTCAGACTTTAAGGAGGCACTTGCGACTCTGGTTGAGATGGTGGCTGCGGAGCCGCAGTCAAAGCAGAATTCTGCGGGGGCACCACTGTGGAAGGCACAAGTGGCACCACCGAGGGAACTATATGACGCATCACCATAAAGGGTGCAGGGATAGCCTTAGGAGGCTATGGCGCCACTTGAAAGGGTGTGAGAAAGGTCTGGACCACTTAGATTACGGTCGTTAGATGTTGAACTTATTGAAAGAGCTGACTGAATTGGTTGACTGTGATTGGTGCCGGCTGGGCCTATTGAACCGGTGGAGGGGATGATCGGTTGAACTGGTGGAGGGATTTTCGTCGTCAGTAGTTAAACTTGATTGTCAGCTTGGTTGGCTGCCTGTTGGGAAGCGACGGTATTGAAAAGCCAGAAAGATATCTGTCTTGGAGCTATGAATGCGAATATAGGCCTTTCTTCTATTTGTTGCTGCTTAAATCGATCGGGATCGAAAGACGGACAGACACCTAGACCCTCGTGCGGTGATGCTAGCACTGGAGTGACCTGCAAAACAAGTGCCAAATCGGAGGTTGTGGCTCTGGCAAGGATCCTTCGACGCTCAAGTCAGAAAAGTAGAGAACAAAAGAGCAGCAACAGGTTCTCTGTGAGGGATTCGATTGGACTTATCTGGATCCTCGGGGCTCTGGTTGTTTATATAGAAGGACGTTGGACAACTGGGTTGTTAACTGTGAGATTGCACGATCCTGAGATTGTCGGACCATTGAATATGCCAAAGTGGACGTGATAATTCAACCTTTAATCACTTCCACGAGATCAGGGGAGATGATTACGTCAAATCCCATCTTGTTCGAGATAGACAGCTGTCACATACGTTCAAGAGATAAGTCAGCTGAGCAGCTCATACACAGGTTAGATCTCGGGGACGTCTCAGCTCAGCATGAAGATGGACTTCTCAGCTCATATGGTGGTCAACGGTCGTGTTGATGACTCAAGAACTAAAAATATCTTGTGATATTGTATTGATCCGAGACGCTCACGATAACCACCATAACATATTTGTTGTCAAAGACCCTATGTTAATATCAACACGTTGTTTTCTGATTAGTTTGTAATCCAGAGGATGCCAACTTGTCAAGTTGGTAAAACAATTGTTCTTAAAAAGGATTTAGTTTAGAATTTTACTTTAAGAATATGCAAGACAATGGATTTGGTTCAAATTGGGTGCTGGACCTTTTAACCTGTACCGGATCCCTCTTTAAGTTAAATTGCTGCTGCCAACCCAAATTCAACCAGACTAAAATTAATAAAGGTGCAGTCCAACAAAAACTACAAAATTGGGTTGGATCAGCCTAGGTTTGCTCCGCCCAAATTGCAACCCCTACTGGTACTTAGGTAAAAGAACTCACCATCAATACAAAAGAAACATGAAAATTAAAAATTAAAAAAAATGTAAATGTTGTCGTTTTCAGGCTAGAATTAGGCCGTTCTTATTGAAACCAAGTAGACTGGAATGCATATTAAATCAATGGAGGATAAGTCTACCAGGTATAGCAAGCAAATCTTGAATTAGTGCAGCTTCACGGCTTCACCTGACAAAACTCAACAGGTCCCTAAACCCGGGCCAGATGTGAACCTAGCATTTCTCGGCCCTCGACTCTGTCCAAGTATAGATTTTAAGCGCAAATGAGCCCATCAATAATCCTGTTCGGAAAGTCAATAACGAAGCACCACAAGTTCCTCACTCTTTGAGTTTGGGGCTGCCGCAAAGCGCAAACGAAAAACAGCTTTGGATTAAGAATACCTTCAAAAAGAGTGTAATATATGAGATTAATATTGCTTAACCTTTGGCTTGGCTGCTCAATTTCCAGAAAAAAAAAAGGACCAACGGCCTTTTTAGCGACATTCTCGGGAGAAATATATATATGAAAGGTGTATTCAAAGTCGATTGAAGATTAACTGCAAATTTTCAAGCTTGGCTTGAGTTCGAGTTGTAGGAGCTCAATCAAGCTTTTATAGTTTTTTGCAAGCCTGGAGTTCTGTATTGGTTCATTTGAAACACTATCTTTAGAGCCAACTATACTCATAGATAAATAGACTGAACAACTGATATATTTGTCTTATTTGAATTGGAATCCATGTAAAATTATTTGGGTGAGGTCCCTGCTGCTATACTTACCTATAAAACCATCAAAATCGTGTAAACTTGGGCTTTTTAGTACAATATATGGGGTTAGGAGTGCTTGAGCTTTGGCTTGAACTGCTCAATTTTGCTCTCAGCAATTTCCAGGAAATTTTCTCTGGATATTCCGTGGGGTACAGCTTTTTAATTTTCTGATCTCAAAGGGGTATTAAAATTTGATCGGAGCTTAACTAGAAATTTTTCTAGTTTAGTTTGGATCCTAATTTTAGGTGATGAACCAAGATTGTCATTTCTTGCAAGCCTAATGTACTGCATTGGTTCATTTGCAGTCTAGCGAGACAAAGTGAAGACTTGATATATTTGGACTATTTGAACTGGAGTCTAGATAAAATTATTTGGGTGAGACTCCGTCAAACAATTAAGGTTGGCATAGATTAGACACTAGTCTAGCCAACAAAAAATTGTAATCTTCGGAATTTTTTGGCTTAAATGATTTTTATGGCCTATCAGACATTTATAACATGCTTGGATCAAGGTTTAGGAGAAGTTTCTGGTATGATTCCCAATTTGAACGCCGCAAGAGGTGAAACAGTTACATATGAAAGTAATCTAGGCAAAATAAGAGCCATAACATAGGATTCTTCAACTACCACATTTGATCTGAGATATTTTACTTTAAAAAAAAGAAATAGTTGATAATTTATTTTAAAATAATCATAATTATTTTAAAATGATTGTTTTAAAATAATAATGATGCATGAAAGCATTCAACATTTCTTATGTATTTGTTTGATGATTGAGATTTTTGTTTTTGGCATATCAACCTTGACATGAGTAGTGACATATATTGGAAGACAACTCACCTTCTACACTATATATACCAATAACATGACCATGCATCATATTAATCATCTCGTTTTATTGATTGGTGTGATGTATGACTATATAGTGCATGCTTGTGTAGGGTATAGTTTCCATTGAAGTCATTAAACACTCGAGTAGCATACTTAGATTCATGTCATATCCCCAAGTACTACCATCTATCAGCCATTTTGGATCTGACCAAGTCTATGCCAAATGAGTTCTCTTGGGAACATCATCAGATACTGATGTGGCTAGAGTAGGACGTCATCCAAGAATCGAAACACCGAAGAGAACTGCAAGAAAAGTCCGCACATGCCAAAGGTTTTTTATTGAAGGATCCTCCGATGTTTAAGTTAGATGGAGTTTAAGAACAGTAAAAAAAAGAGAGATAGTATGGAAGAGCAGAGTGTTATTCTCTTTTTTCCTTCTTGTTGAGCTTGCTTACATCAGGATCTCCTTCGTACATCTCTTATAAGGAGGTTGACATTGGATGTATGCCCTAGAAGCCAATCTTGGCTGACATATTTTATATCTCTAAGATATGATTTTGTACTTATTGGGCAGTGATATTATCATTCATATTTATGTGTCCATGAATCATCCAAAGGATTAACAAGATGATGACACATATTCTCAAAGAGTTGAGAATTTGAGACATGTCATTAAGGTTGATTCCTAAATTACTTCTGATCATAGGATCATCATAGGGATAGTGATTGATCCGAATAGACCAGTGTACGGATCGCTTCCTTCAGACAGATAGGTCTTGAGTCTGCAGTATAGAGACACTGGAGCGAGAGTGCAGGTGGTTGTTGGAGAACAACTAGCACTGAGCGTGACCAACACGAGAAATCATATGGATGTCTGCTCACTCGTTAGTGACTTTCTCGATGCTGTAGTTGTATGACTGATCTTTTGATCTGAGATGACACTACTGCTCGTAGTGAAACTATTGAAGTTTGACTGACACATCAACATAGGTCTTAAGAAGTCCTTGTAGTAGATGTTGGCGACAGTTAGTCCACTGTAGGAGTGAGGTGTGCATCAAGATGGGATCTATTGACCCTAATAGAAGGGAGTAGGTTTATGAGATTTAAGAGGTTGAGTCCTTAAGTCTATGGCCATAGCATTGTGATTGATGAAAAGAATTTTTATAAAATCATATATGGACTCAAGCTAATTGAATCTATCATATGATTGATGTTGAGGTTTGACAATTCATCCATGACCTGTTATCTGATTGGAACTCACGATAGAGGGACTGTATCATACGCTAACTGCACCTAGAGGTTCATATTTTATTCTGCTGGGTTGTCACTATATACTACTAGGTGTCACTGGTGGATTGTGAGACTCACAAGGATCATCTTGATGATCAATGATTCTTGGTGGGCTGAGTTAGAATTATTCTAATCCATTGAAAAGAGTTTCAATGATATTGTGATAGAGATCACAATATATCTCACTACCGACAGAATAGAACTTATGGGATCACACACAAAAGAGACTTTTGACTGATCAGATGGTTGAATTACGATTATGAATCGTAACAGAAATTGATTATCAATTTGATTGATAATTGATCTAATACAAATATTGCATTGTATAACTTACTAAAGAGTTAGTGAGTTATAAGAGGATTAATTAGCAATAGAATTGCTAATGGGCTTAATTTGATTGAGCAATAGGGTTTGTATCAAGTCTAATTTGATTAGATTTAATTTGACTCATTTTGGATTTGATTTGATCAACCCTATAGGGTTATAGGATAACCCCAAAAAGATTGGATGATTAGTTTTAGTTAAATTAGGATTTGGGTTTGATCTAATTTTTAATTAGACTAGGATGTATGTATTCCTACTTGGACTAGGAATCTTTATTTTCATGCTGCACTAAATCCTAATGGGATTAAGATTAAAATTCAGCACCAAGAAAGAGTTCAATTGGACTAGGACTCCTCCAATTAGGAGACATCTAATCTAAATTAATTGGGCTCCAAATCAGATTTGAATTTCTATTTATTTGAATCTAAATTGATCTTAATTTATTGGTGTTGTATTGAGATTAAAACAACCAATTAAAAGAAGTCCCATGTCCTTGAAACTCTTCCTCCATGCGCCATGAAACAAGGATCACGCCACATTCTTTTTGTGCACCCAAAATAGTCCACGCCCTACTAGATTTTTGATGCCAAAATTCCTCTCTCTTATGCGTGTGAGAATGAAGCCTAATCACCTCTATCTCCCATGTAAAATAGTGCACAAATCTGGTTGCAATTGAAATTGTTTGGGCGGCACAAATAAAGGTAGAGTCCTTGGTTATTTGGACTCTATTTCCTAACCAAACTCTAACTAATCTTGGCCTATAAATAACCACCACCTATGGAATGGTTTTAAGGGAATTTCTACCAGGTTTTGACGCCCAAAATACCAGCAATTGGCATGGAGAAAAATAAGAAAAGAAGGAGGCAGCATCCATGGTTAAGGCATGGGTGAGTTTGTTATGACATCTCTTTTTTCTTACACAACCAATTGTTGGTTGTTAGAACATCTTATCTCCTCCCTCTTGTCCATATTTAGACATGGATGTCTCCTCTTTTTTTTGTCCAAAAGTTGGACAAAGTTATTACATCTCTATTGTAGAGATTTGGTGCATGAATTTTAGGAAGAAAAGAGAAGAAATGGTTCTTCTCATAATCTCTAGCATAGAGATCAAGATCCTTCTATATCTTCTTGTTCTCTAAGAGTATTTTATGAGAAAAGAAGATTTTTAACTATCAAGATATGATCTCTGCAGGGAGCTAGCACTTTCGATGAGATCAAAAAGTTTCTGATCAGATCAGAGTCTCGTGTGGATACCTGTAGAGGCCGGATACTTATGCGGCTAAAAGAGACATTCGAAGGACATCCATGATCATCCATTGGCGTTGAAGATTGATTCAAGTCCAGGTATGTTTTATATTTATTTTTTTATATTTGATTTCTGTATCTAAATCTTATCTCACATATGATGATTCTGGTTATGGTTTGAAGATATGATTTTATGCATGTTAGATTAAATTAGATTTAATCTGAAAATTTTTTAAATTCCACTGCATACTTATTTTGCAAAATCATGCATGCATGAAACCATAAAACTCCAACAGTGGTATCAAAGCCATATCATATGTATGAGATTTAGATTTAGATTTGAAATCTATAGTGAAAAATTTTAGATTTGAAAGATTTTGATGTCGTTCTGATATATGGTTGTCCTGGTATAATTTGTTATGCTGTATGGTTGTCCTAGAATGACGTTAAAATTTTTAATTAGATTAAATTTTTAGATCTGATTTTACAGCATATATGTGATATATGTTTTGTTATTTCGATCTGAAAGGAGTTTCGAGATCTGTTTTGATTCATATATGTGATATATGAAGTAAGTTTAGGGCTGAAATTTATTTCTATGATCTGAACCTATTTATGTATATGATACATACTTGTATACATGATCTAAAATTATTTTAAGATCAAAATTTATACTTTATGTAAAGGATTTAAGATTTGAAATTAGTGTTTGTGCATGAGAGATTGATCATGGGTAGATCAAATTAGGTAATGTAATTGGATTACATCAAAGGATTTCTGATTTGATCATATTAGGTCTAAATCGATTTAGCAGTTGATCAAATTGAGTCAAGTGTTGATTAAGATGAGGTCAATGGAGCCTAAGATCTTTCAATTATTGTTGATCGAATCGATTGACACCCATATGTAGAATCGATTAACCTAAGGACCTAATTTGGCTCTGTGGCTCGAGTCTGATCACCTAAGCCAACCTATTCAGATCAATTATCCAATTGGTGTCTAAGATAAGTAATTGAAAGTGGTTATTTAATTAGTTTCATTCACTTACTTGATCAATTTATTGGTGTCTAAGAAAAGTAATGGAGGGACCCCCATCAATCTCTACTTACCTGATCAATTTGAAAGATTGAGTCTCAAATATGATTGCTTGGTGGTTTGATTAAGCCCATGGCAATTACATCAGTCATGTGATGACTGATTAGATGAGACCTAAACTCAAATCTCTCCATCAAATATTAAGTCCAAGGTCTTCTATCGTTGTAGATGTGTGGGCGTGCTACCGGCATTGATTGTTCTCGACTGATCATAATGGCTCAGTTGCATCAGGAACACGTAACCACTCTATTAGCAAAGAGTTGCTGTGGGATAAAGATGGGGTTGGGCCTAATAACTGTTAGGTGAGGGATCCAATGACGGCTTTGCATCTGCTTATGAACGGTGGGTCTGGTTTAACTAAGAAGTACAGGCAATAACTGTTAGGTGACCTCACATGACTTAGAGACCAAGTGGCTGCAACATGCTTAGAAAAGTATATGGGCAAAGAGTTGTCCACGCATCGATGTTTATTTATGTTATCAATAACTATTAGGTGAGGTGCACGACATCGGTGGGACTGCAGCACCCACTAGAAATCCAATTATCGCATCAGGGTTTTTGTTTCTTCACTTGGAGAGTGTGGGAGATCTGATAAAATAGTGAGAGTCTCATTTTGTATCTAAAAATCTCTAATGCAAATATAAAATAAGTACAAATATTCAATTAGAATTTTTGCTCTCTACTGTTCATTGTATCAGCTTCCAATCTTCTAGCTTAAATCTTAGATAACCGATTAACTGAAATTGAGTATATAGACTGGCTCACAAATTTAAAAATTATTTTTAATTTTAAAAAATTAAGCTATGTTCTCTACCAGGTTATTCTAATATTGACAACTCATCCAACCCATAGTCAACGAGCTATACTTGATGAGTGAATGGATAATGGCAATTAAGATAGGTGCTATGCATGAGCATATATTCACTGCCTACGATATGTTGATTCATCTACAAGTTTTGTAAGGTGATCAGAGTCGCACAGCGTATGTGATGCATGATGGGCAATCAGTCTATGATCGTTATTTGATAATGATTAAAGACACTAAGGAGCTTAAAATACTTGATATGATCATGCACAAGAAATTGCTTATGGATTTGATTCTATAATTTTTGATTAGTTTATATAAGTAGTTTATGATAAACTACCATATGAAAGACTATCATGGCACCTCATCTGAATTGGTCAAAGTGTTGATAATAAAGAAATCTTGAAAGAGTTCAGAGGTAAATACCTGGAGAGCCTAAAGAAACAAAGATACGTTTAGAGTAGGTATGTCAAAATTGCTCAAAATAATCCTTATGATTTTCTCTTCTTCCAGCTAAGCTATAGACTCTAGTGTAGAGTCGATGGAAAGATAGAAGGCTGAGAAAGTAACCTTTGAATTGGCTATAAGGCAACAGTTGCTGCTGCAGCTATGGGTATTTATCCTTCATGATTATCATTTGGATTTAGTTCTTAGAGACGATCTCTATCTTTTGCATAGTGATGCATATGTGAACTTACTTGAGCAAGTAATGAATGCCATTAGATCTGAAAGATATAGAATTGAGATAAGCTTAAAGTATCTATGGACCTTTATGCTAAGTCGTATTGGAGAAGAAATGATTAACAAACTAGAGAATATGGGCTTTTGGGCTCATTAACTGTTGAGTCAAATCTAGTTTGTGCATCATCCTTTTGAGAAAATACAACCAAGCTACTTTTGTGGGACAAGATGAAAAGACCATCGAGATACTTATCCTTGTACACATTTGATGTGTATAACCTATGTGATGTGCTAATTAAGGAGTTGTCTCTACTTTGTATATGAGATACAAAATTTAAAATTTTTGAAAGGTTCAAAGAATTCAGATATGAGTAGAGAAGCAAATCAAAAAATTTCTAAAGGTACTTCAATCGGATCGAAGATGCAATATCAATGAAACAAATTTGATGGTTATCTCATAAAATGGCATCATTTCATATTGGAATGCTCTTAGTACATCTCAGCTCAATGAGATAAGAAGAGTCATGGGACTATATGAGATATGGTCTGGTCCATAATGAACTTCACTGACTTATTTATGTTTCTTTAGGGATGTGCTTTATTTATATAGAATTGGGTTCTCTCTAAACCTATTCCTACCACACCATATGAGATATGGCATGGTGAGAACTGAATCTTTGTTATTCTGAGAGTCGAGGATGTCCAGCTTGTGTCTAGGACAGTAGGTGGACATGTTAGAAAAAAGATCTATAAAGCTCATCCTAAAAGAGTTTGGGATATTACTTTTTGATGTGATTACAATATGATTGTAACCCAATATGCTATCATCTTGAAAAATTATTTGACTAGGATAAAGTAGTGGAAGAAAAATCTAGCTCAAAGAGGGTGTCTCTGAAGAGCAGTGAGCCTTGTGACCTTAAGAACCTATTGATCATGATGAGCCAATAGACATATATTCCTCCATCTCTTACACATAGTAAGATCTTCTATCCTCTCGAAAGGTACTTGGATATGCTTAACAGAGGATGTACAGAAAGTTATTTTCTAAAGGGAGATGGGGAGTATAGAGATGATCCCAAAGCCTACAATGAGGTGATGTATGACATCAACTCTAAGAATGGGATGTAAAATAGCTTTCCTAAGAAGAGATCTTTTGAAGATTTCTATATGGGATAGCCCATGGATTTCACTTCTTGTGATAGGTGATCACAAGGATCAAAATAATCTTAGAGTTGGAATAAGTCATTTTGATGATATGATCAAATTGTTTGATCAGAAAAGAAGAATTATAGATTTCAAAAGGGTCAATGAGAGTGTCCAAAACTGACATCGATTAAAATATGATTGAATATAGATTTTTCTATGAAGAACATAAAGCAGGCATCCTAAAGATCTATAGAGATAGATGCAACTGGATGCTTGTGTTTTCACATATAAAGTATAGAGATTGGATGCTGAAAGAGTTCAGTATAGAAATCTTAGGGAGGGGTCTGCTACCCTCTCAGGCATAGTCGTATGCCATAATGTACTTGAACTGATATAAATAATACCGTGAATGTCATGAGTAGATATTAGTTGCATCTAGATTGTGAGAGCTGGATTGCTATAAAAATGACCTTAAGCTCTTAAGAAGAACTAAGGATTTGTTCTTAATTTAAAGAAAGATCAAGCTAGGAGTGGGAGGATACACCAATTCAGATTTTATATCTGATATTGATCGTAGAATGTCTACATCATGAGTGTGTTCCTATGTTGATATCTTGAAAGGATTTCAAATAATCGATCAATGAAAGCTAAGTACACTGTAAATGTGCAAGATACATTCTGATTTTAATATTAGTTGCAGAATTGATTGTCATGCCATTAGATGCCATGACACTATACTGTAAAGACAATAGCATCATAGCCCTTGCTAAGGAGCCTAGGTCTCACCAGATATTCAAGCACATAGAACAGCAGAACGTGCGACTACCTCCAGTAGAAATACATAGAGGTGCAGAGAGCTAACTCTACATATGATGTGGATGACCCACTGGTAAGTCACTTAGCCAGCCTAAGACTAAAAGCTTGTCTTGTGAAGATAGGGCTTGGTACATGATAAATTGGCTTTCGTGCAAGTGGGAGATTGTTGGATGTATATCCTAGAAGTCAATCTTGGCTGACATATTTTATATCTCTAGGATATAATTTTGTACTTATTGGATAGTTATATTATCTTTCATGTTTATGTGTCTATGAATCATCCAAGGAATTAACAAGATGATGACACATATTCTCAAAGAGTTGAGAATTTGAGACATGTGTCATTAATGGTTGATTCCTAAATTACTCCTGATCATAGGATCATCATGGGAATGGTGATTGATTTGAATAGATCAATGCATGGATCACTTTTTTCGGATAGATGGATCTCGAGTCTGCAGTGTAAAGACACTGGAGCGAGAGTTCAGATGGTTGTTGGAGAATAACTAGCACTAAGCATGATCAATATGAGAAGTCACATGGATGTCTACTCACTCATTAGTGACTTTCTCGATGCTGTAGTTGTATGACTAGTCCTTTGACCTGAGATGATACTATTTCTCGTAGTGAGGCTGCTGGAGTTTGACTGACACATTAACATAGATCTCAAGGAGCTCTTGTAGTAGATGTTGGCGATAATTGGTCCACTATAGGAGTGGGGTGTGCATCAAGATGGGATCTATCAACCCTAGTGAAGGGAGTAGTCCTATAAAATTTAAGAGGCTGAGTCCTTAAGTCTATGGCCATAGCATTATAATTGATGAAAAGAGTTTTCATAGAATCACATGTGGACTCAAGCTGATTGAATCTATCATATGACCGATGTTATTCATCCATGACCTGCCATCTGATCGGGACTCATGGTAGAGGGACTGTATTATACATTAACTGCACCTAGAGGTTCATATTTTATTCTGCTGGATTGTCACTACATACTGCTAGGTATCACTGGTGGATTGTGAGACTAACAAAGATCATCTTGATGATCAATGATCCTTGGTGGACTGAGTTGAAATTGTTCTAATCTTTTGAAAAGAGTTTCAATGATATTATGATAGAGATCACAATATATCTCACTACTAAACAGAATAGAATCTATGGGATCACACACAAAAGGACTTTTGACTGATCAGATGGTTGAATTACGATTATGAATCATAATAGAAATTGATTATCAATTTGATTGATAATTGATCTAATGCAAATGTTGCATTATATAACTTACTAAAGAGTTAGTAAGTTATAGGAGGATTAATTAGCAATAGGATTACTAATGGGCTTAATTTGATTGAGCAATAGTGCTTGTATCAAGTTTAATTTGATTGAATTTATTTTGACTTATTTTGGATTTGATTTGATCAACCCTATAGAGTTATAGGATAACCCCAAAAGGATTGGATGATTAGTCCTAGTTGAATTAGGATTTAGGTTTGATCCAATTCTTAATTAGACTAAGATTTATGTATTCTTAATTGATCTAAGAATCTTTATTTTCGTACTGCATCAAATCCTAATAAGATTAGGATTAAAATTCAGCACCAAGAAAGAATCCAATTGGACTAGGACTCCTCCTCCAATTAGGAGACATCTAATCTAAATTAATTAGGCTCCAAATCAGATTTGAATTCCTATTTATTTGAGTCTAAGTTGATCTTAATTTATTGGTGTTGTATTGAGATTAAAACAACCAATTAAAAGAAGTCCTATGTCCTTGAAACTCTTCCTCCATGCGCCATGAAACAAGGATCACGCCACATTCTTTTTGTGCGCCCAAAATAGTCCACACCCTACTAGATTTTTGATGCCAAAATTTCTCTCTCTTGTCTGTGTAAGAATGAAGCCTAATCACCTTTATCTCCCATGTAAAATAGCACACAAATCTAGTTGCAATTGAAATTGTTTGGGCGGCACAAATAAAGGTAGAGTCCTTGGTTATTTGGACTCTATTTTTTAACCAAACTCTAACTAATCTTGGCCTATAAAAAACCCGCACCTATGGGATGGTTTTAAGGGGATTTCTACCAGGTTTTGATGCCCAAAATACCAGCAATTGGCATGGAGAAAAATAAGGGAAGAAGGAGGCGGCGTCCATGGGTAAGGCATGGGTGAGTTTGTTATGATATCTCTTCTTTTTTACATAACCAATTGTTGGTTGTTAAAATATCTTATCTCCTCCCTCTTGTCCATGTTTAGATATGGATGTCTTCTTTTCTTTTTATCCAAAAGTTGGACAAAATTATTACATCTCTATTGTAGAGATTTGGTGCATGGATTTTAGGAAGAAAAAAGAAGAAAGGGTTCTTCTCATGATCTTTAGCATAGAGATCAAGATCCTCCTACATCTTGTTCTCTAAGAGTATCTTACGAAAAAAAAAAAATTCAACTAATAAAATGTGATCTCTACAAGGGAGTTAGTACTTCTGGTGAGATCAAAAGGCTTCTGATCAGATCAGAGTCTCGTGTGGATACCCGTAGAGGTCGGACGCTTATACGGTTAAAAGGAACCTTCGACAGACATCCATGATCATTCGTTGGCATTGAAGATTGATCCAAGTCCAAGTATATTTTATGTTTATTTTTCTCTATTTGATTTCTGTATCTAAATCTTATTTTACATATGATGATTCTGGTTATGGTTTGAAGATATGATCTTATGCATGCTTAGATTAAATTAGATTTAATCTGAAAAATTTTTTAAATTTCACTGCATACTTGTTTTGCAAAATCATGCATACATGAAACTATAAAACTCTAAAAGTTGAGCCATAGGCCATTAGCCAAAATCTATAAGTTATTAGGATTGATTCTTTAGATCGTTGAATCATGTTCTGATCATTCAATGGGGAAGAAAATCCGTCTGCCAACCTTTGAATCAAGGTGTTAGTCGTGGATGCTGTTGTGGGCTTCACCTGCATGGAAAGTTGAGTTGGCGATCTGAAATGGATGCAGGGGCAAGGTCTCGGGCCTGAGTCTGGTGCAATTTCACTAAGTTGCTCTAGTTATATCCTAAAAAAGTATTTGATCTGGTTGGTAGGTTTCTTCCATAATACATGCCCCCCACTTTCAAGTTCAAAACAACCTTACGGCTTCAGGCAAAGGAAGTAGTAGATCTAGCAGCTGGCTATTGATTCGATTCCTCTCAAAGGCATCCATCTCAGTACATAGGGTGTCACTTCGTGACCCTTGCCATCATTATGAGGGAAGAGAACTCGAGGGGTTGTGAAACAATGCTTTAGAGAGAAGAGATTTGGAGATTATTTTCGAACTCATCGAGACCCCCCGCATGTCAGATACTAGTAAGCTTCAAGGTGCACTTTGCAGATTACCTCACACGGCTTGATCTAAAAAGGGTGCAATGAAGGGCCGCAAAATCTATTGCTCCCAATATTGGCCAAGTGGCAAGATTTGATGATTCTATTAGATGTATGTCGTAAAAGCTAATATGGCTGACACATTGTAATATCTCTAAGACATAATTTTGTACTTAATACATTGATTTGATCAATAAAATGATAAATTTATTCTTCATTCAAGTTGATGTATCCTTGAATCATCCATGAAATTAGTTTCGATATATATTCTCAAAGTGTTGAGAATTAGAGACATGTATTTAATTCCTAAATACCCCCGATCATAAGATCATCATAAGGATGGTGATCGATCCGAATAGACTGACGCACGGATCACTTCTTTTGGGATAGATAGATCTCTAGTCTACAGTGAAAAGATACTGGACAATGAGTATGGATAGTTATTAGAAAACAACTAGTATTGAGTGTGACCATACGAGAGATCACTTGGATTTCTATCCGATCGTCAGTGATCATCTCGATGCTGTAGTTGTGTTAATGATCTTTTGATCTGAGATTATACTACTGCCCACAGTAAGGCTGTTGGAGTTTGACTGACACATAAATATGGATCTGAATGAGCCCTTGTAGTGGATGTTGGTGACAGTTGGTCCACTGTAGGGGTAGGGTGCACATCAAGATGGGATCTATCAATCTTGGTAGAAAGGAGTAGTCTTATGAAATTTAAGAAGCCAGATCTGAGAATCTATGACCACAGTAGTGTGATTGATGGAAAAGAGTTTCCATAGAAGTCACAACTAGACTTAAACCAATCGAATCTATCATATGACTGATGTTGAGGTTTGACGATTGATCTATGACCTGCTATTTAGTCGAAACTCATGATAGAGGGACTGAATCACACGTTAACTATACCTAGAAGTTTATTTCAGTTCTACTGGGTTGCCACTACATACTACTAGGTGTCACTGGTGGATTGTGAGAGCTCACTAGGATTATTCTGGATCGATAATCCTTGATGAGTTAGAGTAGAATTGTTTCGACTCATTGAAAAGAATTTCAATGATACTTTGATAGAGATCATTGAATATCTTACTACCAGATAAAATTGAACCTATGGGGTCATACAACAAAGAGATTAGGTCTGAAATTAGTAATTGAGCTTATGAAGTGTCAATTGGGTTTAGAAAAATCTTATTGGGTTCATGGAAACCTTGCTAGCACATGGTTGGACCCAATTTCTCTTTTCATTGAAATTTTTTATTTGATAAGATAATTCAAACTTATTTATCTGCTAATAATCTACAAGAATAAGATTCATGAGACTCCAATTGTTGGGTGTCTAAGATTGTAGATCAATTAAATTAGGATATAAATTTTTAATTAATTTTTATTGATAGTTATTATGGGGCACCACCTTGATTTGATCAAGTTGGACATGTCCTATGATTAGAGAACTTTTTAATCTGATTTGGGGCATCCTATGGGTGCACAAGAGGGTTTGTTTAATTGGATGCAAGGGCTCCAAGAGTTGGCACCTAATAGAATTCCTAATGTAAGTTAAATAACTTAAGTTATTAGGAAATCCAATGCAAGTAGAACTTATATTATGAGATTGAATAGGATTCAATCCTCATGCCTATTTAAAGGGACCTCCCCTAAGATTCCTAGAGCATCCAAACAGCAGCCCCTCATGCCTAGGAGACCTCCCCATGCCCTCTCTTCCTCTCCCTCTCTTTTTCTCTCTTGGCGTCCCACATGCCCATTTAATTGGGATGTCCCACATCCTCCACATGCCCAAGGCTATTGGGCATCCAATCCTTACTGGTTCCTGATGTCTAATAGTAGTACAAAGTAAGAAGAAAGGCTAGAGAAGAGGAGAAGAAGAAGATCAAGGAAAGAGATCAAGTGTTGATCGTGATCCAGACTTCGTTCAGATTCAACAGGCTGAATTTTCTTAGAGAAAAAAATTTAAAATTCTAAAAAACTATTTCAGATTGATCTCAAGTGGATATCTATAAAGGCTGGATACTTGTATGATTAGAAAAAAATCTCTTCTCTTTCAGATTCAGATTCGAAGAAAGAGATTGCGAAATAGGTATGTGAATTGATCACAATCTGAATTTTTTTAAAGAAAAAAATTTAAAATTTTGAAAGACTATTCTAGACTGATCTCGAGTGGATATCTATAGAGACTGGATACTTATGTAGCTAGAAAAAAATCTCTTCTCTTTCAGATTCAGATTCGAAGAAAGGGATTGCGAAATAGGTATGTGAATTGATCACAATCTAAATTTCAGCATATATCAATTTTAGCACATGAACTAAATTTTCATGATTTTATATTTTTATGTATGCATGATTTAGATTAAAAATATTTTAATCTTATATTCCACTGTGATACTTAGAAAATAATATTTTGAAACACATGCATGTCTTAAACCTCAAATTCCTACAGTGGTATCAGAACCACGAGTTTCATATTGTTGAAATTATCATACATATTTTGTAAAGAATTTTAAATCTAATTTTTTCTTGATACATGAGATATATAGATAAATTTTAAAATATGATATTTAATTTTAGATATAATTTTAGAACATATATTTGATATGTAAAAGTATGTATAGATCTGAATTTTGATTTAGAAAGAATTCTAGTTCATATTTATATGATGCATAGATGCATACATGAAATCAAAAATTTTATATGATCTAAATTTTGATTCATATATATGGTATATAATTATATATTTATATCATAAATTTACTTTTGATATGATCCATGATTAGTATATGTGATATATAGTATCATGTAGAAGATCTGAATTTTACATACATATATGTGATATATGTTTGTTTGTTAAATCTGAAAATTATTTTTATGATTTAAATCTTACTTTGATATAAAAAATTTAGATCTAAACTTTTGATTTTAGAATCTAAAATTTATGTTTGTGCATGAGAGTTTTAGTTATAGAAAAATCATTAATTCGGTCATATAATAGGGTTGCATCTAAGATTTTTTATTTGAGTCATATTGATCTAATTCAATTAAGTAATTGATCGAATCGAGTCAAGTATTGATCAAGGTCAGATTAATTAAGTTAAATGATCATGCAATTATTGTTGATCAAATCGTTTGAGTTCCATATGTAGAATCGATTAACCTAAGGACTTAATTTGGCTCGACGGTTTGAGTCCGATTCGCTAGAGTTAATTTGTTTAGACCAATTGACCTATTGGTGTCTAAGATAAGTTAATGAGATGTAGTTATTTAATTGGTTTCGTTTGCTTATCTGACCAATTTTGAAGATTGGATCTTAAATTGAGTTACTTAGTGGTTTGGTTTAGCCCATGCCAGTTAGATCGATCATATGATGATTGATTAGATGAGACCTAAATCTAAATCTCTTCATAAATATTAAGTCCATAGGTCTTTCACCATTGTAGATGTGCAGGTGTGCTACCGATGTTGATTGTTCTCGCTGGTCACAGTGGTTCAGTTATATCGAAAACATGCAACCACTCTATTAGCAAAGAGTTGCTTCAAGATAAAGATGGGGTTGGACGCAATAACTATTAGGTAGGGACCTAATGATAACCTTGCATCTACTTGTGAAAGATGGGTCGGTCTTAACTAAGAAGTGTGGGCAATAACTGTTAGGTGAGCCCACATGACTTAAAGACCAAGTCACTGCAACATGTTTAGTGAAATATCTGGGTAAAAAGTTGCCTACGCATCAGTGTATATATTACCAATAACTGTTAGGCGAAGTGCATGTCTCGATAGGACTGCAGCATCCACTAAAAATTTTTTATCGCATTAGGATTTTTGTTTCCTTTTCGGAGAGTGGAGGGATCCAATAAATTAGTGAAAATCATTATTTGCATCTTAAAGTCCCTAGAAGCAAATATAAATATTAAGTACAAAAGTCTAACTTGAATCTTTATACTCACAGTTAAACAATATCAGCCTCGAACCCTCTAGCCCGCATCTTTGAAATCAATCGTTTGATCAGTATCAATTACAAAGACTGGCTCAGAAATCTTAGGATTATCCTGACTTCAGAAAAACAAGATCATATACTTGATCAGGAATCTATAGTGCTACCAAATTGTCCTACTACTGAGCAAAAGGTTACATTTGAGAAGTAGACGGATGAAGACAATCAGTTAAGTGTTATGTACTGGCATCTATGTCAAATGAGTTACAAAGCCAGTATGAGTATATGCCTACTGTCAGGGCTATGATCACTCACCTATAAAAATTGTATGGTGAGTGAGCCGCACAGTGCGCTTGAAAGTGTCCAAAAGACTCTTCAATTTGAAGATACATGAAGGGCAGTCAGTCCATGAGCACTATATGACAGTGATCAAGGATATTGAGGAGCTTGGGAAGCTTGGGTTAGAAATACAAAAAAAATTATAGATAGATTTGATCTTTCAATCCCTTATAAGTTTATATAGTCAATTTATTATAAATTTTTATGTGAACAGGCTCGATTACACTATACCCGAACTGGTCAATATGTTGATCACTACGGAGGAAATCTTGAAGAGTTCAAGGGGCACAATTCTCACTATGGAGCGGACTTCTTCTAAGAGAAAGTCTACTGGAAAGAAGAAGACAAAATTTGCTAAGAAGTAGAAAAAGGAGAATAGGCCAAAGAAGGAAGTTCCTAGCAAGGTCGAAGTAAAGGAAAAATATTTTCACTGTCATGCTGATGGCCATTGGAGGAGGAACTGTCCAAACTACTTGGAGAGCCTGAAGATCAAAAAGGGTGATAAACCTTTCGAAGGCATACTCGTAATTGAATCTAACCTTATGGTTTCTTCTACTTATAGTTGGATATTAGACTCTGGCTAGAGTGCTCATATATGTACCTTAATATAGGGTCTGATAGAAAATAGGAGGTTGAGAGAAGGTAACCTGATCCTTCGAATCAGTAATGGAGCTAAGATTGCTGTAGAGACTGTTGGCACTTATCCTCTTTGATTACCATCTGGTGTTAGATTAGACTTAAAAGATTGTTATTATATTCTTGTAGCTAGTCGAAATTTAATTTTTATGTCTGTGCTAGTACAAGAAGGTTTTAAAATTTATTTTAATAAAAACTTTTATTTTATTTATTTATAAAATAAATTGGTTTCATGAGGTTTTTTAATTGACAGTCTTTATCACTTGCATTTGATGCGAATATGAACCTAAACGAGCAAATAGTGAGTACCGTTGACTAAAAAAGATCGAGAGATGAAATTAATCAGAAGTACTTATGGCACCAAAGACTAGGCCATATTAGAGAAGACAGGATAAACAGATTGAAAAAAATGGGATCATTGGCTCTCTTAACTCAGAGTCATATCTAGCTTGCAAATCTTACCTTCGAGAAAAAATGATCAAGTTATCCTTTATAGGATATGGAGAGAGGGCCACTGAGTTACTTGTCCTAGTACACACTGATGTGTGTGGGCCATTTGCTGTGTCGGCCAGGGGTGATTAAACCTACTTCATTATCTTTATGGATGATCTGTCTAGGTACGGATATATGTATCTGATGAAACACAAGTCTGAGGCCTTTGAAAGATTCAAAAATTCAGAAATGAAGTAGAAAAGCAAACAAGCAAATCCGTTAAAGTTCTTCGATCTGATCGAGGTGAATATCTTAGTCAAAAATTTTTAAAATATCTTAAGAACAACGGTATAGTCTCCTAATGGATGCCTTTTGGAACACCTCAGCTCAACGGGATATCCGAATATCCAAAACGAGAAACGGGACCCTATTGGATATGGTCAGGTCCATGATGAGCTTCACTGATCTATCCTTATATCTTTGGAGACATGCCTTATTAACCGTAATTCACTTGTTGAATAGGGTTTCGTCAAAGTCTGATCCTACCACACCATATGAAATATGGTTCGGTAAGAAGTCGAGTCTAGATTATCTTAAGACTTGGGGATGTCCAATCTATATCAAGCAACAGATGACAGATAAATTAGAAGATAGATCTATTATAGCTCATTTTATAGGATATCCTAAAGAATCTATGAGATACTACTTTTACTTTCCACAAGATCATAATGTGATTATGGGTTGAAATTTCGTATTTTTAGAAAAATAGTTTATCTAGGATGGTAGTAGTGGGAGGTTAGTTGAGCTCGAAGAGAAGATCTCTGAAGAGCCAAAAGCTATAGATCCTCAGGAACTCATTATCCATGAGCCAGTAGTAGACGTTCCTCAACCACCTCATAGATCTAGCAGAGTCTTCCAATCTCCTAAGAGATACATGGGTATGCTTACAGAGGAAGTAAAGAAAATATTTCTTATAGGAGATAGGGGTCATAGTGATGATCCTATTACTTTTAATGAGGTGATGACTGACATCGATTCTAAAAAATGATTAGATACTATGAAGTCAGAAATTGACTCAATACACTCGAACTAAGTCTGGACCTTAGTGGATCTATCTGAGGGTATTGTATCGATTGGGTGTAAATAGATCTACAAAAAAAAGATAGGTACTAATGGTAAGGTAGAGACCTATAAAGCTAGGCTTGTGGCTAAAAGTTATAGTCAGTGTGAGGGCATTGACTATTAAGAAACCTTCTCGTCCGTAGCCATGCTAAAATTCATCCACACTCTACTTGTTGTTGCAGCTTAATATAATTATGAAATCTGATAGATGGATGTGAAAACTACTTTCCTGAATGGATATCTTGAGAAAAATATCTATATAGAGCAGCCTATGGGTTTCATGTTCGGTGATGGTGTTCACAAAGTTTGCAAACTGCAAAGGTCCATATACAGATTAAAGCAAGCTTTTCAGAGTTGGAACCATTATTTCGATGAGGTAATCAATTCATTTGATTTAATCAAAAACAAAGAAGAACCATGTGTATATAAAAGGGTCAATAGGAGTGCGATAACATTCCTCGTATTGTACGTAGATGATATTCTCTTCATTGAAAATGATATTCCCATGCTGACCACAGTCAAAAGATGGTTGTCCAAGAAATTCTTTATGAAAGATCTAGGAGAAATATCCCATATTCATGAAATAAAGATCTATAGGGATAGACCTAAATGGATGCTAGGCTTATCATAAAAGCTGTACATAGAGAAAGTGCTGAAAAGGTTCAGCATGAAAAACTTTAAAAAAAGACTTTTATCTCTTAGGCATGGTATTAGTCTCTCCAAGATGATGTGTCCGACCACATCTAAAGAGGTGCAGCGTATAAATAGGATTCCTTACGCCTCGGCCATGAGGAGCCTTATGTATGTCATGCTATGTATTCGATCTAATATTGTCCTTACTATGAGTGTTACGAGCAGATATCAGTCGAATCCAAGTGAGGAGCACTAAATAGCTGTGAAGAATATCCTTAAATACTTAAGAAGGATTAAAGATTTGTTCTTGATCTTTGAAGGGGATTTTGAGTTATGAGTCGAGGGGTACACTAACTCAAACTTCACATCTGATCCTGATGATAGAATGTCTACGTCAAGATATATGTTCGTTTGCAATGGTGGCGCAGTTAGCTAGAAGAGTTCCCAGCAACCTATCATCGTGGATTCAACCACAGAGCCTGAGTATGTCATTGCTTTAGATGCTGCAAAGGAAGGCTTCTAGTTCAAAAAATTCATCACAAATTTGGAGTTATGACATCGGATGCCATACCGCTGTACTGCGACAATAATGGAGCCATGGTACTTGTTAAAAAGCCGAGATCTCATCAGAAATCGAAGCACATCGAGCGATGATATCACATCATATGCGACTACCTCGAAAAGAAACATATCAAGTGTGAAGAGTAGACTCTGCGGATAATGTGGCAAATCCGCTGACTAAGCAGTTGAGCCAACCGAAAATAGAAGTCCACCTTGAGAAGATGGGACCTAGATTTGTGGCCAATTGGCTTTAGTCCAAGTGAGAGATTGTTAGATGTATGTCCTAGAAGTTAATATGGCTGGCACATTGTAATATCTCTAAGACACAATTTATACTTAATACGTTGATTTGATCAATAAAAAGATAAATTTATTTTTTATTCAAGTTGATGTGTCTTGAATCATCCATAGAATTAGTTTCGATACATATTTTCAAGGTATTGAGAATTAAAGATATATATTTAATTTTTAAATACTTTCAATAATAGAATCATCACAAGGACGGTGATTGATCCAGATAGACTGACGCATAGATCGCTTCCTTTGGGATAGATGGATCTCTAGTTTACAGTGAAGAGACACTGGACGATAAGTGTGGATAGTTGTTAGAGAACAACTAAAACTGAGCATGACCATACAAGAGATCACTTGGATTTTTATCCGATCATCAGTGATCATCTCAATGCTATAGTTGTGTGAATGGTCTTTCGATCTGAGATTGTACTACTGCCTGTAGTGAGGCTACTAAAAATTGACTGACACATAAACATGGATCTCAATGAGCCCTTATAGTAGATATTGGCGACAGTTGATCTATTATAGGGGTAGGGTGCACATCAACCTTGGTAAAAAAGAATAGTCCTATGAGATTTGAGAAGCTAAGTCTGAGAATCTATGGCCACAGTAGTGTGATTGATGAAAAAGAGTTTTTATAGAAGTCATAACTAGACTTGAGCCAATCGAATCTATCATATGACTGATGTGGAGATTTGATGATTTATCTATGACCTGTCATCTAGTTGAACTCATGATAGAGGGACTGAATCACACGTTAACTACACCTAGAGGTTCATTTCAGTTCTACTAGATTGCCACTACATACTGCTAGGTGTTACTGATAGATTGTGAGAGCTCACTTGAGTTGTTCTGAATCGACAATCCTTGATGAGTTAGAGTAGAATTGTTCTAATCTATTGAAAAGAGTTTCAATGATACTTTGATAGAGATTATTGTCTATCTCACTACAGATAGAATTAAACCTATGATGTCACACAACAAAGAAATTAGGCATGGAATTAATAATTGAGCTTATGAAGTGTCAATTGTATTTAGAGAAATCCAATTAGGTTCATGGTAACCTTGCTAGCACATGGTTGGACTCAATTCTTCTTTCTATTGAAATTTTTTATTTGATAAAATAATTTAAACTTAATTATCTACTAATAACCTACATGAATAAGGTTCATGATATTCCAATTGTTGGATGTCTAAGGTTGTGGATCAATTAAATTAGGGTGCAAGTTCCTAATCAATTTTTCTTGATAGTTATTACGGGGCGCCATCTTGATTTGATCAAGTTGGGCATGTCCTATGATTAGAGGACTTTTTAATTTGATTTGGGATGTCCCTTGAGTGCACCAAAGGGTGTGTTTAATTGGATGCAAGGGCTCTAAGAGTTGGTAGCTAATAGGATTCCTAATGTAAGTTAAATAACTTAAGTTATTAGGAAACCCAATACAAGTAGGACTTATATTATGAGATTAAATAGGATTCAATCCTTATGCCTATTTAAAGGGACCTCCCCTAAAGTTCTTCGAGCATTTAAACCAGCAGCCCCTCATGCCTAAGAGACCTACCCACACCCTCTCTTCCTCTCCCTCTCTTCTTCTCCCTTGGCGTCCCACATGTCCATCTAGTTGGGACATCCCACATCCTCCACATGCCCATAGTTGTTGAGCATCCAATCCTTGCTGGTTCCTGATGTCTAGATGTAGCACAAAGCAAGGAGAAAGGCTAGAGAAGAGAAAAAAAAGAAGATCAAAGAAAAAGATCAAGTGTTGATCACGATCCAAACTTCGTTCAGATTCAGCAGACTGAATTTTTTTAGAAAAAAAATTTAAAAATCTAGAAGGCTATTCTAGACTAATCTCAAGTGGATACCTATAGAGGTCAGACACTTGTGTGGTTATAAGAAAATCTCTTCTCTTTCAGATCTAAATTTGAAGAAAGAGATTATGAAACAGGTATGTGAATTGATCACAATCTGAATTTCAGCATATGTCAATTTCAGCATATGAACTAGATCCTTGTGGTTTTATATTTTAATGCATACATGATTCAAATTAAAAATATTTTAATCTTGTATTCTACTATGATGTTTAGAAAATAAAGTTTTGAAACATACATGCATGCCCTGAACCTTGAATTCCAATAGATTCGATAGCTGAATCCATTCCATCAATGGTTCGTATAAATAGATGATTCATCCTACCGAATCTTCTACCATCCAACCGTTAGTTGTACTCTTGTTGTTGTAGCTATCAAAGTTGATTTTTGATGAAGCTGTCATACTCATCTTTTAATATAATGATGAAGAGGAGGATGAATTCTTCTGGTGGGGAGTCCTCATCAAAAAGATCGAGGGATATCTAGCCAGAGGTTCCTACTCCCATTCTACTGCAATCCCTAGGGGCATTGAATGTAGACTTGATGGGGATCGGGAACGAGCCTGTAGCAGTCGGGTTACCATAGTTTGCTACGTCAAGAGCCTCGAAGCTACTTTAGGCTCCCTCTGTTGGTGAATGTAAGCAATTTCATACATATATTTTGAAATTTTTTTGGACAAATTATAGTGAAAGTTAATTAGATTAATCAAATTAATCTAATATGCATATGATCTAATCATTAAATCAACCTATTCTAGGATCTATGATATGATATATTATATATAAAATCTAAAAAATATTGAAAATAAAATCAGCATATATGTATGTGAGCAGTAGATCACATCTACATCTAATCTGAGTTCAGAACTTGATACGTTTACATGGATCGATGATCGCCGCTACTGAGAGACATGGTGAAGGAGATCTTTGCTGGTTGCTCCTAGCCGCACATGCATCCAATCTTTATGAAAAATCCACTCGAAGCTCTGATCTGATCGGTCTTCTCGGTAGTGCTAGCTCGTGTAAAAACCTTCTTCTTGGCTGATCTGAATCCCTTCTTTAAATCTTTAGAATCTTTTCAGAGGTTGAAGATGGACTTCTGGAGGAGATAAAGAGGTGAAAAAAAATGGAGAGAAAAATAATTTTTTTTCTTTTTTTTTTCTCTTCCCAAACCTTAAGGATCAAAATCTTAGAAACTTGGTTTTTGCATGCACCCCAAGAGAAGAGAACTCTCCTCTTCTTTCACACCATGAAACCATGCCCAAGACCTCTCTCAAGTGAAGGCCTCTCTCTCAGGTCTCTTACATGCACAAGAATGAAGTAAAACTCTTTTTTTCTTAATGTGTAAGGAGGTGGGGTGAAGAGTCCTAGAGATCATGGACTCTTGATGTGTTGTCGTCCCTACTCAAAAATTTATACCAAAACATATCAAAAAATATGGGACATTTCTCTTTATATTTTATCATGATAATTCAGTTCTCTATCTAATTTCTCGCAAAAAATCTCTTCAAAATATTGCACATATAAGGAGAAAAAAATAAGTTGGCGGCAAGATCTTAGAGATAATGTCAAACATTATCTATATGGTATCCTATTTCAAATTAGATTTGAACATACCATTTAAAATCTGATCCTATGCAAATTTAGATGTGAGATAGAGAAGGGAAAGCACTCTTTGGCATGCAAAAACTTATTGTGCGTGAGGATATATGGCATTAAAGTGGGAGGTGCATGGGAGAAGAGTCCTATTCCAATAAGGACTCATAATTTTCTTATTTGAATCCAAACCAAATCACATCTGATTTAGCCCAAATAAAATATATAAAACTCAATCTAATTAAGTTTATAAATTTTTAATCAAATCTTAATCAAATTAGAAATTGATTGTGTTGGAAAATATATCCCAAAAGTCAATCGTCAAGCTGTTGACGGTTGCGCAATCAAGTATTGTAATTGATTTATTAATAAATAAAATATATTTTTGATATTTTTATCATAAGCTTTCATCTTCTAATGAACTTTGTTGTTATGATGAAGTCCTTAGGACTATTTAAGTTCGATAAAGAGAGGATTTATCAATTAGTCCTTAAAATTGTTCACGACCAAATGATAGGCTGTTAATAAGGATGACAGCTTCTATCGAGCATAGGTCACTGTAGGCCATATGGGTTGGTTGTCCTCTTAACCAAGGAGTGTGGAGACACTGGTATGGCATACAGGTAAGATATAAAGGTACATCATTATTCAACGTGACCAACTCCAAAGCATTCTGCTATCGAGAATGACTCTGATGGGATATGGGTATAAGTGTCCCTTAGACCTGAGATCACTCAGTGACTTGCAAGCAACTCACTGTGCTTTGGTACTAGACTAACTGAATTTCTAATTCAGTGATGGAAGGCTTCTGGATATAGTCAAGCACTTACGAAGTCAGAGTGTGATCGAGATGAGATTAACCACTCCAAGAGTTGGAGAAGAATGAGTCACTGTATTTCAATTTAACAAAACTTTGGCCAGGATAATCTATCAGATGGATTTGATATTTTGAAATACAATATGGACAACTTGATCAGAGTTGACAATTGAACTCTGAGGTATCCTATGATCATTTTGGTTAAGGGGATGAATTATATGGAAACTATATTCACATGGGTTCTAAGGAAGTTGTTCTATACATTCGACCAATCCGATCGTCCGGTACCATTGCTAGATGGTCACTTCGATTGGTATAAAAATTTATTCCTATACTACCAACTTAGGTTCGAACCTATGAGGTCACACACATTAGAGTTCATGATCCGATCGGATGGTTGATCAATGATTAAGAATCATTCTAGGATTAAATGATCAATACGATTGACATTTAATCTAGTGCAAGTGTTACAGGAGGATCGATTAGCAATTCGATTACTAATTGACTTAATTTGATTAAGCCAATGGGCTGAGATTAAGTCTAATTGAATATAATTTAATTAAATTTAATTTATACTTGATTGGATCAAGTCTAATTGGTTTATTGGATAAGCCAAGTGCAAGAAAAAAACTAGTCCTAGTTCAATTAGGACTTGGGTCAACCTAATTTTTAATTTGATTAAAAAATTAAAATAAATTTAAATCTAATTTAATCTGATTAAATTAGGTTCTTAATTAGATTAAGATCTATTTTAATTAGATTGATCTAATTTTGATTTGATTTGGTTTGAGAAACCAAATTAAAACAAGTCATAAGATAGAATCCTAGTATGACTAGGATTCCACCTTGCACCACATAAGCTCCCCCGACACCCTCTCTCTTATTCCACACCAATCCCCTCTTATTTTGTGTGACAAAATCCCTCTCCCGGGTCTTTCCCATGTCCAAAAGATTTTCTCTCTTCTTTCATACATGAAAAGTGGTTTTGGATCAAATCAAAGTAGGAATAAGCTTGGATTTCAAATTCTATGAGATAGAGTTTTAGAAATCCAAAACTCTTTCCTTCTTGTATCAAATTTACTCAGATATTTTTTGAAATTTTTGTGGATTTTATGGCACATATTGTGCATCCTTTACTGGTGGTCCATGCATGAAAATAAAGAGGAGGCACCCAAGAGTTGGGCACCCCTTATCTTGCCATGTTTAGATAAGCCTTGACCAGGTATTTGACCTAGACAAGGACTCTATCATATCTCTCTCTATAAAATGAGTTTCTTTATGAAATTTTTGAAAAACATAGAGATTTGAGATACCTTTGGGACATCAAAAATTAGAGAGAAAGACCTTTGGGTCGTGGAGATATAATAGACACAAGACAGGATGTCTAGAAGAGAGTAAAGAGAAGAAGAAGAGGGTCTTCTTCTAGGGTTGTTAGTTTCATCTCTTCCCTTCTTCTATCTTGAGTTTTCTGAGAGATCTCAGATCTAAAACTCCTCCTCCTACTTCTCATCTTTGGAAGAGCCCAAATTAAGAAGAAGGAGGCACCTGATCAACCATCGAAGAAGGATCAGTGCAGTACTAGGACTTCTGGTCGAGATTCGTGGGCTCGTGTGAATGACTCCTAGAGATCGAATGCATGTATGATTTGCAACATCATCCTCAAGCTCAGATCAGTAAGGTTAGAATGTCTAACTTGTAAGTAATAGATCTGATCTATTATTTAATACATACATTAGATGTAGTATAGAAACATGTTGATATGATCAACATATAGTTTATGCTCTATATATTTTAATTTTTGATTTAATACTATATAATAATCATATAATAGAATCTTAGATCTAAAAATTTTCTAATTTTAAAAAATAAATTTTGATTTATTTTAGTCTTTCACTGCCTGATCTTGAAAAAGTTTCAAGATCTAACCCTGAAACCCTAGATCTGGTTCCCTCAATTGGTATCAGAGCCTAAGATTATTTATTACATGATTATTTATACATACTTAAATTATTTCTTAGATTAGATCTAATTTATAATCTGATTATTAAATCTAAAATTAAAATTTTAGATCAATCACGAACTGCAAGGTTGTCCTGTTGTAAGGTTTATCCCTTACAGTGCAAAGGTTGTCCTAGTTCATGTAGATCTATCTTTAATCATAAATTTATTAGATATGATTTAGATTAAATTTATAATTTATTTGATTTAAAAGATATTTAAATCTAAAATAAAATTTTTTTGTTAATATTTTTGTGCAAAGAATTATTTAAAGTTGAAATTGTTTCAATTACATGAACCTGTTTAGATTAGATTTAAAGTAGTTTCATGTTTATTTCATTTACATCTTGATTATGAATCAAACATGCAATATGCTTAGTAGAATCATATTGTAAAATTATTTTATAAATATAAAAATTATTTTCGAAAAGCCGAACCCAATCCTCAGCCCAAAACTTAATTAAGAATTAAGAAGTTGTTTGATTAGATTCTAGGATTGTAAATTGAAGAACCTAAGACACAAACCATAATACATTGGGTTAATGGGTTAGTAGAAATTAGATCCATTAATTGGGTTAGACCTATGGTTAGATTAAAGATGGATTTAATTAGAGAATTGACTAAATCTAATCAATTGTTGTCTTAGATTAGATCAAGGATTCTCTAGATCAATTACAATAGTTGTAGTTGGTCAAGTCCATGTCTTTAACGAGAACCAAATAGACTTGATTCTTGGCTAAGTGGTCTAGCATAAACTGTTAGGTTGATCTAATCGAAACTAATTAAATCAGTTGGTGTCTAAGGTAAACCAGATCGGTGGTTTTTAATTGGGAGCCCGTTTATCTAGTCATTTTTGATGGTGTCTAAGGCAAGCTTTGGCCGACCCTCCCACTGATCGAACTTACCTGGCCTCTTGGTGAAATTATGTTTTGATCGGATTACTTGACTATTCGAGCTGACCCTTGTCAGCTAGATAAATTAGTGTGACTGATTTAGGTGCTCCTAGACCAACCCTTTTAATGGTCTCCCTTAAGCTGACTTGGTGAAGCCAGTGGGAGGATCATGATAAGCTGGTTCATTTGACCTCATCCTCTAAATTATTTAAATCCTATAAAATTATTAGGTCTTTAAAATGATAAAGTTATGGAGATAACTGAGTCATAGCCTCCCATTAAGGTGTTTGATAATGAGTCCATTAACTCAATAATCATTGCAGACCCAATGGCCTGGTGCTTGTTGACTAATGAAATTATCACTCATCATATGACGACTTGGAAGTATCTCTGTAATAGTGGTTAGGTGAGCCAACCAAAGTTAGGCTTGATCATTCGTTGGTTAGATGCACCAAGTATGGTCATGTTAATGATTGAACATAACCGGATCCTTACAGTGGAGGCCAAAGCCTACTGATTAGATTTCTGAGGCAAAATTAAAATTACTAAAAATTATTTAGAGAAATAATTGGTTATGAACCTACCCTTAGATATACATGGGTTGGCCAACCAAAGTTGGGCTTGTGTGCAGTCTAAGTAGATTCTAATACCCACTAAGGAATTAGGGTAATTCCTCGAATTGGAGGTAGAGGCTACCAATTCGAATAAAATAGTGAGAGAAACCTTTTGATTAAAGTCTAAATCTTTAGGTTTAATGAATCAATTACTAATTAGGTTATGATTTTTCTTTGAGCAGATATGGCCACTTCCCTATCGCTCTGATCATTGTTGGATAATAATAAGTTGGTGGGACCCAACTTCAGTAGCTGGTATCGAAAGTTGAAGATAGTCCTGGAGCATGAACGGATCCTATATGTGATAATGGATCCTGCACCTGAGGAGCCTGCTGCCAATGCACATGGAACAATCAGAGATACTTACCAGAAGTGGCTCAGTGATCAGACCACGGTGCGTTGTATCATGCTGGCTGCCATGAGCGACGAGTTTAGTCGTAGATTCAAGATGGCTCAGCCAAAGGACATGCTTCAAGTGTTGGAGGATGCCTTTGGCACACCCGATGATGTGGAGAGCCACAAGACTAGTTGTGCCATCTTCAACGCCAAAATACGGGATGATGCCTCTGTCACTGATCATGTATTGTACATGATCAAGCTGATGGAATGATTGAGCAAGCTCGGCTTTTCTTTGCATGAGCAGCTTGAAAAAGATGCAATACTAAACTTGCTACCCAAGTCTTATCTCCCATTCCTCACTCATTATAGAATGACAAAGCCTGAAGTGAACTACCACGGGTTATTGGGATTGCTTCAGAACTTTGAGAAGGATCACCAACTCTACAAGGAGTCGGTGAACTTGGTGGGAGGTTCATCTTCTGGTTCTCGACCCTTTAGAAAGGGATGAAGAACAAGAAGAAGAAAGTGAAAAAGGTACAAGTTCAGGCTGAGACATCAGTGCAGGACCAGACCAAAAAGATCAATCCCAATAAGAGTCAAGCTGAATGCATCTTTTGCAAGAAGCGGGGCGCTGAAAGAGGAACTATCCCCAATACATTGCCTCCCTGGACCCGAACAGGCAGAGAAAATGGCAAGTTGTTGCTGGACAAGATATTATATGATAACTCCTTGTAATTTCTCTATTTGTGATATAACTGACTGGGTATTAGATACCGGTAGCCCTTACCATATTTGCAATTCGTTGCAGGGGTTACAGGTTAGTAGGAGATTCGAGCAAGGCGAGAGGTTCCTGAACATTGGAGATGGAAGATTAGTTCCAGTTCTAGCATTAGGAATCTTGAAACTTGTATTTGAATCCCATATCGTTGTTCTTAATGATTATCATTTCTGTCCCAGTTTCTTTTTAAATATCATTTCTATAGGCCTTTTGGCTAAAAATAATAATGAAATTTCAATAAAGAAATAAGTTTGTAATATCATTATGAATGGTGTTACTATTTTTTATGGATATTTGAACAATGATGTGTATATATTATCACAACCTATTAATGTAGTCTATTCAACTGGCAAGCACCCTAGATTAGATAGTGTGTCAGATATTTACTTATGGCACTGTAAGCTAGATCATATAAACAAAAACAGAATAAACTGGTTGACTCAAGAGAGAATCCTCGAAGTCAATGATTGTGAATCACTTCCAACCTGTGAGTCCTGTCTTCTTGGTAAAATGATCAAGTCACCTTTTACTGAAAAAGATGAGAGAGCTACTGAGCTCTTGGGCCAAGTACATACTGATGTATGGGGCCCATGAGCACAAGTGCTAGAGGTGGATATTTCTACTTCATAACTTTCACGGATGATCTATCCAGATATGGATATGTCTATCTGATGAAACATAAGTCAGATTCATTTGAAATGTTCAAACGATTCTGAAGTAAAGTGGAAAAACAAACTGGAAGAGCATTAAAACTCTTCGATTTGACCAAGGAGGGGAATATCTTTCTCGTGAATTTCTCACATATCTAGGAGAGAATGGGATTCTCTCTCAATAGACTCCTCCAGGAATACCACAGCATAATGGTGTGTCTGAAAGAAGAAACCAGACTCTGTTAGACATGGTTCGATCCATGATGGATTTTGCCAGCCTACCGATATCTTTCTGGGGATATGCACTTGAATCGGCTTATTATCTATTAAATAGGGTTCTAAGTAAGTCTGTAATTAAGACTCCATATGAGATATGGACAGGGCGTAAGCCAGCACTTTCATACCTTAGGGTCTGGGGATATCCGGCCTATGTCAAATGATTAGTCACAGACAAACTTGGACCTAGGTCTGACAAATGCACATTCATAGGGTACCCCAAAGAGATCAAAAGATATTTTTTCTACCATACTGATGAACAAAAGGTATTCATCAGCCTTAAGACAATCTTTTTAGAAAAAGAGTTCCTTGGTGAAGGAACCGTTGCCTCTAAGGTTGAACTTGATGAAGTTCAACAGGTAGAATGATCGACACCAATAGCTGAACCTGAGTCAGATTTGATTAGATTAGATTCGAAGCCCAATGTACCTGCACCATTAAGGCGATCCGATAGAGTACCGCATCAGCCAACAGATACTACGATTTTTTGGTCTAGGATGGTGATCTCATCGAATTCGATGAGAACGACAAGGATCCGATCACCTATATGGATGCAATGCAGAGACCTGATTTCAAGAAATGGTTTGAAGCCATGAAATTCGAAATAGAGTCCATGAAGGTCAATGATGTATGGACATTGGTTGACCCACCTGAAGGGGTTAAACCCATTAGGTGTAAATGGGTATTCAAAAGAAAAGGGGCACAGACGGAAAGGTGGAGACCTATAAAGCCCATCTAGTTGCCAAGAGGTGTCGTCAACATTATGGTATTGATTATGACGAGACATTTTTCTCTATGGCAATGCTCAAATCCATTTGGATAATGCTTGCAATAGCTGCCCATCTGGATTATGAGATCTGACAAATGGATGTAAAGATAGCTTTTCCGAATGGAGAGCTGACTGAAGAGGTTTATATGATACAACCTGAGGGATTTACATCTACAGATGAGTCCAAGATGTGCAAGCTTCAGAGATCCATTTATGGATTGAAGCAAGCTTCTCAGAGTTGGAACATACATTTTGATAAGGTGATCAAAACGTATGGCTTCGTTAAGAATGGAGAAGAGCCCTACATCTACAAATGGGCAAATGGTCCAATTGTGGTATTCCTTGTCTTGTACGTGGATGACATTCTCTTAATCGAAAATGACATCCCCGCACTACAGAAAATAAAAGTTTGGTTGCCATCATAGTTCTCGATGAAGGACTTGGGTGAAGCATCCTACATCCTAGGGATGAAGATCTATAGGGGTAGATCTAAAAAGATGCTTGGGTTATCTCAGTCCACATACATAGACACTGTGCTGAAGAGGTTCAGCATGGAGAATTCCAAGAAGGACTATCTACCGATAGGCTATGAAATTTATCTCTCTAAGAAGGATTGTTCGATAACTCCTGAAGAGAGAGAGCATATGAGTGAGTCTCATATGCTTCGACCGTGGGACCTATCATGTATGCCATGACATGTGCAAGACCAGATGTGGCATACTCACTAAGAGTAGTGAGTAGATACCAATCTGATCCTAGAGAAAACCACTGTAAAGTGGTTAAAGCCATCCTTAAGTATTTGAGAAATACTAAGGACCAATGGTTGGTTTATGGCGAGTCAGATCTGAAACTTGTGGGGTTCACAGACTCCAACTTTCAATCTGACCATGATGACAGTAGAAGCGTGTCGGATTATATCTTTACTCTGAATGGTAGAGCTATCTGCTGGAAGAGTTTCAAGTAGCATACTATGGCAGACTCTGTTTGTGAAGTGGAGTACATTGCAGCATCGGATGCCGTGAAGGAAGCTATGAGGCTGAAAAAATTTATCACCAAGCTTGAAGTAGCATCCTCCCTCGATGGTTCAGTTATGCTCTACTGCGACAGCACTGGTGCCATAGCTCAGGCGAAGGAACCCAAAGCACACCAGTAGATGAAGCATATTTTGTATCACTTTCACCTAGTCTGGGAGATCATGGATCGAGGTGACGTTAACCTTCAGAAGATCGACGGAAAGGATAACCTGGCTGACCCCTTCGTTAAAGCCCTGGTGATAAAGGAGTTCGACAACCACAAGTCGAAGATGGGTATTAGATACTGTGTCGAGTGGCTTTAGAACAAGTGAGAGTTGTTGAGAAATATGTCTCAAAAGCCAATCATCAAGCTGTTGACGGTTGAGCAATCAAGTATTATAATTGATTTGTTAATAAATAAAATATATTTTTGGCATTTTCATCATAAGCTTTCATCTTCTAATGAACTCCGTTGTTATGATGAAGTCCTTAGGACTATTTAAGTTCGATAAAGAGAAGATTTATTAATTAGTCCTTAAAACTGTTAACGACCAAATGATAGGCTGTTAATAAGGACGACAGCTTCTATCAAGCATAGGTCACTGTAGGCCATATGGGTTGGTTGTCCTCTTAACCAAAGAGTGTGGAGACACTGGTATGGCATACATGTGAGTTGTAAGGGTACATCGTCATTGAATGTGACCAACTCCAAAGCATTCTACTGCGAGAATGACTCTGATGGGATATAGATATAAGTATCCTTTAGACCTGAGATCACCTCAGTGACTTGCAAGCAACTCACTGTGCTTTGGTACTGGACTAACTGAATTTTTAATTCAGTAACAGAAGGCTTCTGGGCATAATCAAGTACCTGCAAAGTTAGAGTATGATCGAGATGGGATTGACCACTCCAAGTGTTGGAGAAGAATGAGTCACTGTATTTCAATTTAATAAAACCTTGGCTGGGTAATCCATCAGATTGATTTGATATTTTGAAATACAAGTGAACAACTTGATCAGAGTTGACAGTTGAACTCTGAGGTGTCCTATGATCATTTTGGTCAAAGAGATAAATTATATGAAAACTATATCCGCATGGGTTCTAAGGATATTATTCTACACATTCGACCTATCCGATCATCGGATACCATTGCTAGATGGTCACTTTGATTGGTACAGAAATTTATTTCTATGCTACCGACTTAGTTTGGACCTATGAGGTCACACACATTAGAGTTCATGATCTGATCGGATTGTTGATCAATGATTAAGAATCATTCTAGGGTTAAATGATCAATACGATTGACATTTAACCTAGTGCAAGTGTTGCAGGAGGATCGATTAGCAATTCGATTGCTAATTGACTTAATTTGATTAAGCCAATGGACTAAGATTAATTTTAATTAAATATAATTTAATTAGATTTGATTTGGGCTTGATTGGATCGAGTCTAATTGGTTTATTGGATAAGCCAAGTGCAAGAAAAAAAGCTAGTCCTAGTTCAATTAGGACTTGGGTCAACCTAATTTCTAATTTGATTAGAAAATTAAATCAAATTTAAATTTAATTTAATCTGATTAAATTAGGTTCTTAAATAGATTAAGATCTATTTTAATTAGGTTTATCTAATTTTAGTTTGATTTGGTTTGCAAAACCAAATTAAAACAAGTCATAAGATAGAATCCTAGTAAGACTAGGATTCCACCTTGCACCACATAAGCCCCCCCACGCCCTCTCTCTTATTCCACACCAATCCTCTCTTATTTTGCATGACAAAAGCCCTCTCTCAGGTCTTTTCCATATCCAAAAGATTTTCTCTCTTCTTTCATACATGGAAAGTGGTTGTGGATCAAATCAAAGTTGGAATAAGCTTGGATTTCAAATTCTATGAGATAGAGTTTTAGAAATCCAAAACTCTTTCCTTTTTGCACTGAATTTATCTAAATTTTTTTTAGAATTTTCATGGATTTTAGGGCACACATTGTGCACCATTTGTTAGTGGTCCATGCATGAAAATAAGGAGGAGGCATCCAAGAGTTGGGCGCCCCTTATCTTGCCATGTTTGGATAAGTCTTGACTAGGTATTTGACCTAGACAAGGACTCTATCATATCTCTCTCTATAAAATGAGTTTCTTTATAAAATTTTCAAAGATATAGAGATTTGAGAGACCTTTGGGACATCCAAAAATCAAAGAGAAATACCTTTGGGTCATGGAGATATAATAGACTCAAGACAAGGTGTCTAGAAGAGAGTAAAGAGAAGAAGAAGAGGGTCTTCTTCTAGGGTTGTTAGTTTCATCTCTTCCTTCCTCCATCTTGAGTTTTCTGAGAGCGTCTCAGATCTAAAACTTTTCCTCCTACTTCTCATCTTTGGAAGAGCCCAAATCAAGAAGAAGGAGGCACCTGATCAACCATCGAAGAAGGATCAGCGCAGTACTAGCATACTGTGCTGATTTTTTGAAGTAGGATTTTTGGTCGAGATTTATGGGCTCATATGGATGACTCCTAGAGATCGGACATGTGTGCGGTTTGCAACATCATCCTCAAGCTTGGATCAGCAAGGTTTGAATGTCTAACTTGCAAGATAATAGATCTGATCTATTGTTTAATAAATACATTAGATATAGTATAGAAACATATTGATATAATCAACATGTAGTTCATGCTCTATATATTTTAATTTCTGATCAATGCTATGTAATAATCATGTAATAGGATTTAGATCTAGAGATTCTCTGATTTTAAAAAATAAATTTTGATTTATTTTAGTCTTCCGCTACCTAATCTTGAAAAAGTTTCAAGATCTCACCCTGAAACCTTAGATCTGGTTCCCTCAGATTGAACTAAAGTTCTGATCAAATCAAGGATAATTCTCTCTTAGCGATTAGATCATCTCATAACCTAATCGGATCAAACCTAATTGAATCTAATTTAATTAGATTTTATTTAATCCTCTTTACTCAATCAAATTAAGCTAATTAGTAATCTAATTATTAATTAATTTTTTATTAATTCACTAACAATTGATGAATTAATTTATTGTAACTTTTGTATAAGATTAATCATCAATCGAATTAACGATTAAGCTTTGAATGATTCTCAATCATTGATCAACCACATGATCAGTTAGAAACTTCTTTTGAGTGTGACCTCATAGGTTCAAACCTAAGCTGATAGCACAGGAATAACTTTCTGAATCAATCAATGTAACCATTTAGCAATCGTGACCCAACATTCGAATAGATCGAATGAAGACAAAGCAACATTCAAGAACCTACTGGCATATGGTTACCGTATAATTCATCCCTTTGATCCTATTGCTCAAAGACAACCCAAGATTTAACTGTCAATTTTAGATAATTCATCCACATTGTATTTCAATCTTTTTTAAATCCATCACATAGATTATCCGGGCTCAGGTTTTGCTAAATTGAAATATATTGATATATTAACTCTTACTAATTTGGAGGGGTCAATCCCATCTTGACTCACACACCGACTTGACAAGTACTTGACTGCACTCAAAAATCTTTCATCATTAAATTAAAAATTCAGTCCGATACCAAAGTACGGTGAGTTGCTTGCAAGTCACTCTGGTGATCTCAGATCGGAGGGACACTTATACCCATATTCTTCATGAGCTATCCTTGACAGTAGAGTGCTCTGCAATTGGTCACGTTCAGTGATGATGTACTCCTACATCTCATCTGCATTCCATATCAGTATCTCCATACTATTTGATTATGAGGATAACCAAGCATACGTACACAATGACCTACACTTGATATTACTATCATCCTAGTAATAGTGTATCGTTTGGTCACAAACCAATTTAAAGATTACAAGATAAATCCTTCTTTATCAATCAAAGTAATCCTAAAGACTTTATCACAACATAGGAGTTCATTAGAAGATGTAACCTTATGATGAATAAGGCTAAATAACTTTTATTATTTATCAATTCATATAAATTATAATTAGCACAATCATCAAATGATTGGCTTTAGGATATATTTCTCAATAACTCCCACTTGGACTAAGGCCAATCGGTATAGTATCATATATCCATCTTCGATTTATCATCTCAGAACTCTTAGATATCAAGACTTTAGTAAATGGGTTGGTCACATTCTCCTTTTCATCGATCTTCTAAAGTTTAACGTCACCTTAACAGATTTTTTGAATAAGATGATAGCAATACAAAATACCTGATAAGCTAATGGGACTTCAGCTCCTTGGTATAAGCTATGGCTTCTGTGCTATACAATACAGCAGGATCATCATCGAAGGGTGCTACTCTTAGCTTGTTAGTGAACCTACATAATCATATAGCTTCTTTGCAAGCATCGAATACTGCAATGCATTCTGCCTCACAATTCAAATTTGGCTATATTGCTCTGCTTGGAACCTTTCCAGCAGATTGCTCCATTATTTAGGGTAGGAATGTATTCTGACACGTTCTTGTTATTATTATATCCAACTAAAAACTGAAGTCATACTCTATAAGTTTTAAGTCAAATTCTCTATAATCGAACCACTGATCCTTAGTATTTCTCAAATACTTAAAGATGATCTTTCAGTGATTCTCATCCAGATCTTACAAATATCCACTCACTATCCTAGTGAGTATACCATATCCGGTCTCATATATGGTGTACATGATAGAACAACTTCTACTCATAAATACTCTATGTACGTTGGACTGAGATAACCTAAGCAGCCTCTTAGATCTATCTCTATAGATCTTCATCTCTAGGATGTGAGGTGTCTTTTCTCTGATCCTTTATGGAGAACAATGACAAAGTGAAACCTTTATTCTCTATAATGTAAGGAATGTTATTTTTGATTAAAAAAATTTATTTATATATAAAATAAAAAATACACTTACAGAACTATTAATCTATTTGTATTTGCAGAGTTTTTCTTCATTCTTAATGAAGCCATACGTTTTGATCATTTATCAAAATACACGTTCCAACTCCGAAATACTTAGTATTGCCTTAGGAGAAAATATCTCATTATAGTCAATACTATAATGTTAATGATATCTTTAGGCAACCAGACGAGCTTTGTAGGTCTCCATCTTTTCATCTATGTTCTCTAATCCTATTGAAGATCCACTTACCTCCTATGAATTTATCCCTTCGAGTGAATCAATGAGCATCCATACACTATTGATCTTCATGGACTGCATTTCAGACTCTATGGCTCTAAGTCATTAATCAGAGTTGAACCTCTGCAGGGCATCCATGTAGGTGATCAGATCTTTGTTGTTCTTATCGAGTTCAATAGGATCACATCCTAGATCTTGAAATCAAAATCTCTATCCGATGGATGCAGTACTCTATCGGATCTCCTTAATGGTGCCTCTTCAATGGGTTCCGGATATGATCTAATCAAATCTAATTCTATGGGTTTACTAGATTATGTCGATTCTTCTACCTGTCGAACTTCATAAGTTCTATATTAAAGGCATCAGTACCTTCACCATGGTACTCCTTTTCTGAAAAAAATATCGAACAACTCTTATTCTTTAGCATGGTAGAAGTTATATCCCTTAGATTTTTTGGGGTTATCTTTCAAAATAATACATATAGGATCAGGATCCAAGCTAATTGGTCTGCAATTGCTTGACATAAACTAAACACTCTCAAACCCTAAGGTAAGAGAATATCGGCTTATGCCTAGTCCATTTCTCATATGGAGTCATTGCGACTTATTACTTCAGAATTTAGCTCAGAATATAACAAGAGTCTTAAGAGCATAACCCTAAAAGGAGACTGGCAGACTTACAAACCCCATCATAGATCAAACTATATCTAACAAAGTCAATTCCAATAAGAGAGAATCTTATTCTCTTCTAGATATGTCAAAAACTTATCAGAAGGACATTCTCCTCCTTGGTTTGACTGAAGTGTTTCAATGCTCTTTCTAGTTTATTTCTCTATCTTATTATAAAATTATTTGAATATTTTAAATAATCTAAATTTATGATAAATATGTTCGTAGATCCAATACATCAGTATGTATCAGACTCAGAACATCATTGGCTTGTTCACCTTTTCCAGCAAAAGATGATTTGATCATCTTACTAAGGAGATAGGATTAACAGGTTGACAATGATTCATAATTATTGACTTTGAGAATTATCCTGTTGATCCTATTTTTGCTTAATGACTGAACTTAAACTACCAAAGATAGGCTTCTAGGACATAATCTACTTTAGGAGTTTGATTGTTGTGTACTGTACACTAACAGGCTGTGATTATTCATAAATATCATTTCTTAGTTATTCACATAATTTTGACATCATTTATAATGATATCATAAAAATTATTAGATAATAGTGACAATCACTAAAATGATATTGGTAGAATTGAAAATAAGTTTGATGATTCTTAAAATCAAGATTGGAATATGACTTCCATCTTCAATGTTCAGGAACTTCTTGCTGTTTTAATCTTTCTACTAACCCAAAGTTGTTGCAATAATTTGCATGAACTTTCGATATCCAATATCGAGGCAGTAGTGTCATAGATAAAAAAATCACAAGGTGTTATCGTATAAGTACTTTGTCTAGCAACTCTTTGCTGATTTCTCTTTCTTAGCCTGTTCGAATCAAGAAACTCTATCAGACTAGGTTATCCTTAGACTCTTTTATCAGTTCGGGCTCCTCAGCCCAAGCACGACTCTCTTGCACTTTTTTTTTTCATTTCAAAGGATTATTGTCTTACTGAAGAGACACCTTCAAAGGTGCGAAAGAACTCCTTCAATATTTGAAAAAAAATTTTCCACTGAGCATCATCGAATTTACAACTAAATTTATGATTTTTTGCTGCTTTCAAAAACATCACATAGTGATATGATCATTTGGCGACTTCTAATAAGTACCTTTGATCGCATCATGTGTGTTGGACGTGGAAAGTTTCGGTGCTGGATCCATAATCATATTTAGGATCTATTCGTGCTCTAAAACTATTTACAATTTCTGATACTATCTATCGAAGTTGAATCCTATAAATAAGTCACTGTCAAATAATAAATGGAGCAACGAACATCTAACCATAACTGAAAGAAAAATACAAGACCTCTATGTTTATGAATTGATTAAGCCTAAAGACTTGGACTTTAGTCTAAAGATTCTCTCACTATTTTATACGAATTAGTAGCCTCTATCTCCAATCTAAGGAATTATCTTAATTTTTAGCGGATACTAGAATCCACATAGACTGTATATAGGTTCGAGGAAGGCTCAATCAACCCATATACACCTATGGGTAGGTTCTCAACCAATTCTTTCTCCAAATAATTTCTAATAATTAATTTCACTCCAGATTTCTTTTCAATAGCGATGGGCCTCCACTGAAAGTTTTGGTTAGGTCAAACTATTAACATGAACCTACTCAGTTTTTCTAACTAATGAATGATCAGGCCCGAGGATGGCTCGATCAATCAACCATTATCAGATAGTACAATAGAGTCATCATATAATGAATGATAATTTCATCATTGAGAGAGAACACCAAACGGATGGCATCCGCAATGTCAATCAAAAATAATGGATCTATTACCATTACCTTAATGAGAGGCTATGATCTAGTTATCCTCATAACTAGCTCATTTTATGGACTTAATAATTTAAGAGATTTAAGAATCTATTTAGAGAAGAGATGAGAAGAGATCAATCAGTAAACCACAATCTTTCCACTGACTTCACTAAGTCATTGAATTGGATTAGGGTCATGTTGGTTGAAATAGCACCTAGATCAGTCATACTGATCAACCTTAATGACATGGGTCAACTCGAATCACTTAGCGATCTAATCAAGATATAATCTATCAAATTGGTTAGATAAGTGAGATCGGTGGGAGGGTCTGCTAAGCTTGCCTTAGACACCATCAAAATGGTCAGGTAAGCCACTCCTAATTAAAAATCACTGATCGAAATGCCAAACTTATCATAGATATATTAGAAAATATATCCCAAAGTTAATCATTAGATGATTATGCTCATCTTGTAAACTGTATATAAATTTTTATTAAATAAAAATTATTTAATATTTTTATTATAAATTGACCATCTTTGAACTCCTGTGTTGTAATGAAGTTCTTAGGACTATATATATTAATCGACAAAGAAAGATTTATCATTAAGTCCTTAAAATTATTATCGACCAAATGATACGCTATTATTAGGATGATAGTGATATCAAGTGTAGATCATTATGTGCCATATGAGTTGGTTATCATCTTAATCAAAGAGTGTGGAGATACTGTTATGGCATGCAGATGGAATATAGGAGTACATTCGCATCGAACGTGACCATGTGCTGAGCACTCTGCTATCAAGAGTAGCTTGTGAAGGGTATGGGTATAAGTATCCCTCCGACCTAAGACCACCATGGTGATTTGTAAGCAACTTACTGTACTTTAGTATCAGACTATCTGAGTTTCTAACTTAGTGACAGAAGGATACTAGGCACAGTTAAGTACTTATCAAGTCGGTGCGTGAGTCAAGATGTAATTGACCCCTCTGAATTAATAGGGGATGTGCATCAGTGTATTTCAATTTAGCAAAATTTTGGTCAGGATAATCCATGAGATGAATTTGAAAAGTAAAATGTAATGTGGTCGACTTAGTTAGGGTTGACAGTTAAACCCTAAGTCATCTTGAGCATTTGGATCAAAAAGATGAATTATACGGCAACCATATGCCAGTAGATTCTAGAAGGTTGCTTTGCAACACTTCGACCCATCCGATCGTCGGGTCATCATTACTAGATGGTTACATTGATTGATATAGAAAGTTGTTCCTATGCTACCGGCTTAAGTTTGAATCTATTGTTGGAAAATATGCCCCAAAAGTCAATCATCAACCTATTGATGGTTGAGCAACCTTGTATTGTAATTAATTTGTTAATAAATAAAATATATTTTTGATATTTTTATCATAAGTTTTTATCTTCTAATAGACTCCATTGTTGTGATGAAGTCCTTAGGACTATTTAGGTTCGATAAAGAGAGGATTTATCGATTAGTCCTTAAAACTGTTCACGACCAAATGATAGGCTGTTAATAAGGACAACAGCTTCTATCGAGCATAGATCGCTGTAGGCTATATGGATTGGTTGTCCTCTTAATCAAAGAGTGTAGAGAAGCTGGTATGGCATACAAGTGAGATGTAAGGGTACATCATCATTGAACGTGACCAACTCCAGAGCATTCTGCTGTTGAAAATGTCTCTGATGGGATATAGGTATAAGTGTCCCTTAGACCTAAGATCGCCTCAGTGACTTACAAGCAACTCACTGTGCTTTGGTACTGGACTAATTGAATTTTTAATTCAATGATGGAAGGCTTCTGAGCACAGTCAAGTACTTGCAAAGTCAGAGTGTGATCAAGATGGGATTGACCACTCCAAGAGTTGGAGAAGAATGAGCCGCTGCATTTCAATTTAGCAAAACCTTGGCCAGGGTAATCCATCAGATGGATTTGATATTTTGAAATACAATGTGGACAACCAGATTAGAGTTGACAGTTGAACTCTGAGGTGTCCTATGAGCATTTTGGTTAAGGAGATGAATTATATAGAAACTATATCCGTATGGGTTCTAAGGATGTTGTTCTACACATTCGACCTATCCGACCATCGGGTACCATTGCTAGATGGTCACTTCGATTGGTATAAAAATTTATTTCTATACTATTGACTTAGGTTCGAACTTATGAGGTCACACACATTAGAATTCATGATCTGATCGGATGGTTGAACAATTATTAAGAATCATTCTGAGGTTAAAAGATCAATACAATTGATATTTAAACTAGTGCAAGTGTTGTAGGAGGATCGATTAGTAATTCGATTGCTAATTGACTTAATTTAATTAAACCAATAGGCTGAGATTAAGTCTAATTGAATATAATTTAATTAGATTTAGTTTGGGCTTGATTGGATCAACTTCAATTGGTTTATTGGATAAGCCAAGTGCAAGGAAAAACTAATCCTAGTTCAATTAGGACTTGGGTCAACCAAATTTCTAATTTGATTAAAAATTAAATCAGATTTAAATTAAATTTAATTTGATTAAATTAGGTTCTTAATTGGGTTAAGACCTATTTTAATTAAGTTGATTTGGTTTTGGTTTGATTTGGTTTGAGAAATCAAATTTGAACAAATCATAGATTGAACCCTAGTAAGACTAGGATTCCACCTTGCACCACCTTATCCCCCCACGCCCACTCTCTCTTATTTTGTGTGACAAAACCTTCTCTCCGAGGCCTTCACACATGCTCAAAGCTTTCTACTCTTTCTCTCTTACATGAAATGTGGTTGTGGACCAAGTCAAAGTAGGAATTAGTTTGGATTTTAAATTCTATGAGATAGAATTTTAGGAAACCAAAACTCTTTCCTTATGGTATTGATTTTATCTAATTTTTTTTTGAGATTTTTATGAGTTTTATATTACATATTGTATGCCCTTTGCTGGTGGTCCATGGTAGAAAAAGAAAGAGGGGGCGCCCAAGAGTTGGACACCCCTTGTCTTGCCCTGTTTGGATTTTTCTTGACTAGGTATTTGACCTAGACAAGGATTCTTCATATCTTTTTATTTAAGATAAATTTATTGTTAAAATTTTTGTGGATTATAGAGTATTGAGAGAGTTTTGGGGTATGTAAAAATCAAAGAGAAAGAATGTTGGGGTGTAGAGATATAATAGACACAAAACTAAGTGTCTGGGTGAGAGAAAAGAGAAGAAGAAGAGGATCTTCTTCTAGGATTGCTGAGTTCACCTCTTCCCTTCCTCCATCTGTGAGTTTTCTAAGAGTGTCTCACATCTAAAACTCCTTCTCCTACTTCTCATCTTTGAAAGATTTCAAATCAAAAAGAAAGAGGCATATGATCGACCATCGAAGAAGGATCAGCACAGTACTAGCATACTGTGCTGATTTTCTGGACTAGGACTTCTGATCGTGATTCATGGGCTCGTGTGGATGACTCCTAGAGGTCGGACATATGTGTGACTCACAACATCATCCTCAAGCCTGGATCAGTAAAGTTAGAATGTCTAACTTGCAAGGTAATAGATCTGATCTATTATATTTTACATACATTAGATGTAGTATTGAAACATGTTGATATGATCAACATGTAGTTCTTGCTTTTTATATTTTAATTTTTGATTTAGTGTTATGTAATAATCATATAATAGGATCTTAGATCTAGATATTTTCTTATTTCATAAGATAAATTTTAATTTATTTTAGTCTTCCGCTGTCTGATCTTGAAAATATTTCAAGATCTAACCCTGAAACCCTAGATCTGGTTCCTTAAATTGGTATCAGAGCCTAGATTGTTTATTATATAATTATTTATGCATGCTTAGATTATTTTTTAGATTAGATCTAATTTATAATCTGATTGTTAAATCTAAAATTAAAATTTTTAGATCAATCACAAACTGTAAGTTGTCCTGCTGTAAGGTTTACCCCTTACAGTGCAAAGGTTGTCCTAGTTCGTGTAGATCTATCTTTAATCATAAATTTGTTAGATGTGATCTTGATTAAATTTATGATTTATTAGATTTAAAAGATATTTAAATCTAAAATAAAATCTTTTTGTTAATATTTTTTGCGTAAAGAACCATCATATATTTTTCTAAAAAATTTATGCAGTTTAAAGTTGAAATTGTTTCAATTACATGAACCTGTTTAGATTAGATCTAAAGTTGTTTCATGCTTATTTCACTTGTATTTTGATTATGAATCAAACATGCAACTTGGTTGGTAGAACCATGTTGTAAAAATATTTTACAAATATGAAAATTACTTTTGAAAAGTCGAACCCCAACCCTTAGCCCAAAACTTAATTAAGAATTAAGAAGTTGTTTGATTAGGTTCTAGGATTGTGAATTGAAGAACCTAAGACACAAACCATAACACATTGAGTTAATGAGTTAGTGGGAATTAGGTCCATTAATTAGGTTAGACCTAAGGTTAGATTAAAGATAGACTTAATTAGAGAATTGACTAGATCTAATCTATTGTTGTCTTAGATTAGATCAAGGATTCTCTAGATCAATTACAATAGTTATAGTTGGTCAAGTTCATATCTTTAACGAGAATCAAATAGACTTGATTCTTGATAATTATGGTGATAACTAGATCATAGCCTCCCATTAAGTGGATGATAATAGATCTATCAATTGGATAATCATTGGAGGCCCAAAGGCCTGGTGCTTATTGGCTAATGGAATTATGATTCATAATATGATTTCTTGACTACATCTTTCTAAATGGTGGTTAGGTTAGCTAACCAAAGTTAAGCCTAAGCATTCATTGGCTAGATGGATCAAGTATGGTCATGTTAAAGGTTGGACCTAATCAGACCTTTTCAGTGGAGGCCAAAGCCTACTGATTAGGGACTGGGGCAAAATTTAAATTATTAGAAATTATTTAAAAAAATAATTGGTTATGAACCTATCTTTAGATGTACATAAATTGGCCAACCAAAGTTAGACTTGTATGCAGTCTAAGTGGATTCTAGTACCCACTAAGGAATTAGGATAATTCCTCAAATTGGAGGTAGAGGCTACCGATTCAAATAAAATAGTAAGAGAAATCTTTTGATTAAAGTTCAAATCTTTAGATTTAATGAATCAATTACTAATTAGATTATAATTTTGTTTTGTGTAGATATGGCCACTTTCCTATCGCTTCGATCATTATTGGAAATGATAAGTTGGTGGGATCCAACTTCGATAGCTGCTATCGAAAGTTGAAGATAGTCCTGGAGCATAAATGGATCCTATATGTGATAACGGATCTTGCACCTGAGGAGCCAGTTGTCAATGCATGTGGAACAGTCAGAGACACTTACCAGAAGTGGCTCAGTGAACAGACCACGATGTGCTGCATCATGTTGGCTTTCATGAGCAACGAGTTCAGTCGCAGATTTGAGATGGCTCAGCCAAAGGACATGCTTCAAGTGTTGGAGGATGCCTTTGGCACACTCGATGACATGGAGAGGCACAAGACTAGTTATGCCATATTCAATGTCAAAATGCGGGATGGTGCCTCTGTCACTGATCATGTATTGTACATGATCGAGCTGATGGAGCATTTGATCGAGCTCGGCTTTTCCTTGCATGAGTAGCTTGGGAAAGATGCAATATTAAACTCGCTGTCCAAGTCTTATCTCCCATTCCTCACTCATTGTAGAATGGCAAAGCCTGAAGTAAACTACCACGGGTTACTGGGGTTGCTTCAAAACTTTAAGAAGGATCACCAACTCCATAAGGAGTCAGTGAACTTAGTGAGAGGTTCATCTTCTGGTTCTCGATCCTTTGAGAAAGGAAAGAAGAACAAGAAGAAGAAAGTGAAGAAGGTGCAAGTTTAGGCTGGGACATCAGTGCAGGGCCAGACCAGAATGATCAAGCCCAATAAGAGTTAAGCTGAATGCTTCTTTTGCAAGAAGTGGAGGCACTGAAAGAGAAACTATCCTCAGTACATTGCCTCCCTGGATCCGAACAGGCAGAGAAAGAAACAAGCTGTTGCTGGACAAGGTATTTATATGATAACTCCTTGCAATTTCTCTATTTGTGACATAACTGACTGGGTATTGGATACCTGTAGCCCTTACCATATTTGCAATTCATTGCAGGGGTTGCAGGTCAGTAGGAGATTCGAGCAAGGCAAGAGGTTCCTGAATGTTGGAGATAGAAGACCAGTTCTAGTTCTAGCATTAAAAATCTTGAAACTTGTATTTGAGTCCCATACCGTTGTTCTTAATGATTGTCATTTCTGTCCCAGTTTCTTTTTAAATATTATTTCTGTAGGCATTATGGCCAAAAATGATTATGAAATTTCAACAAAAAAATAAGTTTGTAATATCATTATGAATGATGTTACTATTTTTTGTGGATATTTGAATAATGGTGTGTATATGTTATCACAAATTGTTAATGTAGTCTATTCTATTGGCAAGCACCCTAGATTAGATAGTGTATCAAATATCTACTTATGGCACTGTAGGCTAGGTCATATAAACAAGAACAGGATAAATAGATTGACTTAAGAGGAAATTCTTGAAGTCAGTGATTGTGAATCACTTCCAACCTGTGAGTCCTGTCTTCTTGGTAAAATGACCAAGTCACTTTTTACTGAAAAAGGTGAGAGAGCTACTAAGCTCTTGGGCCTAGTACATATCGATATATGCGGGCCCATGAGCACAAGTGCTAGAGGTGGATATTTCTACTTCATCACTTTCATGGATGATCTATCCAGATATGGATATGTCTATCTGATAAAACATAAGTTGGATTCATTTGAAATGTTCAAACAATTTCGAAGTGAAGTAGAAAAATAAACTGAGAAAAGTATTAAAACTCTTCAGTCTGACCGAGGAGGAGAATACCTTTCTGGTGAGTTTCTTATATATCTAGGAGAGAATGAGATTCTCTCCCAATGGACTCCTTCAGGAACACCACAGCACAATGGTGTGTCTGAAAGGAGAAATCAGACTCTATTAGACATGGTCCGATCCATGATAGATTTTGCCAGCTTGTTGATATCCTTCTAGGGATATACACTCGAATTGTCCTATTATTTATTAAATAGGGTTCCAAGTAAGTCTGTAATTAAGACTCCATATAAGATATGGACAGGGCGTAAGCCAGCACTTTCATATCTTAGGGTCTAGGGGTGCCCGGCCTATATCAAACGGTTAGTTACAGATAAACTTGGATCTAGGTCTGACAAATGCACATTCATAGGGTACCTCAAAGAGACCAAAGGATATTTTTTCTACCATGTTGATGAACAAAAGGTATTCATCAGCCTTAAGGCAACTTTTTTAGAAAAGGAGTTTCTTTGTGAAGGAATCGTTGCCTCTAAGATTGAACTTGATGAAGTTCAACAAGTAGAAGGACCGACATCAATAGCTGAACCTAAGTCGGATTTGATTAGATCAAATTTGGAGCCCAATGTACCTGCACCATTAAGGCAATCCGGTAGAGTACCATGTTAGCCGGGCAGATACTATGATTTCTTGGTCCGAAACAGTGATCCCATCTAACTTGATGATAATGATGAGGATCCAATCACCTATATGGATGTAATGTAAAGATTTGATTCTGAGAAATAGCTTGAAGCCATGAAATCCGAAATGGAATCCATGAAGATCAACGATGTATGGACATTGGTTGACCCACCTGAAGGGGTTAAACCCATTGGGTGTAAATTGGTCTTCAAAAGGAAGAGGGGCATGGATGAAAAGGTGGAGACCTATAAAGCCTGTCTGGTCACCAAGGAGTATCGTCAACATTATGGTATTGACTATAACGAGATGTTCTCTCCTGTGGCAATGCTCAAATCCATTTGGATAATGCTTGCAATAGCTGCTCATCTGGATTATGAGATCTGGCAGATGGATGTAAAGATAGCATTCCTAAATGGAGAGCTGATCGAAGAGGTGTATATGATACAACCTAAGGGGTTTACATCCACAGATGAGTCCAAGGTGTGCAAGCTTCAGAGATCCATTTATGGATTGAAGCAAGCTTCTCAGAGTTGGAACATGTATTTTGATAAGGTGATCAAAATGTATGGCTTCATTAAAAATAGAGAAGAGCCCTGCATCTATAAATAGGTAAATGGTCCAGTTATGGTATTCTTTATCTTGTATGTGGATGACATTCTTTTAATCGGGAATGACATCCCTACACTACAGGAAATAAAAGTTTGGTTGTCATCGTAGTTCTCCATGAAGGACTTGGGTGAAGCATCCTACATTCTAAGGATGAAGATCTATAGGGATAGATCTAAAAGGATGCTTGGGTTATCCCAGTCCACGTACATAAACACTGTACTGAAGAAGCTCAACATGAAGAATTTTAAGAAGGACTATCTACCGATAGGCCATAAAATTTCTCTCTCTAAGAAGGATTGTCCGACAACTCCTGAAGAGAGAGAGAGTGTATGAGTAGAGTCTCATATACTTTGATCGTGGGATCTATCATGTACGCCATGACATGTACAAAGCTAGATGTGGCATACTCACCAGGAGTAGTGAGTAGATACCAATCTGATCCTGGAGAAAATCATTGAAAAGTGGTTAAAGCTATCCTTAAGTATTTGAAAAATTCTAAGGATCAATGGTTGATTTATGACGAGTCAGATATGAAACTTGTAGGGTTCATAGACTCCAGCTTTCAATCTAACCATGATGACAGCAGAAGTATGTCGGGTTATATCTTTACTCTGAATGGTGGAGCCATCTGCTGGAAGAGTTTCAAGCAGCATACTGTGGCAGACTCTATTTGTAAGGCAGAGTACATCGCAGCATCGGATACCATGAAGGAAGCTGTGTGGCTGAGAAAATTCATCACTGAGCTTGGAGTAGCACCCTCCCTCGATGGTCCTATCCTACTCCACTACGACAGTACTGGTGCCATTGCTCAGACGAAGGAACCCAAAGCACACCAGCAGATGAAGTATATTTTGCGTCGCTTCCACCTGATCTTGGAGATCGTGGATTGAGATGACGTCGACCTTCAGAAGATCGATGGATAGGAGAACTTGACTGACCCCTTCACTAAAGCCCTGGCAATAAAGGAGTTCGACAACCACAAGTCGAAGATGGGTATTAGATACTGTGCCGTGTGGCTTTAGGATAAGTTGGAGTTGTTGGAAAATATGTCCCAAAAGCCAATCGTCAATCTGTTGATGGTTGAGCAACCTTGTATTGTCATTGATTTGTTAATAAATAAAATATATTTTTGATATTTTCATCATAAGTTTTCATCTTCTAATGAACTCCATTGTTGTGATGAAGTCCTTAGGACTATTTAGCTTCGATAAAGAGAGGATTTATCGATTAGTCTTTAAAACTGTTCACGACCAAATAATAGGCTATTAATAAGGATGACAGCTTCTATCGAGTATAGGTCACTGTAGGCCATATGGGTTGGTTATCCTCTTAACCAAGGAGTGTGGAGACACTGGTATGGCATACAGGTGAGATGTAAGGGTACATCATCATTGAATGTGACCCACTCCAGAGCATTCTGATGTCGAGAATATCTCTGATGGGATATAGGTATAAGTGTCCCTTAGACCTGAGATTACCTCAGTGACTTGCAAGCAACTCACTGTGCTTCGATACTGGGCTAACTGAATTTTTAATTTAGTGACAGAAGGCTTCTGGGCATAGTCAAGTACTTGTGAAGTCAGAGTGTGATCAAGATGGGATTGACCACTCCAAGAGTTGGAGAAGAATGAGTCGCTGTATTTCAATTTAGCAAAACTTTGGCCAGAGTAATCCATCAGATGGATTTGATATTTTGAAATATAATATGGACAACATGATCAGAGTTGACAGTTGAAATCTGAGATATTCTATGAGCATTTTGGTCAAGGGGATGAATTATATAGAAACTGTTAGATGCGTGCCCTAGATGCCAGATCGACTGACACATTCCTGTACAAATCTAAGGGCAAAATTATAATTTTGACTATAAATTAATAAAAAGATTATTCTTCTATCACATTATGTACATTGTGTCTGTGATACATCCTTTGAGTTAGTGGAATGTTAATTCATATTTTCAAGAGTTGAAAATTTAAGGCATGAATTTACATAACTAACTCATAATCTGCTCCTGACCATAGGATCATCACGAGGATGGTGATAGATCTGGAAGGTTGGTGTACGATCGCTTTCTTAGGATAGATGAGTCTTGAGTCTATGGTGTGGAGACACCAGAGTGAGAGTACAGGTATTCGTTGAGAATGAGAGTACTGAGCGTGATCACCTTGAGCAGTCATAAGGAAGTCTACCTTCTCATCGATGACTAGCTCGATGCTGCAGTTGTGTGTCTAGTTCTTTGATCTAAGGTGCATCGTCAGTTCACCTTGAGTGTGTTATAGTTTGACTACACCATAACTCGATCTCCTAGCCATCCGAAACCCTGAGGTGTATGTTGGCTGTAGCATATTCATTGTAGGAACCAGATCGCATCAAGATGGGATCTATCAACCTCGATAGATGAGAGGAGTAGTCCTATGGTGATCAAAAGATCGAGTCCTTAAGCCCATGGCCATGGCAGAGTGAAATAATAGAAAAGAGTTTTCCATTGAAATTTCACATCGGACTCGAATCGATCGATTGATTCATATGACTGATGTTGGGTTTGATGAGTTCACCTTAACCCTAATTCAGTCAGGACTCATGATAGAGGAACTCAATCACACAGGTAGCTACATCAAGAGGTTCATCTTCAGTTCTGATGGGTTGCCACCATATACTGCTAGGTATCACTGGTGGATTTTGGGAGCAATTAGAATGATTTTGATGATCGATCATTCTAATTGTTTGAATCAGAAGAGTTCTGATCCATCGAAAGGAGTTTCGATGATGTCGATGATGAGATCACGACATGTCTCATTACCATACAGAATTGAACCTAACTGGGTCACACAAACAAGGGTTAGGGTCTGGATGTCATCAATTGGCTAGCCCAATTGATTTGGATAAGATCCGATTAGGTTCAAGGCAATCGTGCTAGCACTCGATTGAGCCTAACTTTCTCCTCGTGTAATCTTTTCTATCTCTACTGAGCCAAATGTGATCTGACTCATCCAGAGAATCTTGGAAAGATTTTTTTTAATTTAAATGAAGCTTGTCTAGCTTAGAAAAGGCTTGTCTTAATTCATGAGATGAATTTAAGACAACACCTGCTAATTTCTACCACCTGCCAATTTCATTTTAGGACATCTGTCAAAAGTTTACATATGGGTCTTAAACTGAAGAGGACTTATTGGAGGATTTTTATGAAGTATCCACATACCTAAACCTAATCAAATTGGGTGCCATAATCAGATTATGGCATGAGTGCAATTGGATTTAAGTGGGCGCCCCAAATGGATAAGAACCAAAGAGTCCTGATAAACTTGGACTCTTTGGCGCCACCTTATTTGAGCCTATCCATTGTTGGCACCAACATAAGAGAGAGAGCATGGGGATTCTTATTTGATGTGATTAGATGACATCACTCCACCAATCAAATTTTTTTCAAAATTTATTGGAATTTTTTGATTGGTCGAATGATGTGGCACTGCGCAGCATACAGGGTCTATATAAACCCTGCTGCACCTAGGGTTTCGGGGCAGAATTTGTTTTGTATAAAAAACCCATTGGCTGCCACCCCCTCCCCTCTTCTTTATATCTCCCTGCTTTCCTTTCTCCCCTCTTCATGTCCAAGAAGTTGGACATTCATCTGGCATAGGTGCAAGGCATGGTGATGCCTGGAACAGAAGGTTGTAGGACTTCTTCGACAGGCTGCTGCTCCAACTTCAGGAAGACTTTTGAAGATCTTCCTAATCAGATTTTGATTTGATTTTTGGAGCATAGAATTGTGAGGAGACGATATTCTAGATCCTACTTGAGTGGATACTAGTAGAGGCCAGGCGCTTACGTGGCTACATCAGAACCTCAGGCAGTGCTGCGATCATCTACAGGGTACTTAGATTACCCTTGAGGTATGTCTATGTTTCTCATACTTTTAGATTTAATTTTTAAATTAAAATATTAGATAATAAAATTAGATCTAATATACATTAGATCTGAAATAGCATAGGATAAAAATTTAAAATTTATTCGGCCCCAGATTTGATGAAATCTGGAAGATCCTACACAGGAAAAAGGTGGTTTTTCCTTCAAGTGGTATCAGAGCCAGGTTGTTGGCTCTATTTCAGATCTAATTTAGATCTAATTTTAATTTTAATTTATCTGATATTAAAAAATTTCATATATCACATCAGATGTGATAGAATCTGAAATTAAAATATTTAAAATTAAATCTAAGATGATCTAACATGCATGAGATGCATGACTAGACTAGGATTAGTTGAATCTATAAATAGTCTTAAGTTTTATATTTTAATGAGATTAAAATATAAATTAAATCTAATTTATTTTTATTTTTTTGATGTTAGAAGTGTTATAATTAGATCAAAAAATAGAAAATAAAATTTAATTTTTCCATAAAATTAATCTGTTACATGCCTAGACTAGTTGTAGAATTGATCTAGTAACTTATCTAGAATAGATTTAATTTTGAATAGTTTAATTTAAATATTATTTTTTAGATATTACATGTGATGTATCAGATCTGAAAGTATGTTAATTAGATTAATTTTTGATACATGAGATGAAAGCAAAGCATGTATTAGTTAGATCTTAAATTGTATATGTGATATGTTAATTTTGATCTAACTAGTTTTGTAGTTAAATTTATATTTCTAGTTAAGGTGTTCCTCATGGCCGTCCAGTCATAAGAATGAAGTAGGATTTAAAGGCCCTCTCCTCCAATTCAATGGGGCGTTCATATGACGTGTAGGGGTGCCGCGTGTTCATCCTTAATCAGAAATCAAAACTTACTTTTCTGCAAAACTCTAGATCCTGAAACCCTAGGATTTATTATACATGCTTTGTTTATGAATCCAAACTTAATTAATGTATTAAGTTTATGAAATTAAATTAGGTCTAAAATTAAAAATTTCAGATCTAAGATATTTTCATAAAATTGAGTTCGGACTTGGGTAGCTTAATTAGGTCTAGTGGTTGATCAAACTGAATCAAGAGTTGGTTAGGTGGGATCATGAAAGCTAATAATTGACCAGCCTAATAGGATTAAGTCTGGGTCAAGGTCGAATCACATTTAGATGTGACTTGATCAAGTTAAGACCTAATTTGGCTCAGAGGTTAGAGTCTGGATTGTAGGCTAACCCAATTAGTTCTGGTTCGATAATTTGGTGTCTAAGGTAAGTTTGGCAGATGAGATCGATTGGTTTTTAATTGGGAGGTACTCGACTCGAATGCATTCTTGTTGAGTTAATGGCATATCCCTCCACTGGTCTCACTTATCTGGCCATATGTGTCGACCCAGTTCTGATTTGAGATGGCTAACAATTCGAGCTAACCCATGCCACTAGGTTAGTCATAATTATTATGACTATATCAAGTCAAGTTTAAAGAGACCTAAATCAAATCTTCCTAAGAAAATATTAAGTCTAGGTCTTCCACCATTGTGGATGTGCAGGCCTTTCCTGGGGTTGATTGTTCTCGACTGGTTACAGTGGCTCAGTTGCACCGGGAAGACGCAACCATGTCCATTAGGCATTGGATGCTACGGATTAGAGGATGGGTTGGGCTCAATATTCCGGATACGTTGAGAGATCCAATCAGGAATCTATTTCGTACAAATGGTGGGTTTGGCTTAACTAAGTATTGGAGCAATATTCCAGATACGGTGAGCTTCATGAATTAGAGACCAAGTTTTGGGTGTACCATGATTAGAGAATCATTGGACAAGAGTTGTCCACTCATCGGTTGACCCATCACCAATAACTATTAGGTGAGGTGATGAGCCAGTTGGTAAGACCGCACCACCCACTAGAAATCAGTAATCACGAAGATTTTCACATCTCTACCAAGGGAGTGTAGGGATCTGAGAAAATAGTGAGAGTCTAATTTATTTAAAAATAAAAATCCTAAACAAATTGGTTGAGTCTGATTACAAAATCTAACTAGAAACTTTTGACTCTCTACAGGAAACATGTCTGCCTTAAACCCCCTGACTAAAATTCTAGACACTCATAGACTGACTGGACCAAATTTTAAGGACTGGTTGAGAAACTACAGAATTATTTTGAGTTCTAAAAAATTGACTCATGTCTTGGACCAGGACCCACCTGCCATGCCAGCACGTCCGATTGCTGAACAGAGAGCATCTCTGAAAAAGTGGACAGACGATGATAACAAAGTCAGGTACTACATGTTGGGTGCAATGTCTGATGACTTGCAGCGCCAACATGAAAATATTTTGACTACCCGCCAAATGTTGGCTCACCTACAAGAGTTGTTTGGTGAACAGAGTCGCGCGGCCAAGTATCAAGTCTGTCAAAGACTTTTTAAGGCCACGATGCGTGATGGGTAGTCAGTCCAAGATCATTGTTTGTGAATGATCAAGGATCTTGAGGAGCTTGAGAAGCTCGTATCATCTTAGATAAGGATTTTCAGATTGATGTGATCTTTCAGTCCTTGTCCGATGCATATGGTCAGTTCATCATGAACTTTCATATGCATAAGATGCAATGTACCTGGGCCGAGTTAATGAATATGCTGGTTATGACTGAGCTTTCAATGAAAGGTTCAAAAGGCTCAGTTCTTACTGTGGAGCGGACTTCTTCCAAGAGAAAGTCTTTTAAAAAGAAAAAGAAGTCTGTGAAGAAGCAGAAGGTGGATGGCAAGAACAAGAAGACAGGACCGAAGAAGAAGGCTTCTGAAAAGGGAAAGTGTTTCCACTGTTAGTCAGAAGGCCATTGGAAGCGGAACTATCCTCAGTACCTGGCCACCCTGAAGAACAAGAAGGATGGTCCTTCTGGAGGTATGCTCATTATCGAATCTAATCTTACGGTTTCTTCTACATCCAGTTGGGTGCTTGACTCTGGTTCTAGTGCTCATTTGTGCACTTCTATGCAGGGTCTTGAGGAGAGCAGAGGCTGAGGGATGGGGAGATGATCCTACGCATCGGGAATGGAGCAAGAGTTGCTGCTGTGGCCGTAGGAACCTACCCTCTGCGATTATCGTTAGGATTAGATTTAGTTTTAAGAGACTGTTATTATGTGCCTGCAGCAAGCAGAAATTTGATTTCTGTTTCATGTTTAGCACAAGAAGGCTATGTGATTAGCTTTCATAAGGACCATTGTAATATTTTTTATGAAAATAATAAAGTTGCAAATGGTTTTGTTATTAATGGTCTCTATCAGTTACATGTTGATGTATCTATTTTTAATATTGAGCAAAATGTGAATGCCATAGGAATTAAAAGGCCTAGAGATAGTCTAAATGATAAGTATCTGTGGCACCTAAGGCTAGGTCATATAGCAGAAGACAGGGTTAACAAATTGGAGAAATCCAGGCTACTGAGTCCGTTGACTTTCAAGTCATATCCAGTTTGTGAATCGTGCCTTCAAGGCAAAATGACCAAGCTCCCTTTTGTGGAACATGGGAAAAGGGCCACAGACCTACTTGCCCTAGTACATACGGATGTGTGCGGCTCATTTGATGTGCCGGCTAGAGGCAACTTTGTCTACTTCATTACCTTTATCGATGATATGTCTAGGTATGGGTATGTATTTCTAATGAAACACAAGTCTGAAGCCTTTGAAAAGTTCAAAGAATTCAGACATGAGGTAGAAAAACAAACAGGAAAGCCCATTAAGGTTCTTCGATCAGATCGAGGAGGTGAATACCTTAGTTGAGAATTTTTAGACTATCTTAAGGACAATGGCATAGTCTCACAATGGACTCCACCTGGAACGCCTCAACTCAACAGGGTTTCAGAACGGAGAAATCGGACCCTATAAGATATGGTCCATTCCATGATGAGATTCACGGACCTCCCTGATTTTCTTTAGGGATATTGTCTCATGACACAATTTATGTATTGAATAGGGTTCCCTCTAAAATTATTTCTACCACACCATATGAGATATGACATGGTAAGAAGCCAAGTCTGAATCATCTCAGAATTTGGGGTTGTTCGGCTCATGTCAAGAGACAGCAGATGGACAAGTTAGAGTTCAGGTCTTTTAAAGCTTGATTCATAGGATATCCTAAAGAGTCATTAGGATACTATTTTTATATTCTGGAAGATCACAATGTGATTGTGAGTCGAAATGCTATTTTTCTTGAAAAATAGTTTATTCAAGATGGTGGCATCGAAAGAATAATTAAGCTCAAGGAGAATGTCTCCCAAGAGCAACGAGCTAAAGAACCTGAGGAACCCAATCAATTAGAACAAGTCCTAGCACAACCTCTGTTGGGAAATGTGTTCCAAAAAGCCAATCGTCAAGCTGTTGACGGTTGAACAACCAAGTATTGTAATTGATTTGTTAATAAATAAAATATATTTGGCATCTTCATCATAAGCTTTCATCTTCTAATGAACTCCGTTGTTATGATGAAGTCCTTAGGACTATTTAAGTTCGATAAAGAGAGGATTTATCGATTAGTCCTTAAAACTGTTCACGACCAAATGATAAGCTGTTAATAAGGACGACAGCTTCTATCGAGCATAGGTCACTGTAGGCCATATGGGTTGGTTGTCCTCTTAACCAAGGAGTGTGGAGACACTGGTATGACATACAGGTGAGATGTAAGGGTACATCGTCATTGAACGTGACCAACTCCAGAGCATTCTGCTATCGAGAATGTCTCTGATGGGATATAGGTATAAGTGTCCCTTAGACTTGAGATCGCCTCAGTGACTTGCAAGCAACTCACTGTGCTTTGGTACTGGACTAACTGAATTTCTAATTCAGAGACGGAAGGCTTCTGGGCACAGTCAAGTACTTGCAAAGTCAGAGTGTGATCGAGATGGGATTGACCACTCAAGAGTTGGAGAAGAATGAGTCGCTGTATTTCAATTTAGCAAAATCTTGGCCAGGGTAATCCATCAGATGGATTTGATATTTTGAAATACAATGTGGACAACCTAATTAGAGTTGACAGTTGAACTCTAGGGTGTCCTATGATCATTTTGGTCAAGGGATGAATTATATGAAAACTATATCCGCATGGGTTCTAAGGATGTTGTTCTATACATTCGACCTATCCGGTCGTCGGGTACCATTGCTAGATGGTCAGTTTGATTGGTACAAAAATTTATTCCTATACTATCGGCTTAGGTTCGGACCTATAAGATCACACACATTAGAGTTCATGATCCAATCAGATGGTTGATCAACGATTGAGAATCGTTCTAGGATTAAATGATCAATACGATTGACATTTAACCCAGTGCAAGTGTTGCAGGAGGATCGATTAGCAATTCGATTGCTAATTGACTTAATTTGATTAAGCCAATGGGCTGAGATTAAGTCTAATTAAATATAATTTAATTAGATTTGGTTTGGGCTTGATTGGATCAAGTCCAATTGGTTTATTGGATAAGCCAAGTGCAAGGAAAAACTAGTCCTAGTTCAACTAGGACTTGGATCAATCTAATTTCTAATTTGATTAGAAAATTAAATCAGATTTAAATATAATTTAATCTTATTAAATTAGGTTCTTAATTGGGTTAAGACCTATTTTAATTAGGTTGATCTAATTTTGATTTGATTTGGTTTGGAAAACCAAATTAAAACAAGTCATGAGATAGAATCCTAGTAAGACTAGGATTCCACCTAGCGCCACATAAGCCTTCCCCACGCCCTCTCTCTTATTCAACGCTAATCTCTACTTATTTTGTGTGACAAAAGCCCTCTCCCACATTCAAAAAAGGTTTTCTCTCTTCTTTCTTACATGAAAGATGGTTTGGATCAAATCAAAAAGGAATAAGTTTGGATTTCGAATTCTATGAGATAGAGTTTTAGAAATCCAAAACTCTTTCAATTTTGCACCGAATTTATTCAAATTTTTTTTTAGAATGTTTGTTACTTTTAGGGTACACATTGTGCACCCTTTGCTGGTGATCCATGCATGAAAATATGGAGGAGGTGCTCAAGAGTTGGGTGCCCCTTAACTTGCCATGTTTGGATAAGCCTTGACTAGGTATTTGACCTAGACAAAGACTCTATCATATCTTTCTGTATAAAATGTGTTTCTTTATGAAATTTTAGAAGAAGACAGAGATTTGAGAGACCTTTATTCTTTCCAAAAATTATAGAGAAAGACCTTTGGGTCATGGAGATATAAAAGATGCAAGTTAGGGTATCTAGAGAGAAAAACGTGAAGAAGAAGAGGGTCTTCTTCTAGGATTTTTTGTTTTCATATCTTTCCTCCCTCCATCTTGAGTTTCCTGAGAGCATCTCAGATCTGAAACTCCTCCTTTTACTTTCCATCTTTGGAAGAGTCCAAATCAAGAAGAAGGAGGCACTTGATCAACCATCAAAGAAGGATCAGCACAGTACTAGCATACTGTGCTGATTTCCTGAAGCAGGACTTCTGATCGAGATTCGTGGGCTCGTGTGGACGACTCCTAGAAGCCGGACATGTGTGCGGCTTGCAACATCATCCTTAAGCCTGGATCAGCGAGGTTAGAGCGTCTAACTTGCAAGGTAATAGATCTGATCTATTGTTTAATACATACATTAGATGTGGTATAGAAACATGTTGATATGATCAACATGTAGTTCATGCTATATTTATATATTTTAATTTTTGATTTAATGCTATGTAATAATCATGTAATAGGATCTTAGATCTAAGAATTTTCTTGTTTTAGAAAATAAATTTTAATTTATTTTAGTCTTCCGCTGTATGATCTTGAAAAAGTTTCAAGATCTAACCCTGAAACCCTAGATCTGATTCCTACAACCTCTTCCACCTCGTAGATCGATTAGGATTTTTCGTCCTCCTAAAAGGTACTTAGGTACCATACAAGAAGATGTAGAGAAAATGTTCCTCATGGGAAATGGGGTTCATGGTGATGATCCCAAGACCTATGACGAGATGATATCAGATATTGATTCCGAGAAATGGTTAGAGGCAATGAGATCAGAAATTGACTCGATGCACTCAAACCAAGTCTGAACCTTGGTAGATCCACCTAAAGGTATTGTACCTATTGGGTGTAAATGGATCCTCAAGAAAAAATAGGTGCAGATGGAAATGTGGAGACATTCAAGGCTAGGCTCGTAGCGAAAGGTTATTGTCAGTGCGAAGGCATTGACTATCAGGATACCTTCTCGCCTGTAGCCATGCTAAAATCCATCCGCACATTACTTGCTGTTGCAGCCTATTTCGATTATGAAATATGACAAATAGACGTGAAAATGGCGTTCTTAAATAGACATCTTGAGGAAGATATGTATATGGAACAGCCGCTTGGATTCACATCCAGTGATGATGATCACAAGGTCTGCAAGCTGCAAAAGTTCATTTATGGACTTAAGCAAGCATCTCGGAGTTGGAATACTCATTTCAATGATGTGATCAAAATGTTTGGTTTCATCAAGAACAAGAAGGAACCATGTGTGTTCAAAAAGATCAGTGGGAGCACAGTTGTCTTCCTCGTATTGTATGTGGATGACATCCTCCTAATTGGGAATGACATTCCCATGTTGACCTCAGTCAAAATATGGTTGTCTAAGGAGTTCTCTATGAAAGATCTAGGAGAGGCATCCTTTATACTGGGTATTAAGGTCTATAGAGATAGACCAAATAGGATGCTGAGACTTTCACAGAAGATGTACATAGAGGATGTGCTAAAGAGATTTAGCATAAAAAACTCCAAAAGAGGTTTATTGCCTTTTAGACATGGCATTCATCTCTCCAAGAAGATGTACCCTAGAACACCTGAAGAGATTGAATGCATAAGCAAGATCCCTTATGCTTCGACAATAGGGAGCCTCATGTATGCCATGCTATGTACATGACCTGATATAGCCCATGCTGTGAGTGTCACAAGCAGATATCAGTCGAATCCAGGCAAAGAGCATTGGATTTCTGTGAAATGTATCCTTAAGTACTTGAGAAGGACTAAGGATATGTTTCTAGTCTTTGAGAATGGAGAACTCCAGATTCAGGGATATACAGACTCAGACTTTATGTCTGATATAGATGATCAAAAGTCGACATCTGGGAGTCTGTTCATTTGTAATGGTGGTGCAGTTAGCTGGAAGAGTTCCAAGCAAACGGTGATTGCAGATTCTACCATGGAGGCAGAGTACATTGCTGCATCGAAAGCTGTGAAGGAGGCATTCTGGTATAAGAAGTTTGTCGCAGAGCTTGGAGTGATGTCATCGGATGCCATCCCTCTTTACTGTGATAATAATGGCGCCATAGCCCTAGCTAAGGAGCCAAGGTCTCACCAGAAGTCCAAGCACATCGAGCGGCGATTCTATCTGATCCTTGATTACCTCGGAAAGGGTTATGTCGAGGTCAAGAGAGTCGACTTCATAAACAATGTGGCAGACCTGCTGACTAAGCCATTGGGCCAACAGAAGATCGAAGCCCACCTTGAAAAGATGGGACTTAGATATGTAGCAATTGGCATTAGGTCAAGTGGGAGTTTGTTAGATGTGTGCCCTAGATGCCAGATCGGCTGACACATTTCTGTACAAATCTAAGGGCAAAATTATAATTTTGACTATAAATGAATAAAAGGGTTATTCTTCTATCACATTGTGTACATTGTGTCTGTGATACATCCTTTGAGTTAGTGAAAATGTTAATTCATATTTTCAAGAGTTGAAAATTTAAGGCATGAATTTACATAACTAACTCATAAACTACTCCTGACCATAGGATCATCATGAGGACAGTGATCGATCCGAAAGGTTGGTGTACGATCGCTTCCTTAGGGTTGATGAGTCTTGAGTCTACGGTGTAGAGACATCAGAGCGAGAGTACAGATATTCATTGAGAATGAGAGTACTGAGCGTGACCACCTCGAGTAGTCATAAGGAAGTCTACCTTCTCGTCGATGACTAGCTTGATACTGCAGTTGTGTGTCTAGTTCTTTGATCTGAGGTGCATCGTCGGTTCACCTTGAGTGTGTTATAGTTTGACTACACCATAACTCGATCTCCTAGCCATCTGAAATCCTGAGGTGTATGTGGCTGTAGCATATTCGTTGTAGGAACCAGATCGCATCAAGATGGGATCTATGAACCTCGATAGATGAGAGGAGTAACCCTATGGTGATCGAAAGATTGAGTCCTTAAGCCCATGGCCATGGTAGAGTGAAATAATGGAAAAGATTTTTCCATTGGAGTTTCACATCGGACTCGGATCGATCATTGATTCATATGACTGATGTTGGGTTTGACGAGTTCACCTTAATCCTAATTCAGTCGGGACTCATGATAGAGGAACTCAATCACACAGGTAGCTGCACTGAGAGGTTCATCTTCAGTTCTGATGGGTTACCACCATATAGTGCTAGGTGTCACTGGTAAATTTTGGGAGCAATTAGAATGATTTTGATAATCGATCATTCTAATTGTCCGAATCGAAAGAGTTCTGATCCATCGAAAGGAGTTTCGATGATGTCGATGATGAGATCACGACATGTCTCATTACCATACAGAATTGAACCTAACTAGATTACACAAACAAGGGTTAGGGTCTGGATATCATCAATTGGCTAGCCTAATTGATTTGGATAAGATCCAATTAGGTTTAAGAAAATCATGCTAGCACTCGATTGAGCCTAACTTTTTCCTCATGTCATCTTTTCTGTCTCTACTGAGCCAAATGTGATCTGACTCATCTACAGAACTTTGGAAAAATTTCTCTCAATTTAAATGAAGCTTGTCTTAATTTATGAGATGAATTTAAGATAACACTTGCTAATTTCTAGCACCTGTCAATTTCATTTTAGGACATCTGTCAAAAGTTTACATATGGGTCTTAAACTGAAGAGGACTTATTGGAGGATTTTTATGGAGTGTCCACATACCTAAACCTAATCAAATTGGATTCCATAATTAGATTATGGCATGAGTCCAATTGGATTTAAGTGGGCGCCCCAAATAGATAAGAACCAAAGAGTCCTGATAAACTTGGACTCTTTGGCGCCACCTTATTTGAGCCTATCCATTGTTGGCACCAACATAAGAGAGAGAGCATGGGGATTCTTATCTGATGTGATCAGATGACATCACTCCACCAATCAAATTTTTTTTAAAATTTATTGAAATTTTTTGATTGGTCGAATGATGTGGCACTGTGCAGCATACAGGGTCTATATAAACCCTGCTGCACCTAGGGTTTCGGGGCAGAACTTGTTTTATGCAAAAAACCCATTGGCTGCTGCCCCCTCCCTTCTTCTCTACATTCTCCCTGCTCTAATTTCTCCCCTTTTCATGTCCAAGAAGTTGGACGTTCATCTGGCATAGGTGCAAGGCGTGGTGATGCTTGGAACAGAAGGCTGCAGGACTACTTCGACAGGCTGCTGCTCCAACTTCAGGAAGACTTTTGAAGATCTTCCTAATCAGATTTAGATCTGATTTTTGGAGTGTAGAATCGTGAGGAGAAGATATTCTAGATCCTACCTAAGTGGATACTGGTAGAGGCCAGGTACTTGCATGGCTACATCAGAACCTCAGGCAGTGCTGCGATCATCTACAGGGTAATTAGATTATCCTTGAGGTATGTCTATGTTTCTCATACTTTTAGATTTAATTTTGAAATTAAAATATTAGATAATAAAATTATATCTAATAGATATTAGATCTGAAATAGCATAGGATAAAAATTTAAAATTTATTCCATCCCAGATTTGATGAAATCTGGAAGATCCTACACAGGAAAAAGACGGTTTTTGCTTCAGAAACCATATCCGCATGGCTTCTAAGGATGTTGTTCTACACATTCGACTTATCCAGCCGTCGGGTACCAACACTAGATGGTCACTTCGATTGGTATAAGAATTTTTTTCTATGCTATCGGTTTAGGTTTGGACCTATGTGGTCACACACATTAGAGTTCACGATCCGATCGGATGGTTGATCAACGATTAAGAATCATTCTAGGATTAAATGATCAATACGATTGACATTTAACCTAGTGCAAGTGTTGTAGGAGGATCGATTAGCAATTTGATTTTTAATTGGCTTAATTTGATTAAGCCAATGGGTTGAGATTAAGTTAATTGAATATAGTTTAATTAGATTTGGTTTGGGTTTGATTGGATCAACTCTAGTTGGTTTATTTGATAAGCCAAGTGCAAGAAAAAACTAGTCTTAGTTCAATTAGGGCTTGGGTCAACCTAATTTCTAATTCAATTAGAAAATTAAATTAGATTTAAATCTAATTTAATCTGATTAAATTAGATTCTTAATTGGGTTAAGACCTATTTTAATTGGGTTGATTTGATTTTGGTTTGATTTGGTTTGAGAAACCAAATTTGAACAAGTTATAGATTGAACTCTAGTAAGACTAAATTCCACCTTGCACCACCTTAGCCCACCACGCCCACTCTTTCTTATTTTGTGCGACGAAACCTTTTCTCCTAAGCCTTCATGCATGCCCAAAGCTTTTCACTCTTTCTTTCTTATATGGAATGTGGTTGTGGACCAAGTCAAAGTAGGAATTAGTTTGGATTTCAAATTCTATGAGATAGAATTTTAGAAAACCAAAACTCTTTCCTTATGGTACTGATTTTATCCAAATTTTTTTTAAAATTTTTATGAGTTTTGTGGCACATATTGTGTGTCCTTTTCTGGTGGTCCATGGTAGAAAAAGAAAGTGGGGGTACCCAAGAGTTGGACACCCCTTGTCTTGCCCTGTTTGGATTTTCCTTGACTAGGTATTTGACCTAGACAAGGATTCTTCATATCTCTTTATTTAAGATAAATTATTTCTTGATATTTTTGTGGATTATAGATCATTGTGAGACCTTTGGGATGTATGAAAATCAGAGAGAAAGAGTGTTGGAGCGTGGAGATATAATAGACACAAAACTAAGTGTCTGGGTGAGAGAAAAGAGAAGAAGAAGGGGGTCTTCTTCTAGGGTTGCTGAGTTCACTTCTTTCCTTCCACCATCTGTAAGTTTTTTGAGAGTGTCTCATATATAAAACTCTTTCTCCTACTTTTCATCTTTGAAAAAGTCCAAATCAAGAAGAAGGAGGCAGTTGATCGACCATCGAAGAAGGATCAGCACAGTACTAGCGTACTGTGCTGATTTTCTAGACCAGAACTTTTGATCATGATTCGTGGGCTTGTGTGGATGACTCCTAAAGGCCGAACGTATGTGCAACTTACAACATCATCCTCAAGCCCGGATTAGTAAAGTTAGAACGTCTAAGTTGCAAGGTAATAGATCTGATCTATCATATTTTACATACATTAGATGTAGTATAGAAACATGTTGATATGATCAACATATAGTTTTTGCTCTTTATATTTTAATTTTTAATTTAATATCATATAATAGTCATGTAATAAGATCTTAGATCTAGAGATTCTTTGATTTCATAAGATAAATTTTGATTTATTTTAATCTTCCGCTATTTGATCTTGAAAAAATTACAAGATCTTACCCTGAAACCCTAGATCTGGTTCTTTCACCTATGAGGTCACACGCATTAGAAGATTTGGTCAGATTTGATGACTGAAGTATCCAGTTGGATTGTGACTCTGGTGAAGAGTCCTATTTGGACTAGGACTCTATGGAAGTCCCATTAGGACTGAGAATCTACCATTTATAGAGAATTAATTAGTAATTAGATTATTAATTGACTTAATTTGATTGAGTAAAGAGTTTTAGAATAAGTTTAATTGAATTAGATTCAGTTCGTCTCAAATTGGGATTGATATGATCTAACTCGATTACAAAAAAAATTTGATCCTGATTCGATCAAGATTTAGACTCAGCTAATTTCTAATAGGGTTAAAAATTTGATAAGATATTTACATTTTTAATTGGATTAGGTTTATTTCTATTAATGATTTTAATCCAAATTTGATTTGGATTAGAATTGAATTAAGAATGAAGAGTCCAAGTCAGACTAGGACTCTATCCTTATCTTTTGCGCCACATCTGGATCCATGCCAATTTCTCCATGCCTAATTGGATTTGGGTTGTGATTTTTGTTATCATGAGAGAGGATCCAATAAGGGTGGTCAGCTATAGCTGATAAGTCATAATATTATCTCTTGCCTAATTCGAATGTGATCCGAATTAGAGATAAGATGCAGACTAGGAAAGAAATTTTTTGTATATGGTATATTATTAGAGGTATATTATTTTTTTTATTTTTTTAAGAAATTTTTTGGTGTGTCAGACTCCAAATTTTTTTTACAAATCATAATGATTTTTTTGAAATTTTTAGAGATGCCAAAAAGGAGTTTTGGCATTGATTCATGGCATGCTTTCTTAGAAAGTCTTAATTCCTAGTCTATGAAAAGGAAATCCCTCTCTTGGACATCTCATGATCAATTCTCTTATAGATTTTTTATTTTTAGAGCCTCTTCTCCTCCTCCTCTCTTCCTCCTCTAGATCTTGTATCACTTTGGAGTGTTCAAAGTGCTTGTAGAAGAAGAAAGAGGTCAGCTGTCGAAGTTGTTCATGGACTAGCATCTTTGAGCTCCTGATCTGTGTCAGTCTTCACGTGGATTTTTCTATAGAGGCCAGATGACTTCTGTGGCTGTGAATAACCTAAGAAACACCCTCTCCAGCTATTGAATTAGAGGAGATCAAGATCAAAATTTGTTTGGTAATGATCTTTAACTTATTTTGATTTCTATGGTAGATATAATAGTTAGATCTAGAATTTCAACATTGATGAGATCAATGTGATTTTTATTTTCAGATCTAAAGCATATATTTTTCATATCAAAAATTCTAATTTGGTAGTCTAAGATTAGATCTTATACATGTTGAAAGAAGAGTGCCCTATAAGCCAATCGCAAGTATGTTGCGATGAAACTTTTCTTTATAATTTTTCAACTTATGAAATGATATTTATTATTTGAGGTATTGATTTATCATATTAGCTGCATCTTATTATGTCTAAGATTTTAATGAACCCCAAAGATTAGGGCAATGATTTTAGGAGACATGAATGGGTCATGCTAGTGAGACCTAAAATCCTAAAATCCTAATCTTAAACATTCTTGGTCATAGGAGCATTGAGTCGGAGATCAATATTCTGAATAGACTAGCACATCTTATGTATGCTTGATGGAGAGGGTGGCAAATATCACTAGCCACTTGTGTGAGACACTAATATAAGGATGTGGGTGCTCATTTAAAAAATGAGTCCATTGAATTGACTCGATAAAAGAGAACATCTTATGGAAGCCTTACTTGCATGTCAAAGATGGTTCACTAAGTGGGAGTTGTGTGAGTGATCCTTAGACCTGAGACCACCATAGAATCTTGTGCACATGAACCTATATTTTGGTTCATATTCAGGTATAGCATTAAGACATGTACGGGGTGTTCTAGATATGATGGAGTGTATATGAAGGTTGTGAGTAGGTCAACAAGGAATCGATCACTCCTAGTAAGAGGAGATCGCATCCTGTATATTCTCAATCCTAGATGACTTGAAAAAAGTCTTTTGGCCAAAAGCAGAAAGAAGATTAGAAAGAGTTTCTAATACTTCTTCATTGAAGTCATTATTGATTAATTAAAAATCGATATGAATATGTGTTTGAGTTTGATATGATTCCATACTCATGAACATATTCAGGGTGCAGGGATGATCGAAAGATTGAATTATATGGTAACTTACCACTGAAGGGTATATTTGATATTTTTATCAAAATTTTATATCTTCTGGATAGTCATGATATTTTGCTAGATGTTAATATTGACTTATAGATTTTTTATCGAATTAAAGAGTTTAATTCGATCACCAATTAGAAAGGATTATAATTGTTGAACTCGAGTTAGCTCGATTGGACCTAAATCGATTAGATTGAAATCTAATTAAATTTGATCAACTTACATCTAGACCTACTACTGGCTAGATATGCAATTCAATGGGTCATACACATATAAAAATTAGCTAAGAACCTTTTTGAAAAAGGTTGATTGAAATTTTGGATTTAATTAGGGCTCCAGTAAGCATGCTAGCACGTGTGGAACTCTTGCTCCTTTAGAGGTCAATTTGGTCTCATCCCTTTTTAATTAGCTAGCCCAATTTAGTGGATATTTGGATCAGGTCATGCCACCTAAAAGTAGCTCAAATTGGGGTGCCACATCCTATTTTATCGCTAATTATGAAGAGTCCAAGTTGTGAAGGACTCTTGGCACGAAACAGGTTGTGCGTACAAGTATTGGCGTAGGTAGAAGAAAAGAGTCCTTCTGATATTGGATTAAGATGTGTGTGATAGCCCATATCACCCTCCATCCTCTGATGCACATCTCAAAGTATGAGATGTATTTTTTCTAAAATTTTTGGGGTAGAGAAAAATTAAAAAAATGAAGGAAGTCTCGCATGCACGTGCAGAAGTGTCGCATCTCTCTGAGATTTAGAGTGTCCTTCTCTTTACCAAATGCTTTCAAAATAGAATAATTTTTGGTAATAATGTTTCACATTTGACATGATATTTTTGATAATTTTTTAGAATTTTTTCAGACTTATCTGGATGCCAAACAGATGCCACTAGTTTCTCCTTATGCCTGTGCATGGGGTGATCAAACTTCATATGAAAGGATGTGAGAACACATCCATTTGTGGAAATTTTTATTCACTAATTATATGTTCTAGAATTAATATTGAATCCTCTATACACATGGATTTTTGAGATTTTTTTTGATTTGAGAAGGGATGTGAAAATATCCCTTCTCTGGTCGCGCGCGCAGAGCAGGGTGCTGATCGACGTATCATTGATAAGAGTCCTTCTAATTGTAGGAACTCTTATCTCTGATAATCAGATCAGATAGGCCTCTTGGATGATGTGCATCTCTCTCTTTTGGCATCTTTCTAGTGGCTATAAATTAGTCGGGGGACTGAGTGTCCGAGGCAATTCAAAAAGAGTTTTCAATTTTGTCTCCGTTGCTCTCCTTTCTTTCTTACAACCTATCTTAGTTTTAGGACAAGGCTTTGGGATTTAAGATAAAGCCATATCTGGTCCTAACAAGGGTTGTGAGAGTCCTAAAGAAGGAGGATCAGAAGTTTAGAAGAGGTTCTGAGAGGGTAGAGTTAGTTTCTTAGAGAAATCTGATCGGTATGAGGCTAGTCGGGTTCTAGTGGCTAGAACTCTTGAAGCAAGGTGAAGGAGTGCTGTCCTTGGTTCAGTTTCTGTGTGGATCACCATTAGAGGGCATACACTTGGACGTCTTATAAAAATTGAGATTAGCACTACAAGTATTCTTCTTATCCTAATTTATATTTATTGTACTTTGATTATTATAGTCAAGGGTTTCTGGGCATTAGGGTTTTTGGTGCATCGAATGTTTTGAATGAAAATTTTAAATATTTAACCCTTCCGCTGCACCACCGAAATCCATCAGTGGTATCAGAGCCTACCATGATCTATATAATCAAAGGTTAGAATGTTGTCTTGATTGTGATCAAACATAGATTTTTGGTTTGGTTCAAGTCGGATCAAGGGTTGAACCCGATTAAACATCCAAACCCTCGCATGTCTTAAAGATATATTTTTAAATATAAAATGCATGATGCATGTATAAAATCTTTTTTAGTAGCCTAGTACTCTATTGGGTTCATAACCAGACCGTCCGATCATAAGAGCAAGTAGGGTTCAGAGATCCTCTTTTCCTGTTTAATAGGGTACTCTTATGGCGCATAGGGGTGCCATTATGATATCCTAAGAAGAAGAACCACGAAAAAAATATTTTGTATTTATGCATGTTATTAGAACTTCATGCATATGTGATATGCTTGAGATGCTTAGTTATAATCATATTGAATGATTATGATTTCATATCTTAGAGATATGAATAGATGCCATGATTAGTTGTTATGATTATTAAGATATAACTATAATAGTACATCATTGTGATTGAATTAGGATGTGCTTGAAATCATTAGAGCCCTCATAAAAATTATATTAAGTCGTAGTATTTTGAATCAGTAGCTGACCTATTTCTTGAATCGATTAATCAATTGGTGTCTAAGGAGTGTTTCAAGTGCAATGGTTATTTAATTGCTTCCATTACTGATCTGATCAATTTTATTGGTGTCTAAGAAAAGCAACGGGAGGACCCCCACCAATCTTAACACTTTTCTAGCCAATTGGATTAGTTTGAATCTTGAATGAAGATAGCTTAGTATTTAGAACACTACATATGCCTTCTTTCATGCCTAGTCAATATCTTGTCAAAAGTCATAGGAAGTTTGTTGTGATATCCACAAGGCTTGCTATGTGGATTGATGTGGATTTGTCTTGGTACATATTATATGTTTTACAATATATTTAGATATATTGCTATGTTGTGATATCTACAAGGATAGTATTTTTTAAATATGACTGTATAGAAATGAAATGTCTGACTTAACTAAAAATACTATAGTTTGTTGTGATATCCACAAGGCTATGAGTATTTTTAGAGGTAGATTATATTGAGAGTTGTATGAGATACAATTGGATAGATTTTTCTATCTTTGAACTCATTGAGGTTTGTTGTGATATCCACAAGGCTTCATTGAGGGATTAGAGTCTCAACCCCATTAAGAAACCAGATTAGGGTTTCTCATTTACCATAAGAGCGGGCTATGGTATCCGATAAAATAGTGAGAGACATAACTAGTTTAAAAGTCCTCATCTATTTATGCATGTCAAACATGAGTGGTCTGCTTATACTATTGTTCTTTATTTATGCAGATTTAAGTCTGCATTATGGCTTCTTTATTTTCACTGCATAACACCATAGATAAAACTTTGTTAATCGATCTTAACTATGTGGATGGGTTGAAGAACTTGCAAGTTAGGTTTATATCGGAGAAAAACTCCGATGTTCTGGATATTCCTGATCTTAGAATGGTCAGTAATAATGAAAAGACAAAAGATGTCCTTAAAAATATCATCTATTCATTTTGTAGCAAATTTGGACATTGAGAGTATAATTGCAAGAATAATCTTGCAAGATTGAAGCAGGGTGCATGTGTAGCACCAAAAGGTGTGTATATGATACAGACCTATTTTTCATTGAGTGGTTCAGACTCTGATATCTGGGTATTAGATACCACCTATAGATCGTATATTTGTAATTCATTACAGCGACTACAGAATATCAAAGGTCTGAAAAGAGGTGACCTCGAGCTCTACAGTACAAGTAAAGAGTCTATTAGCGCAGAGGCTGTGGAAATCTGTATGCTTGATTTGCCTTCGAATAAAATTTTAGAATTAAAAGACTGTTATTACATACCAAAGGTCATTAGAAACATTATTTCTACATCTTTGTTATAAAAATAAGGTTATGAAATAAGGCTAATGGAAAATGGATGCTCCATTTTCTTTTCTAATGAATATTATGGCAGTAGTTATATTGATAACAATCTTTTAATCCATACACTTAATAAAAATATTTTTCATATTGAAAGAAATATGAAAAGAAAAAGAGAAGATGTGAATGTCACATATCTTTGGCATTGTCGTCTTGGTCATATTAGTGAGTCAAGGATTAACAAGTTATACAAAAAAGAATTCTTTGACCCATATGATTATAAATCATTGGGAACTTATAAATCTTGTCTTATAGGTAAGATGACCAAGACTTCATTTTCTGAATATAGAGAGAGGACGAATGTGAAGGAAAAACTGCCTTTTTCCTGTGTAGGATCTTCCAGATTTCATCAAATCTGGGATGGAACAAATTTTAAATTTTATCCTATGCTATTTCAGATCTAATATCTATTAGATCTAATTTTATTATCTAATATTTTAATTTCAAAATTAAATCTAAAAGTATGAGAAACATAGACATACCTCAAGGGTAATCTAATTACCTTGTAGATGATCGCAGCACTGCCTGAGGTTCTGATGTAGCCACACAAGCACCTGGCCTCTACCAGTATCCACTCAGGTAGGATCTAAAATATCTTCTCCTCATGATTCTACACTCCAAAAATCAGATCTAAATCTGATTAGGAAGATCTTCAAAAGTCTTCTTGAAGTTGGAGCAGCAGCCTGTCGAAGAAGTCCTGCAGCCTTCTGTTCCAGGCGTCACCATGCCTTGCACCTATGCCAGATGAACATCCAACTTCTTGGACGTGAAGAGGGGAGAAAAAAGAGCAGGGAGGATATAGAGAAGAGGGGAGGGGGTGGTAGCCAATGAGTTTTTTGTACAAAACAAGTTCTGCCCCGAAACCCTAGGTGCAGCAGGGTTTATATAGACCCTGTATACTGCGCAGTGCCACATCATTCGACCAATCAAAAAATTCCAATAAATTTTGGAAAAATTTTGATTGGTGGAGTGATGTCATCTGATCATATCAGTAAGAATCCCCATGCTCTCTCCTATGTTGGCGCAAACAATGGATAGGCTCAAATAAGGTGGTGCCAAAGAGTCCAAGTTTATCAGGAGGACTCTTTGGTTCTTATCCATTTGGGGTGCCTACTTAAATCCAATTGGGCTCATGCCATAATCTGATTATGGCACCCAATTTGATTAGGTTTAGGCATGTGGACACTCCACAAAAACCCTTCAATAAGTTCTCTTCAGTTTAAGACCCATATGTCAACTTTTGACAGATGTCCTAAAATGAAATTGGCAGGTGCTAGAAATTAGCAGGTGTTGTCTTAAATTCATCTCATGAATTAAGACAAGCCTTTTCTGAGCTGGACAAGCTTTACTTAAACTGAGAGAAACCTTCTCAAGGTTCTCTGGATGAGCCAGATCATATTTGGCTCAGTAGAGACAGAAAAGATTACACAAGGAGAAAGTTAGCCTCAATCGAGTGCTAGCACGATTTCCTTGAACCTAATTGGATCTTATCCAAATCAATTGGGCTGCCCAATTGATGACATCCAGACCCTAATCATTGTTTGTGTGACCCAGTTAGGTTCAATTCTGTATGGTAATGAGACATGTCGTGATCTCATCATCGACATCATCGAAACTCCTTTCGATGGATCAGAACTCTTCTGATTCAGACAATTAGAATGATCGATCATCAAAATCATTCTAATTGCTCTCAAAATCCACCAGTGACACCTAGCAGTATATGGTAGCAACCCATCAGAACTGAAGATGAACCTCTCGGTGCAGCTACCTGTGTGATTGAGTTCCTCTATCATGAGTCCCGACTGAATTAGGGTTAAGGTGAACTCGTCAAACCCAACATCAGTCATATGAATCAATCGATCGATCCGAGTCCGATGTGAAACCCCAATGGAAAACTCTTTTCCATTATTTCACTCTGCCATGGCCATGGGCTTAAGGACTCGATCTTTCGATCACCATAGGACTACTCCTCTCATCTACCGAGGTTGATAGATCCCATCTTGATGCGATCTGGTTCCTACAAAGAATATGCTACAGCCAACATACACCTCAGGGTTTCGAATGGCTAGGAGATCGAGTTATGGTTAGTCAAACTATAACACACTCAAGGTAAACCGACGATGCACCTCAGGTCAAAGAACTAGACACACAACTGCAGCATCGAGCTAGTCATCGACGAGAAGGTAGATTTTCTTATGATTGCTCGAGGTGGTCATGCTCAGTACTCTCATTCTCAACGAATATCTATACTCTAGCTCCGTGTCTCCACACCATAGACTCAAGACTCATCTATCCTAAGAAAGTGATCGTACACCAACCTTCTGGATCGATCACCATTCTCGTGATGATCCTATGGTTAGGAGTAGTTTATGAGTTAGTTATGTAAATTCATACCTTAAATTTTCAACTCTTAAAAATATGAATTAACATTCCCACTAACTCAAAGGATGTATCACAGACACAATGTGATAGAAGAATAACCCTTTTATTCATTTATAGTCAAAATTATAATTTTGCCCTTAGATTTGTACAGGAATGTGTCAGCCAATCTGGCATCTAGGGCACACATCTAACAAACTCCCACTTGACCTAATGCCAATTGGCTACATATCTAAGTCCCATCTTCTCAAGGTGGGCTTCGATCTTCTGTTGGCCCAATGGCTTAGTCAGCGAGTCTGCCACATTGTCTGTGGAGTCGACTCTCTTGACCTCGACATAATCCTTTTCGAGGTAATCACGGATCAAATGGAATCGCTGCTCGATGTGCTTGGACTTCTGGTGAGATCTTGGCTCCTTAGCTAGGGCTATGGCGCCATTATTGTCGTAGTAAAGAGGGATGGAATCCGATGACATCACTCCAAGCTCTGCGGCAAACTTCTTATACCAGAATGCCTCCTTCGCAGCTTCCGATGCAGCAATGTACTCTGCCTCCATGGTGGAATCTGCAATCACCGTTTGCTTAGAACTCTTCCAGCTAACTGTACCATCATTACAAATGAACAGACTCCCAGATGTCGACTTTCGATCATCTATATCAGACATAAAGTCTTAGTCTGTATATCCCTGAATCTGGAGTTCTCCATTCCCAAAGACTAGAAACATATCCTTAGTCCTTCTCAAGTACTTAAGGATACATTTCACAGAAGTCCAGTGCTCTTCGCCTGGATTCAACTGATATCTGCTTGTGATACTCACAGCATGGGTATATCAGGTCGTATACATAGCATGGCATACATGAGGCTCCTATTGCCGAAGCATAAGGGATCTTGCTCATGCGTTCAATCTCCTCAGGTGTGCTAGGGCACATCTTCTTGGAGAGATGAATGCCATGTCTAAAAGGCAATACATCTCTTTTGGAGTTTTCCATGCTAAACCTCTTTAGCACCTCCTCTATGTACATCTTCTGTGAAAGTCCTAGCATCCTATTTGGTCTATCTCTATAGACCTTAATACCCAGTATAAAGGATGCCTCTCTAGATCTTTCATAGAGAACTCCTTAGACAACCATATTTTGACTGAGATCAACATGGGAATGTCATTCCCAATTAGGAGGATGTCATCCACATACAATATGAGGAAGACAACTGCACTCCCACTGACCTTTTTGAACACACATAGTTCCTCCTCATTCTTGATGAAACCAAACATTTTGATCACATCATTGAAACAAGTATTCCAACTTTGAGATGCTTGCTTAAGTCCATAAATGGACCTCTGCAGCTTGCAGACCTTGTGATCAACATCACTGGATGTGAATCCAAGCGGTTGTTCCATATAGATATCTTCCTCAAGATGTCTATTTTAGAACGTCATTTTTACATCCATCTGCCATATTTCATAATCGAAATAGGCTGCAACAGCAAGCAATGTGTGGATGGATTTTAGCATGGCTACGGGCGAGAAGGTATCCTGATAGTCAATGCCTTCGCGCTGACTATAACCTTTCACTACGAGCCTAGCCTTGAATGTCTCCACATTCCCATCTGCACCTATCTTTCTCTTGAAGATCCATTTACACCCAATAGGTACAATACCTTTAGGTGGATCTACAAAGGTCCAGACTTGGTTTGTGTGCATCGAGTCAATTTCTGATCTCATTGCCTCTAACCATTTCTCAAAATCGATATCTGATATCGCCTCATCATAGGTCTTGGATCATCATCATGAACCCCATTTTTCGTGAGAAATATTTCCTCTACATCCTCTTGTATGGTACCTAAGTACCTTTCAGGAGGACGAAAAATCCTAGTCGATCTACAAGGTGGAAGAGGTTGTGTTAGGACTGGGTCTAATTGATTGGGTTCCTCAGGTTCTTTAGCTCGTTGCTCTTGGGAGACATTCTCCTTGAGCTTAATTATTCTTCCGATGCCACCATCTTGAATAAACTATTTTTTAAAAAAAATAGCATTTCGACTCACAATCACATTATGGTCTTTCAGAATATAAAAGTAGTATCCTAATGACTCTTTAGGATATCCTATGAATCGAGCTTTAAAAGACCTGAACTCTAACTTGTCCGTCTGCTATCTCTTGACATGAGCCGGACAACCCCAAATTTTGAGATCTTACCATGCATATCTCATACGGTGTGGTAGGAACGATTTTAGAGGGAACCCTATTCAATACATAAATTGCTGTCATGAGACAATATCCCCAAAGAAAATCAGAGAGGTTCGTGAAGCTCATCATGGAATGGACCATATCTAATAGAGTCCAATTTCTCCGTTCTGAAACCCCATTGAGTTGAGGCGTTCCAGGTGGAGTCCATTGTGAGACTATGCCATTGTCCTTAAGATAGTCTAGGAATTTTAACTAAAGTATTCACCTCCTCGATCTGATCGAAGAACCTTAATGGGCTTTTCTGTTTATTTTTCTACCTCATGTCTGAATTCTTTGAACTTTTCAAAAGCTTCAGACTTGTATTTCATTATAAACATATATCCGTACCTAGACATATCATCGGTAAAGGTAATGAAATAGACAAAATTACCTCTAACCGGCACATCAAATGGGCCGCACACATCCGTATGTACTAGGGCAAGTAGGTCTATGGCCCTTTCCCCATGTCCCACAAAAGGGAGCTTGGTCATTTTGCCTTGAAGGCATGATTCACAAACTGGATATGACTCGAAAGTCAATGACTCAATAGCCCGAATTTCTCCAATTTGTTAACCCTGTCTTCCGCTATATGATCTAGCCTTAGGTGCCATAGATACTTATCATTTAGACTATCTCTAGGCCTTTTAATTCCTATGGCATTCACATTTTGCTCAATATTAAAAACAGATACATCAACATGTAACTGATAGAGACCATTAATAACAAAACTATTTGCAACTTTATTATTTTCATAAAAAGTATTACAATGGTCCTTATGAAAGCTAATCACATAGCCTTCTTGTGCTAAATATGAAACAGAAATCAAATTTCTGCTTGCTGCAGGCACATAATAATAGTCTCTTAAAACTAAATCTAATCCTAACAGTAATTGCAGAGGGTAGGTTCCTATGGCCACAGCAGCAACTCTTACTCCATTTTCGATGCATAGGATCATCTCTCCATCCCTCAGCCTCCTGCTCTCCTCAAGACCCTGCATAGAAGTGCACAAATGAGCACTAGAACCAGAGTCAAGTACCCAACTGGATGCAGAAGAAATCATAAGGTTAGATTCGATAATGAGCATACCTCCAGAAGGACCATCCTTCTTGTTCTTCAGGGTGGCCAGGTACTGAGGATAGTTTCGCTTCCTCTTCTTCCCATCCACCTTCTGCTTCTTCGCAGACTTCTTTTTCTTTCCAAAAGACTTTCTCTTGGAAGAAGTCGCTCCACAGTAAAAACTGAGCCTTTTGAACCTTTCATTGAATGCTCAGCCGTAACCAGCATATTCATTAACTCAGCCAAGGTACATTGCATCTTATGCATATGAAAGTTCATGATGAACTGATCATATGCATCGGACAAGGACTGAAGGATAACATCAATCTGAAAATCCTTGTCTAAAATGATATCGAGCTTCTCAAGCTCCTCAAGATCCTTGATCATTGTCAAACAATGATCTTGGACTGACTGCCCATCACGCATCTTTGCCTTAAAAAGTCTTTGACAGACTTGATACTTGGCCACGCGACTCTGTTTACCAAACAACTCTTGTAGGTGAGCCAACATTTGACGGGTAGTCAAAATATTTTCATGTTGGTGCTGCAAGTCATCAGACATTGCACCCAACATATAGTACCTGGCTTTGTTATCATCGTCCGTCCACTTTTTCAGAGACGCTCTCTATTCAACGATCGGACATGCTGGCATGGCAGGTGGGTCCTAGTCCAAGACATGAGTCAATTTTTTGGAACCCAGAATAATTCTATAGTTCCTCAACCAGTCCTTAAAATTTGGTCCAGTCAGTCTATGATTGTCTAAAATTTTGGTCAGGGGTTTGAGGCAGACATGTTTCCTGTAGAGAGTCGAAAGTTTCTAGTTAGATTTTGTAATCAGACTCAACCAATTTGTTTAGAGTTTTTATTTTTAAACAAATTAGGCTCCCACTATTTTTTCAGATCCCTACACTCCTTGGTAGAGATATGAAAATCTCCATGATTAGTGATTTCTAGTGGGTGGTGCGATCTTACCGACTGGCTCATCACCTCACCTAACAGTTATTGGTGATGGATCAATCGATGAGTGGACAACTCTTGTCCAATGATTCTCTAATCATGGTGCACCCAAAACTTGGTCTCTAATTCATGAAGCTCACCGTATCCAGGATATTGCTCCAATCCTTAGTTAAGCCAAACCCACCATTTGCACGAACTAGATTCCTGATTGGGTCCCTCACCGTATCCAGAATATTGAGCCCAACCCATCCTCTAATCTGTAGCATCTAATGCCTAATGGACATGGTTGCGTCTTTCCGATGCAACTGAGCCACTATAACCAGTCGAGAACAATCAACCCCGAGAAGGGCCCGCACATCCACAATGGTGGAAGACCTAGACTTAATATTTTCTTAGGGAGATTTGATTTAGGTCTCTTTAAATTTGATTTGACATAGACATAACAATTATGACTAACCTAGTGGCATGGGTTAGCTCGAATTGTTAGCCACCTCAAATCAGAACTGGATCGACACATATGGCCAGGTAAGTGAGATCGGTGGAAGGGATATGCCATTAACTCGATAAGAACGCATTCGAGTCGAGTAGCTCCTAATTAAAAACTAATCGATCGCATCTGTCAAACTTACCTTAGACACCAAATTATCGAACCAAAACTAATTGGGTTAGCCTACAATCCAGACTCTAACCTCTGAGCCAAATTAGGTCTTAACATGATCGAGTCACATCTAAATGTGATTCGACCTTGACCCAGACTTAATCCTATTAAGCTAGTCAATTATTAGCTTTCATGATCTCACCTAACCAACTCTTGATTCCATTTGATCAACCGCTAGACCTAATTGAGCTACCCAAGCCCGAACCCAATCTTATGAAAATATCTTAGATCTAAAATTCTCAATTTTAGACCTAATATAATTTCATAAACTTAATACATTAATTAAGTTTGGGTTCATAAACAAAGCATGTATAATAAATCCTAGGGTTTCAAGATCTAAGATTTTGCAGAAAAGTAAGTTTTGATTTCTGATTAAGGATGAACACGCGGCACCCCTACACGTCATATGAACGCTCCATTGAATGGGAGGAGAGGGCCTTTAAATCCTACTTTGTTCTTATGACCGGACGGTCATGAGGAACACCTTAACCAAAAATATAAATTTAACTACAAAACTAGTTAGATCTAAATTAACATATCACATATACAATTTAAGATCTAACTAATACATGTTTTGCATACATCTCATGTATCAAAAATTAATCTAATTAACATGCTTTCAGATCTGATACATCACATGTAATATCTACAAAAAAAGATTTAAATTAAACTATTCAAAATTAAATCTATTCTAGACAAGTTACTAGATCAGTTCTACAACTAGTCTAGGCATGTAACAGATTAATTTTACGAAAAAATTAAAATTTTATTTTCTATTTTATGATCTGATTATAACACTTATAACATTAAAAAATAGAAAATAAATTAAATTTAATTCATATTTTAATCTCATTAAAATATAAAACTTAAGACTATTCATGGATTCAACTAATCCTAGTCTAGTCATGCATCTCATGCATGTTAGATCATCTTAGATTTAATTTTAAATATTTTAATTTCAGATCCTATCATATCTGATATGAATCTAAAATTTTTTAATATTAATAAATTAAAATTAAAATTAGATCTAAATTAGATCTGAAATAGAGCCAACAACCTGGCTCTGATACCACTTGAAGGAAAAACCATCTTTTTCTTGTGTAGGATCTTCCAGATTTTATCAAATCTGGAGTGGAATAAATTTTAAATTTTATCCTATGCTATATCAGATCTAATGTATATTAGATCTAATTTTATTATCTGATATTTTAATTTTAAAATTAAATCTAAAAGTATGAGAAACATAGACATACCTCAAGGGTAATCTAATTACCCTGTAGATGATCGCAGCACTGCCTGAGGTTCTGATGTAGCCACACAAGCGCCTGGCCTCTACCAGTATCCACTCAGGTATGATCTAGAATGTCTTCTCCTCACAATTCTTTGCTCCAAAAATCAGACCTAAATCTGATTAGGAAGATCTTCAAAAATCTTCCTGAAGTTGGAGCAGCAGCCTGTCGAAGAAGTCCTGCAGCCTTCTGTTCCAGGTGTCACCACGCCTTGCACCTATGCCAGATGAATGTCCAACTTCTTGGACGTGAAGAGAGGAGAAAAGAGATCAGGGGGATGTAGATAAGAGGGGAGGAGGTGGCAGCCAATGGATTTTTTGCACAAAACAAGTTCTGCCCCGAAACCCTAGGTGCAGCAGGGTTTATATAGACCTTGTATGCTGCGCAGTGCCACATCATTTGACCAATCAAAAAATTCCAATAAATTTTGAAAAAAATTTAATTGCTGGAGTGATATAATCTGATCATATTAGATAAGAATCCCCATGCTCTTTCCTATGTTGGCACCAACAATGGATAGGCTCAAATAAGGTGGCACCAAAGAGTCCAAGTTTATTAGGACTCTTTGGTTCTTATCCATTTGGGGCGCCTACTTAAATCCAATTGGGCTCATGCCATAATCTGATTATGGCACCCAATTTGATTAGATTTAGGCATGTGGACACTCCACAAAAATCTTTCAATAAGTCCTCTTCAGTTTAAGACCCATATGTCAACTTTTGACAGATGTCCTAAAATGAAATTGGCAGGTGCTAGAAATTAGCAGGTGTTGTCTTAAATTCATCTCATGAATTAAGACAAGCCTTTTCTAAGCTGGACAAGCTTTATTTAAACTGAGAGAAACCTTCTCAAGGTTCTCTGGATGAGCTAGATCACATTTGGCTCAGTAGAGACAGAAAAGATTACACGAGAAGAAAGTTAGGCTCAATCGAGTGCTAGCACGATTTTCTTGAACCTAATTGGATCTTATCCAAATCAATTGGGCTAGCCCAATTGATGACATCCAGACCCTAACCTTTGTTTGTGTGACCCAGTTAGATTCAATTCTGTATAGTAATGAGACATGTCATGATCTCATCATTGACATCATCGAAACTCCTTTCGATGGATCAGAACTCTTCTGATTCAGACAATTAGAATGATCGATCATCAAAATCATTCTAATTGCTCCCAAAATCCACCAGTGACACCTAGCAGTATATGGTGACAATCCATCAGAACTGAAGATGAACCTCTCGGTGCAGTTACCTGTGTGATTGAGTTCCTCTATCATGAGTCCCGACTGAATTAGGGTTAAGGTGAACTCGTCAAACCCAACATCAGTCATATGAATTAATCGATCGATTCGAGTCCGATGTGAAACCCCAATGGAAAACTCTTTTTCATTATTTCACTCTGCTATAGCCATGGGCTTAAGGACTCGATCTTTCGATCACCATAGGACTACTCCTCTCATCTACCGAGGTTGATAGATCCCATCTTGATGCAATCTGGTTCCTACAATTAATATGCTACAGCCAACATACATCTCAGGGTTTCGGATAGCTAGGAGACTGAGTTATAGTGTAGTCAAACTATAACACACTCAAGGTGAACCGATGATGCACCTCAGGTCAAAGAACTAGACACACAACTGCAGCATCGAGCTAGTCATCGATGAGAAGATAGAATTTCTTATGACTGCTCGAGATGATCACGCTCAGTACTCTCATTCTCAATGAATACCTGTACTCTCACTCTGGTATCTTCACACCATAGACTCAAGACTCATCTATCCTAAGGAAGCGATCGTACACCAACCTTCCGGATCGATCACCATCCTCGTGATGATCCTATGGTCAGGAGCAGTTTATGAGTTAGTTATGTAAATTCATGCCTTAAATTTTTAACTCTTAAAAATATGAATTAACATTCCCACTAACTCAAAGGATGTATCACACACACAATGTACACAATGTGATAGAAGAATAACCCTTTTATTCATTTATAGTCAAAATTATAATTTTGCCCTTAGATTTGTACAGGAATGTGTCAGTCGATCTGGCATCTAGGGCACACATCTAACAGAATGAGTTGTTAGCCCTAATACATACAGATGTATGTGGATCAATGATAACTCAGGCTAGAGGAAGATACTCCAATTTTATCATCTTTACGAAAGATTTATCAAGGTTCGGATATGTGTATCTTATGAAACATAAATTCGAAGCCTTTGATAAGTTCAAAGAGTATCAATGTATGATTGAGAAACAAATTGAAAAAGATATCGAGGTTCTTCGATCTGATCAAGGAAGAGAATACTTATCTAGTAAATTTTTTGATCATCTTAAAAGTAAAGGTATTCTCTCTGAATGGATCCCTCCTTATACACCCTAGTTAAATGGTGTAGCAGAAAGGAAGAATCGCACTTTGATGGATATAGTGCAGTCCATAATGTGCTTCACTTATCTTTCAATATCTTTTTAGAGATAATACCCTAAAGACTACCACATACATATTAAACAGGGTGCCTTCAAGGTCTGTTGCAAGCACATCATATAAGATATGAAAGGAAAGAAAGTCTAATCTTAAATATCTTAAGACTTAGGGCTATTCTGCTTATGTCAAAAATATTTTGGACATAAGCTTAGTACTAGATCAGATAAATATAGGTTTATAGGGTATCCTAAAGAAACTAATGGATACTACTTCTACCATCTACTGAACAAAAGGTGTTTATTAGTAGGCACGCCGCTTTCTAAAAAAATGAACTCATCCAAGAAGAAGGTAGTAGGAGGAATATTGAACTTACTGAAATTCATGATCTACAAATCGATCCAGAAATACTAGTGGTTGGACCACAAGAAGATCCTCAATCAGAAGTACCTAAAGATGAGATACATCCACAATACATACCTTTTCTCCGAAGGTCAAATAGAGTGCATCATGTGAAGTGAATTTCAGTGCAGGGGTAAAATGATAATTTTAATTTTTTTTCAAAATTATAATTTTACAGTAGAAATTATTAATTAATCTAATTAATTAACATGTATTAACCCTACACAAAGATCTAAATATGATATATATAGCATGCATTTAAATTTGAAATTTAAACTTCTATAGTAAACGTTTTACTGTTGTGTTCAGAAATATTACCTTCATGCAATAGTCGATCGCTGTAGTTGATCATCATCGAAAAGATTTGATCATCCCAATACAGCTACACAGTATGTCTGGCCTCTGCGGATCATCCACACGATGCTCTCGGTCTGATCGGCTCCTCATGAATGCTAGTTCATTGCAGAATCCTTTCGACGGCCGATGCTGATCGAACTCATTCGATCGGTATCTACTGACTCCTTAGATGCTTTGGATCATCAGCAAAGGTGCTTGAGAGGTTGATAAAGCTCTCTCTGAAGTTTGGTGAGCTCACAACACTGTAGCTCACCTTCTCACATCCCGAACCCTAGATAGTAACCCTAGGGTACACACAGAAACCCTGCACCCAAAATCTTTCTTGTATTCTTTTCTTTTCTTTTCTCATGCAGAAGGCCTTTCTCACACCCTCTTTTCTCTCACAGATCAGATTAGCACATGCCCCACTTTCTCATTTCTTTTAAAATGTTGCAAGACCGCGTCTTCTCAGCATTTTTACCGCGTGAGAGGATAAAGCCAGGTGGTTGCTCACTCGAATTCAAATCGAATTTGAATTCAAATGCCAACCAACCTATCCTTATCCACTCAAGGCATGAGAAGAGAAGGGGCGTGGGTTCATTTGTGCATGGAGAGTTTACACGAGAAGCCTTTTCTTGTGTAGTGAATGGGGCGCATAAGTGGATAAGGTGGCGCATGAGATAGTTGCCCATTCAAATTCAAACATCATTTGAATTTGAATGGCCAACCAACCATTTTATCCACTCAAAAAGGCACACATAGAAGGGCGTGGGAAGGCTTCTACATGGGAAAAAATTTATGAGAACTCATTTTTCGTGAATTCAAATGGGTGCAAGTGAGGTGAGGTGGCGCAGGAAGACAAGTCAAAGGTGGTTTCAAACCTAATTGAACCAACCTTATTAAAATAGGTTAGCCACAATTAGACTAAATTAAATCTAACATAATTAAGCTTAAATAAGCTCAATAAAATCCTAATCAAATCAGGAATTGACTAAGCCCAATCTTTGATCAAAATCAGAGACCAAACCATCTCGGTGATTAGGTCAACTCGTAACCTAATCGGGTCAAACCCAACTGAATCTAATTCAATTGGACTTGATCCAAAAATAATTACTCAATTAAATTAAGTTAATTAGTGATCAAATCATTAATTAAATTTTTCATAAATATTGAGTCCAAATTCGATGGGCAATCGGGCATCAAAGTCCATCGATATGAAACCCTGATCGAAGAGTCCCAAACCAGTGGGACTCTTGATCTCGGTACCCAAAATGTGTGGAACTCATGATCAGAGAATCCTGATTCTCGATCATAGAGTCCCAGACATATAGATCTCAGAGTCCCTGAGCATTAGGACTCTTGGTCGAAGAGTCCCAGTCCAATGAAACTCTTCACCAGCCATCAGATCAGATAGAAACCTCTAATGTGTGTGACCCTGCAGGTTCGAACCTAAGCCGGTAGCACAGGAATCAATTCCTGTACTAATCAAAGTGACCATCTAGTAATGGTACCCGATGTTCAGATAGGTCAAATAGTCACAATCACAACACTCATAACCTACGCGAATATGGTTACTGTATAATTCATCCCTTTTGACCCCTGTGTATAGGACGACTCAGGGTTAAACTGTCAACCCTGATCAGATCATCCGAATCGTGCTCAACTCAAACAGTCCTATGACTCCTCACTAGGACTACCCTGGCCAAAGTTTTGCTAAATTGAAATATGATTATACATAGCTCCTGAACTGGAGTGGTCAATCCCATCTTGACACACGCACCGACAAGTCAAGTACTTGATTACACCCAGCAGCCTTCCGTCACTGAATTAGAAATTCAGGTAGTCCAGTGCCTAAGTGCAGTGAGTTGCTTGCAAGTCACTGTGGTGGTCTCAGACGGAGGGACAGTTATACCCATATCCCATCAAAGCAAATCTTGACAGTAGAAAAAGCTCCAAAGTCGGTCACGTTCAGTGCAGATGTATCCTTACATCTCACCTGTATGCCATACCAGTGTCTCCACACTACTTGGTTAAGAGGACAACCAATCCATATGGCACACAACGACTTATGCTTGATAAATGTTGTTGTCCTTGGTAACAATGTATCATTTGGTCGCGAACAGGTTTAAGGACTAAATGACAAATTCTCCTTTGTCGAGTCTAAATAGTCCTAAGGACTTCACCACAACATAGAAGTTCATTAGAAGATGAAACAATTTGTGATGAAAAAATATCAAAATAACTTTTATTAATTTATAATTCATATACTAATATAAAAAAGAGCACAACTGTCAACAGGCTGACAATTGGCTTTGGGACACTATTCCCAATAATCTCCCACTTGGTCTAAAGCCAATCGGTGCAGTATCTAATACCCATCTTCGACTTGAAGTCGTCGAACTCCTTCACCGTAATGGCTTTAGTGAATGGGTCGGTCAGGTTCTCCTTCCCGTCAATCTTCTGAAGGTCGACGTCACCTCTATCCATGATTTTTCAGATAAGATGGTAGTGGTGCAGAATATATTTCGTCCGCTGGTGTGCCTTCGGTTCCTTCACCTGAGCAATGGCTCTAGAGCTGTCACAATAGATTAGAACTGGACCAATAAGGGAGGGTGCTACTCTGAGCTCGATGATGAATTTCCTCAGCCACACCGCTTCTTTGGCAGCATCTGATGCAGCGATATACTCTGCCTCGCAAACTGAATCTGCCACAGTGTGCTGCTTGGAACTCTTCCAGCAGACAGCTCTACCATTAAGAGTAAAAATAAATTCTGACACACTCTTGCTGTCATCGTGATCAGACTGAAAACTAGAGTTTATAAACAGTCTCAAGTCTGATTCACCATAAACAAGCCACTGGTCCTTAGTATTTCTCAAATACTTCAGGATGGTTTTAACAACCTTCTAGTGATTCTCTCCTGGATCAGATTGGTATCTACTCACTACCCTAGTGAGTATACCACATCTGGTTATGTACATGTCATGGCGTACATGATAGATCTCACTCCGAAGTATATAAAATTCTACCCATACGCTCTCTCTCTTGAGGTGTTGTCGAACAATCTCTCTTCGAGAGAGAAATGACCTATCGGTGATAGTCTTTCTTGGAATTCTCCATGCTGAACCTCTTCAGCATAGTATCAATGTACGTGGACTGGATAAGCCAAGCAACCTTTAAGATCTATCCCTATAGATCCTCATCCCTAGGATGTAGGAAGCTTCTCCCAGATCCTTCATGGAGAACTGTGACGACAGCCAAATCTTTATTCCCTGTAATGCAGGGACATCATTTCCAATTAAGAGAATGTCATCCACATACAGTATAAGAAATACCACTACTGGACCATTAGCCCACTTATAAATGCAGGGCTCTTCTCCATTCTTAACGAAGCCATACATTTTGATCATCCTATCAAAATGTATGTTCCAACTCCGGGATGCCTGCTTAAGTCCATAAATAGACTTCTGTAGCCTGCACACCTTAGACTCATCTGTGGATGTGAACCCTTCAGGTTGTATCATATACACCTCTTCATCCAGCTCTCCATTTAGGAAAGCTGTTTTCACATCCATCTGCCAGATTTCATAGTCCAGATGGGCAGCTATCGCAAGCATAATCCGAATGGATTTGAGCATTGCCATAGGAGAAAATGTCTCGTCATAGTCTATACCATAACATTGATGATATCCCTTGGCAACCAGACGGCTTTATAGGTCTCCACCTTTCCATCTGCGCCCTCTTTCTCTTGAAGACCCACTTACACACTATGGGTTTTACTCCTTCGGGTGGGTCAACCAATATCCACACATCGTTGACCTTCATGGACTCCATTTTGGATTTCATGGCCTCTAGCCATTTCTCAGAGTCAGGTCTCTACATTGCATCCATGTAGGTGATCGGATCCTCATTATTTTCATCAAATTCGACAGGATCGCTGTCCCGGACCAAGAAATCATAGTATCTGTTCGGTTGACGTGGTACTCCACCAGACCGCCTTAAGGGTGCAGGAACAATGGGCTCCGGATCTGATCTAACCAAATCCAGTTTAGGTTCAGCAACTTGTGTCAGTTTTTCTACCTGCCGAACTTTCTCAAGTTCAACCTTAGAGGCAACAGTCCCTTCACCAAGAAACTCCTTTTCCAAAAAGATTGCCTTAAGACTGACAAACACCTTTTGCTCATCAGCTAGGTAGAAATAATACCCTTTGGTCTCTTTTGGGTACCCTATGAAATAACACTTGTCAGACCTAGGTCCAAGCTTGTCCGTAATTAAACGTTTAACATTAGCCGGACACCCCCAAACCCTAAGGTGCGAGAGTACTGGCTTACGTCCTATCCATATCTCATAAGGCATTTTGGTTACAGACTTACTCGGAACCCTATTTAGAAGGTAACAAGCCGATTCGAGCGCATAACCCCAGAGGGAGATCGGCAGACCAGCAAACCCCATCATGGATCGAATCATGTCCAACAAGGTCCGATTCCTCCTTTCAGACACACTATTATGCTGTGGTGTTCTAGGAGGAGTCCACTAAGAGAGAATCCCATTCTCCCCAAGATATGTCAGAAACTCATTGGAATGGTATTCACCTCCTCGATCAGATCGAAGAGTTTTAATACACTTTTCAGTTTATTTTTCTACCTCATTTCAGAATAGTTTGAACATTTCAAATGACTCTGACTTATGCTTCATGAAGTAGACATACCCATACCTCGATAGGTCGTCTGTGAAGGTTCTGAAGTAGAAATATCTACCTCTTGCAATTGAGTTCATGGGTCCACATACATCAGAATGTATCAGACCCAAGAGTTCACTGGCTCGCTCACCTTTTCCAGTAAAAGGTGATTTGGTCATCTTTCCAAGAAGACATGACTCACAGGTTGGAAGTGATTCACAATCACCAACTTCAAGAATTCCTTCTTGAGCCAACCTGTTTATCCTGTTCTTATTGATATGACCTAGCCTACAGTGCGAAAGGTAGACTTCTGACATATTTTTCATTCTAGGGCATTTACCGAAGGTTTGAACCATATTAACAGGCTGTGATAGTAAGTAAATTTTATTATTTAGTTGTCCAATAAATATTGTAACACTATTCAAAATGATATTGTAAATATTTTTTTTTATTAAAAATTTATAACTGTACATGGCCAAAAGGCCTACAAAATAATATTTAATAAAAAACTTGGACAATAGTGACATTCACTCAGAATTACATTACGAGAGTTGATTACAAGGTTCATGATTCCTAAAGCTAGAACTGGAACTTTGCTTCCATCTCCAACATTCAGGAACCTCTCGCCTTCATCAAATCTCCTATTGACCTATAGACCCTGCATCAAATTACAGATATGATAAGGGCTTCTGATATCCAATACCCAGGCAGTAGTATCACAAATGAAAAAGTTGTAAGGTGTTATCATATAATTACCTTGCTTCTTCTTCGGTCTGTTCAGGTCTAGGGAGGCAATGTATAGAAAATAGTTCCTCTTCCAGTGCCCCTGCTTCTTACAAAAGAAGCACTCCTCCTGGCTCTGGTCGGGCTTGTGCTTCTTGGTCTGACCCTATGCAGACATCCCAGCATGCGGCTGCACCTTCTTATTCTTCTTTTTCTTGTTCTTCTTCCCTTTCTTAAAGGGTCGACGACCAGAAGAAGACCCTCCCACAACATTCACCGACTCCTTATGGAGCTGGTAATCCTTCTCAAAGTTCTGTAGCAACCCCAACAAGTCATGGTAGTTCACTGCATGCTTTGTCATCCGAAAATGAGTAAGAAAGGGGAGGAAGGACTTGGGCAAAGAATTAAGGATCGCATCCTTACCGAGCTGCTTGTGCAAGGGAAAGCCCAGTTTACTTAGGCACTCAATCATTTCAATTATGTACAGTACATGATCGGTGACTAAGGCCCCATCCCTTATCCGAGCATTGAAAATGGCACAACTAGTTTTATGCCTTTCAACATCGTCAGGCATGCCAAAGGAGTCATTCAATATTTGAAGCATCTCCTATGGCTGGACATTCTCGAACCTGCGGTTGAACTCATCATTCATTACCGCCAGCATTATGCACCGAATGGTGGTGCGATCATTAAGTCACTTTTGGTAAGTATCTCGGACCGTCCCTCTAGTGTTCGGGGCTGGCTCCTCAGGTGCCGGATCCGTTACTACATAAAGGATCTGCTCATGCTCAAGGACGATTTTCAATTTTCGATACCAGCTATCAAAATTAGGTCCCATGAGCTTGTCATTATCTAATAATGACCAGAGCGACAGGGTAGTGGTCATAGCTGCATAAAGAAAAATCAAACCTTTATTAGTACATAAATTATTAATACTAAAGACTTGAACTTTAGTCTAAAGTTTCTCCCAGTATTTTTACAAACTGGTAGCCTCAACCTCCAATTCGAGGAATTACTTTAATTCCTTAGTGGGTACTAGAATCCACACAGATTACACACGAGCCCAACTTTGGTTGGTCAACCCATGTGCATCTATGGGTAGGTTAATAACCAGTTGTTTCTCTAAACAACTTCTAGTAATTAATTTTGCCCCAGAACCTAATCAATAGGCTTTGGCCTCTACTAAAAAGATCTGGTTAGGTCCAACCATTAACATGACTTGATTTGGTGAATCTGACCAATAAATGATTAGGCCCGACTTTGGCCGGCCAACCTGACCACCATCAGAAAGACTCAACCAAATGATCATATTATGAATGATAATTCTATTAGTCAATAAGCACCAGGCCTTTGGGCCTCCAGTGATTATTAAACTAATAGACTCATTATCACTCACTTAATAGGAGGCAATGACTTAGTTATCACTATAACTTAATCATTTTTAGGGACCTAATAATTTTTAAAGATTTTATTAAAGGATAGAAGAGAAGAAATTAACTAGCCAATTTTAATCCTCCCACTGACTTCACCAAGTCAGATTAAAAATGATTTAATTAAAATCGATATTAGGAGCACCTAAATCAGTCACAATGATTTACCTAATGACATGGGTGAGCCCTAATCACCAAGTGATCTAATCAAAATATAACTCACCAGATTGGCCAGATAAGTGAGATCAGTGGAAGGGATATGCCATTAACTCGTCAGAGATCGAATCAATGCGAGTAGCTCCCAGTTAAAAACCACTGGTCAGACTACCGAACTTACCTTAGACACCAACCGGTTCATTAGTTTTAATTTGATCAACTTAGTAAATAGGGTTCCACCACGTAGCCATGAATTAAGTCCATCTTGGTCTAGTTAAAGACATGGACCCATTCAACTACAACTATTGAAATTGAGTTTAAAGTGTCCTTGACCTAATCTAATTCAACTTTTGATTAGATTTGATCAATTACTCTAATTTAGTCTATTTCTTTAAGCTAACCTTAGGTTTAACCGAATTATGGACCTAATCCATCTAACCCATTGATCCACAAGTTTATGCAATTGTCTTAGGTCTTAATTCATAATTCTAGACCAACTAGACAACACTTAATTCTTTTAATTAAGTATTTGGGCTGATGGATCAGGGTTTGGCATTTCAAAAATAATTTTTAAATTTGAAAGGTTTTATTTTTTGTTCACCAAATATGTTGACTTATTTCACAAATAGATCAGTACATTTCATAAACAGCAATCCTATTGCTAATTACATAATAGAAAATAACTCAATCAAAATAAATCATGAATATTCTTTTAGATCTAATCTAACACATTTATGATAAATTTTACAATTGAACCTTTACAATTAAGTCCTTTCGCTGCTTCGTCTGCATGGGATAAATCGCATCGGCACCACTACCACCATAAGAGAACCCCATCGAATGAGAGGAGAGGGCCTTTAAACCCTACTTTTCTCCTATGATCGGACGACCATGGCAACCAACCCAATTAGACTACTTGCTACTTGGATCAAGTATATCTAAATATACCAATTTCAAAATTTAAATTTCAAATTTTAAATTTTGAATTTCAAATTTCAAACAAATTTTAAATTTTAAATTTTTGAATTTCAAATTTTTAATTTTAAATTTTGAATTTGAAATTTGAAATTTCAACCAAATTTCAAATTTCAAATTTTGAATTTTGAATTTCAATTTTTTTTGAATTTTGAATTTTTATTTTCAAATTTCAAAATTCAAATTTTAAATTTTGAATTTCAAAATCTAAATTTAAATTTCAAATTTAAACTTTTAGATTACTACTTAATCTAGGCATGCAAATGTATATCATATTTTAGAACCTTTTTCTGATACCATTTGAAGTAAATTTCAGTGCAGGGGTAAAACGATAATTTTAATTTTTTTTTAAATTATAATTTTATAATGAAAATTATTAATTAATCTAATTAATTAATATATATTAACTCTATATAAAAATTTAAATATGATATATATAGCATGCATTTAAATTTGAAATTTAAACTTCTACAGTAAACGTTTTACTGTTACGTGTTCAGAACACATTACCTTCGTGCAGGTAGTCGATCGCTGCAGTCTGATCATCATCGAAAAGATTTGATCATTGCAATATAGTCACACAATATGTCTGGCCTTTACAGATTATCCACACGAAGCTCCTGATCTGATTGGCTCCTCACAAATGCTAGTTCATTACAGAATCCTTTCGACGATCGATGCTGATCGAACTCCTTTGATCGGTGTCTGTCGACTCCTCGAATGCTCTGGATCATCAGCAAAAGTTTTGAGAGGTTGATGAAGCTCTTCCTGAAGTTTGGTGGGCTCACGACACTCGTAGCTCACCTTCTCACTTCCCAAACCCTAGGCAGTAACCCTAGGGTACACACAGAAAACCCTGCACCCAAAATCTTTCTTCTTTTCTTTTCTTTTCTTTTCTCATGCAGAAGGCCTTTCTCACACCCCCTTTTCTCTTGCAGATCAGATTAGTGCATGCCCCACTTTCTCATTCCTTTTAAAACTGTGCAAGACTGCTCTTCTCAGCATTTTCACCGCGTGAGAGGATAAAGCTAGGTGGTTGCTCACTTGAATTCAAATCGAATTTGAATTCAAATGCCAACCAACCTATCCTTATCCACTCAAGGCATGAGAAGAAAAGGAGTGTGGGTTCATTTGTGCATGGAGAGTTTACATGAGAAACCTTTTCTCATGTAGTGAATGGGGCACATAAGTGGATAAGGTGGCGCATGAGATTAGTTAACCATTCAAATTCAAACATCATTTGAATTTGAATGGCCAACCAACCATCTTTATCCACTTAAAATGGCACACATAGGAGGGTGTGGGAAGGCTTTTGTGTGGGAGAAAATTTATGAGAACTCGTTTCTCATGAATTCAAATGGGCGCAAGTGAGGTGAGGTGGCACAGGGAGATAAGTCAAAGGTGGTTTCAAACCTAATTTAACCAACCTTATTAAAATAGGTTAGCCACAATTAGACTAAATTAAATCCAACATAATTAGGCTTAATTAAGCTCAATAAAATCCTAATCAAATCAAGAATTGACTAAGCCCAATCCCTAATCAAATCAGGGACCAAACCACCTTGGCGATTAGGTCAACTCTTAACCTAATCGGGTCAAACCTAACTGAATCTAATTCAATTAGACTTGATCCAAAAATAATTACTCAATCAAATTGAGTTAATTAGTGATCAAATCATTAATTAAAGCTCTCATAAATATTGAGTCTAAATCCGATGGGCAATCGGGCATCAAAGTCCATCGATATGAAACCCTGATCGAAGAGTCCCAAACCAGTGGGACTCTTGACCCCGGTACCCAAAATATGTGGAACTCATGATCAGAGAATCCTGATTCTCGATCATAGAGTCCCAGACATATAGGACTTAGAGTCCCTGAGCATTAGGACTCTTGGTCAAAGAGTCCCAGTCCAGTGGGACTCTTCACCAGCCATCAGATCAGATAGGAACCTCTAATACCCCGCAGGTTCGAACCTAAGCTGGTAGCACAGAAACCAATTTCTGTACTAATCAAAGTGACCATCTAGCAATGGTATCCGACATCCGGATAGGTCGAATAGTCGCAATCGCAACACTCAAAACCTACGCATATATGGTTACTATATAATTCATCCCTTTTGACCCCTGTGTATAGGACGACTCAGGGTTAAACTGTCAACCCTGATCAGATCATCCAAATCGTGCTCAACTCAAACAGTCATGTGACTCCTCACTAGGACTACCCTAGCCAATATTTTACTAAATTGAAACACGACTGTACACAGCACCTAAACTGGAGTGGTCGATCCCATCTTGACACACGCACCGACAAGTCAAGTACTTGACTACACCCAGCAGCCTTCCGTCACTGAATTAGAAATTCAGGTAGTCCATGCCTAAGTGCAGTGAGTTGCTTGCAAGTCATTGTGGCAGTTTCAAGTCGGAGGGATAGCTATACCCATATCCTATCAGAGCAAATCTTGATAGCAGAAAAAGCTCTGGAGTTGATCACGTTCAGCGGATGTACCTTTACATCTCATCTGTATGCCATACCTGTGTCTCCACACTCCTTGGTTAAGAGAACAACCAACCCATATGGCACACAATGATCTATGCTTGATAAACGTTGTTATCCTTGGTAACAACGTATCATTTGATCGTGAACAGATTTAAGGACTAAACGATAAATCCTCCTTTGTCGAGTCTAAATAGTCCTAAGGACTTCACCACAACACAGGAGTTCATTAGAAGATGAAACAATTTGTGATGAAAAAATACTAAAATATTTTTTATTAATTTATAATTCATATACTAATACAAGAAAGAGCATAATCGTTAACAGACTGACGATTGGCTTTGGGACACTATTCCCAACATCATGCACCTCTGAGATTTGATGACAATATGATCAACATCATTCAGAATGATGATCCACTGATCAATTCGGCAGCTGTCATGAGTAGAGACTAAGACAAATGGCTGAAAGCCATGAAATCTGAGATGGACTCGATGTATATCAATCAAGTATGGACCTTGGTTGATGCACCTAAGGGTATGATCCCAATAGAGTGCAAGTGGATCTTTAAGAACAAGATCGGAGCAGATAGCCAAGTAAAAACCTACAAAGCTAGGTTGGTGGTGAAGGATTTCAGTCATAGCTAAAGAATTGACTATGATGAAGCCTTCTCACTAGTGGCTATGCTCAAGTCCATCTAAAATTTGCTTGCTATAGTTGAAGTGAATTTCAATGTAGGGGTAAAACGATAATTTTAATTTTTTTCAAAATTATAATTTTACAGTAAAAATTATTAATTAATCTAATTAATTAACATATATTAACCCTACACAAAGATCTAAATATGATATATATAGCATGCATTTAAATTTGAAATTTAAACTTCCACAGTAAACGTTTTACTGTTATGTGTTCAGAACACATTACCTTCGTGCAGGTAGTCGATCGCTACAGTCTGATCATCATTGAGAAAGTTTGATCATCACAATACAGCCACACAGTATGTCTGGCCTCTGTGAATTATCCACACGAAGCTTTCGGTCTGATTGGCTCCTTACGAATGCTAGTTCGTTATAGAACCCTTTCGACGGCTGATGCTGATCGAACTCCTTCGATCGGTGTCTGTCGATTCCTCAGACACTCTAGATCATCAACAGAGATAGTAGAGAGGTTGATGAAGCTCTTTCTAAGTTTTATGGACTCACGACACTCGTAGCTCACCTTCTCACTTCTCGAACCCTAGGCAGAAACCCTAAGGTAGTCACAAAAGACCCTGCACCCTTTCTCTCTTCTTTTCTTTTCTTTTCTTTTCTTTTCTTTTCTTTTCTCACATAGAAGGCTTTCTCATGCCACCCTTTCTCTCTCAGATCAAATTTTTTTGCACGCCCCACCTTCTCTCTCATTTTAAAACGGTGCAAGACCGCATCTTTACCACATCTTCACCGCGTGAGAGGATAAAGCTAGGTGGTTGCTCACTTGAATTCAAATCGAATTTGAATTCAAATTCCAACCAACCAATCTATATCCACTCTTGGCATGAGAAGAGAGGGTCATGGGCTCTTTGTGCATGGAGAGTCTACACGAGAAAAATTTTCTCGTGTAGAGCAAGGGGCACACAAATAGATAAGGTGGCGCATGGGTTAGTTGCCCATTCAAATTCAAACATCATTTGAATTTGAATGGCCAACCAACCAATCTTTATCCACCCAAATGGTGCACAAGGGAGGGGTGTGGGAAGGCTTTTGCGTGAGAGAAAATTCATGAGAACTTATTTCTCGTGAATTCAAATAGGCATAGGATGGGTGAGGTGGCGCTGGGAGATAAGTCAAAGGTGGTTTCAAACCTAATTGAACCAACCTTATTAAAATAGGTTAGCCACAATTAGATTAAATTAAACTCAATATAATTAGACTTAATTAGACTCAATAAAATCTTAATCAAATTAGGAATTGATTAAGTCCAACCCCTGATCAAACAGGGACCAAACTACCTCGGCGATTAGGTCACAACTCTTAACCTAATCGGGTCAAACCCAACTGAATCCAATTCAATTGGACTTGATCCAAAAATAATTACTCCATCAAATTGAGTTAATTAGTGATTAAATCACTAATTAAACCTCTCACAAATACTGAGTCCAAATTCAATGGGCAATCGAGCATCAAAGTCCATCGATATGAAACCTTGATCGAAGAGTCCCAAACCAGTGGGACTCTTGACCCCGGTACCCAAAATGTGTGAAACTCATGATCAGAGAATCCTGATTCTCGATCATAGAGTCTCAAATATGTAGGACTTAGAGTCCCCAAGTATTAGGACTTTTGGTCAAGAGTCCCAGTCCAGTGGGACTCTTCACCAGCCATCAGATCAGATAGGAACCTCTAATGTGTGTGACCCCGCAGGTTCGAACCTAAGCCGGTAGCACAGAAATTAATTTTTTACTAATCAAAGTGACCATCTGGTAATGGTACTCGATATTCAGATAGGTCAATAATCACAATCACAACATTCAGAACCTACGCGAATATGGTTATTGTATAATTCATCCCTTTTGACCCCTGTGTATAGGACGACTCATGGTTAAACTGTCAACCTTGATCACATCATCCAAATCATGCTCAACTCAAACAGTCCTGTGACTCCTCACTAGGACTACCCTGGCCAAGATTTTGCTAAATTGAAACACGACTGTACACAACTCCTGAACTGGAGTGGTCGATCCTATCTTGACACACGCACTGATAAGTCAAGTACTTGACTACACCCAGCAGCCTTCCATCACTGAATTAGAAATTCAGGTAGTCCAGTGCCTAAGTGCAGTAAGTTGCTTGCAAGTCACCGTGGTGGTCTCAGATCGGAGGGACAGTTATATCCATATCCCATCGGAGCAAATCTTGACAGCAGAAAAAGCTCCGGAGTCGGTCACGTTCAGTGCAGATGTACCCTTACATCTCACCTGTATGCCATACCAGTGTCTCCACACTCCTTGGTTAACAGGACAACCAACCCATATGGCACACAATGACTTATGCTTGATAAACATTGTTGTCCTTGGTAACAACGTATCATTTGGTCGCGAACAGGTCTAAGGACTAAACGACAAATCCTCCTTTGTCGAGTCTAAATAGTCCTAAGGACTTCACCATAACACAGGAGTTCATTAGAAGATGAAATAATTTATGATGAAAAAATATCAAAATAACTTTTATTAATTTATAATTCATATACTAATACAAGAAAGAGTACAACCGTCAATAGGCTAACGATTGGCTTTAGGACATTATTCCCAACAATAGTGGCATACTATGACTATGAGATCTGACAGATGGATGTCAAGATCATTTTTCTTAATGATAATCTAGAAGAAGAGGTCTATGTAACTTAGTCAGAGGGATTTATCATAAGTGGGAGGGCAAATCAAGTATGCAAGTTAATGAGATCCATCTATGGATTGAAGCAGGTTTTAAGGAGTTGAAACATCCAATTTAATATGACAGTCAAAGAGTTTGACTTTATTAAAAATAAGAGTGAACCTTGTGTGTATAAGAAGATAAGTGAGAGTGCTATTCTCTTCTTAGCTTTGTATGTTGATGACATACTGCTCATTTGGAATGATATCCCAATAAAGCAATCGGTCAAGACTTGGCTATCGCATAAATTTTTCATGAAAGATTTGGGTGAAGCATCCTATATACTGGGTGTAAAGATCTATAGAGATAAATCTAAAGGGATGTTAAGCTTATCCCAGTCACAGTACATAGATCTCAAATTAAAGAGGTTTAATATGGAGGCAAGTAAGAGAGGTTACTTGCCTGCAAGTCATAGTATACAACTCTCCAAAAAAATATCCTAAGATATTAGAGGAGAGAGAAGATGAATGAAATCCCTTATGCTTTGGCTATGGGATCAATTATGTATGCCATGCTATGTACCAGGCCTGATGTAGCTTATGCTTTGGGCATAGCTATCAGATTTCAAGCTGATCCAAGGGAGGATCATTGGAAAGCGGATGATAGTAAGTCGATATCAGGATATGTGTTTACCTTAAATGATGGGGCAGTGAGTTGGAAGAGCTCCAAGCAGCAGATAGTATATGGCTCAATTACTAGGCAGAGTACATCGCTGCTAGTGAAGCCATTAAGGAAGCTGTCTGGATGAAAAAATTCATCATAGATTTAGGAGTCATTCTTAAGAATGAAGGACTAGTGTCACTCTATCGTGATAATATTGGGGCCATTATTCAAGCAAAAGAATCTAGATCTCATTATAGATCCAAGCACATCCTCAGACACTTCCATCTCATTAGGAATAAGATGTTATCCTTGAATAAGCAGAAAGAAAGAATAATATAACAGACCCATTCACTAAGGTCATACCAAAGCAGCTATATAATCGCCATCTTGATTGTATGAGATATAAAGGTGATTGGCTTTAGTGCAAGTGGGAGATTGAAAGAAAAGTACCGTATAAGCTAATCGCAAGTGTACTGCGATAGAATTTTTTTTTTATAATTTTTCAACTCATAAAATGATATTTATTATTTGAGATATTGATTCACCATATTAGTTGCATCTTATTATGTCTAAGATTATGATGAACCTCAAAGATTAAGGCAATGATTTTAAAAGACATGAATGGGTCATGCTAGTGAGACCTAAAATCCTAAAATCTTAATATTAAATATTTTTGATCATTGGAGCATTGAGTCAGGGATCAATATTCTGGATAGATTGGTACATCCTATGTATGCTCGATGGAGAGGGTGGTAAATCTCACTAGCCACTTGTGTGAGACACTAGTACAAGGATGTGGGTGTTCATTTGAAAAATGAGTCTACTGAATTGACTCGATGAAAGAGAACATCTTATTGAAGCTTTACTTGCATATCAAAGATGGTTCTCTAAGTGGGAGTTATACAAGTGATCCTTAGACCCTGAGACCATCATAGAATCTTATGCACATAAACCCATATTTTGGTTCACACCCAGGCATGGCATTAAAATATATACAGGGTGTTCTGGATATGGTGGAGTGTATATGGAGGTTGTGAGTAGGTCAACATGGAATCATCACTCATAGTAAGAGGATATCGCATCTTGTGTATTCTCAATCCTAGATGACTTGAAAAAAGTCTTTCGGCCAAAAGCAGAAATGAGATTAGAAAGAGTTTCTAATACTTCTCATTGGAGTCATCATTGGTTAATTGAGAATCGATATGAATATATGTTTGAGTTTGACATGATTCCATACTCATGAACATATTCAGGATGTAAGAATGATCGAAGGATTGAATTGTATGGTAACTTACCACTGAAGGGTATATTTGATATTTTCACCAAAATTTTATATCTTCTAGATAGTCATATATATTGCAGACATCAATCTTGACTTATAGATTTTTTTATCAAATTAAAGAGTTTAATTCGATCACCAATTAGAAAAGATTATAATTGTTGAACTCGGGTTAGCTTGATTAGACCTAAATCAATTAGATTGAAATTTAATCAAATTTGATCAACTTGCACCTAGACCTACTACTGACTAGATGTGAAATTCAATGGGTCACACACAAATAAAAATTGGCCAAGGACCTTTTTGAAAAAGATTGATTGAAATTTTGGATTTAATCAGGGCTTCGATAAACATGCTAGCACATGTGGAACTCTTGCTCCTTTGGAGGTCAATTTGGTCTCATCCCTTGCTAATTAGCTAGCCCAATTTAGTGAGTATTTGGTTTAGGTCGTGCCACTTGGAAGCAATCTAAATTGGGGTGCCACATCTCATTTTAATGTCAATTATGAAGAGTCCAAGTTGTGAAGGACTCTTGGCGCAAAACAGGTTCTGCATATAAGTGTTGGCATGGGCAGAAGAAAAGAGTCCTTCTAGCATGGATTAAGATATGTGTGGTAGCCCATATCACCCTCTATCCTCTAGTGCATATCTCAAAGTATGAGATTTTTTCTAGAATTTTTGGGGCAGAAAAAAATTGGAAAAAGGAAGTCTCACACATGCGTAGAAGAGTCGCATCTCTTCAAGATTTGGAGAGTCCTTCTCTCCATCAAATGCTTTCAAAATAGAATAATTTTTAGTGATAACATTTCACATTTGACAAGCTATTTTTGATAATTTTTTTGGAATTTTTTTGAATATATCTGGATGCCAAACGGATGCCATAAGTTCCTCCTCACACCTGCACATGGGGTGATCAAACTTCACATAAAAGGATATGAGAACACATCTATTTGTGAAAATTTTTATCTACTCATTATATATTCTAGAATCTATTGGAGCACGATCCCGGCTCCTCCCATAGACTTTGGGTACAGCAAAATCAGCAACGAATAGATCTGGAGTCGTCTGGACACGATCCAAGGACCTTGACGAAATCAGCCTGGTTGCTGTCTTCTTCGTCAGCCTTTCATTCTATATGAAGAACGCCTCTGAAACTACCTCTAAAAAATCCAAGATCTGGTACCCAACCAGATCAGACCTGGACCAAGGTCCTCCAATTAATAGATCTTGAATCAGGATGTTCTAGATGAGAAAGAAGATAGATGGAGATAGACCTCGCAGATCTGTCCTGCTGCAGCCTTTCTTGTAGATCTGTTGATGGAGATCTCACCCACGCCTCAAACAACCTCAGATCAACTCCAGATCTGAGAGAGACTTATACCAACCTTTTCTCAAGAGATTTTAGGTCTGGACCTAGTGTTTCAGGTTCCTTCAAGAGGTGGAGAGCAGATCTGATAGGCGGCTGCAAGGGGGAAGGGGCTAGCACCTCCCCTTCTTCTCTTTCTTTTATGGACTGGCGGCAAGAAACCCTAGGGTTTCTTGCTGCTGGGGCTTGGAGAATTGCTGGAGAGAGAGGGAGAAGAGAGAGAGAGACTTGAGAGAAAGAGTCATCTATTACTTGGCTTAATCAAACCTATACAAGTACATGTATATATAAACACCGGGTCAAGTGACCCAAACCCAAAACTCCCTTGACCAACTCTATGGGAGATTAGGTTAACCCAAGCCTATGTACACCCATGACTCGACCTAATCTCACTTATCCTAGGCCCAGACCTGGCCCATAAAGAGTTGGTCCCTTGAGGCCCACATAACCTAGACCTCAAGAACCCGAAAGGCCCACAGCCTTTCAGCCTAGGGCCCAACTAGCCCTAGAGCCTCCATGAAGCCCTCATGAATGATGGACCTTGGCCTTAGCCTTGGTCCCCTGATCCTTGGGCACACCATCCAGATCATAACAATCTCCACCTTGGTGTCCCAAGGCCTCAACTAGCTCCACTCTGTTTTGCGACTGTAGACCCATTTGCAGCCAATGGGCCTCTTCCCCTGTGGCAACTGCACCAATCGCCACGTCTGGTTCTTGTGGAGAGACTGCATCTCCTCAGACATCGCTGGACCCATCGCTCTCTGTCCTGGCTCTCAATAGTCTCTTGATACATATATGGGTCTCCATTCGCTATCATCAGGGCATATGACAGCGTCTCCTCGAAGCCATATCGGTCTGGTTGCCTGATGGTCCTCTTGGGCTTGTGTAGGGCAACACCGATATCAGTCCTCGTCCAGCTCGCTCCTGCTGGACCTCTCCACCTTGATCATCCATCTGAGTCCTCTCCACCTATGGAGACACCTTAGGTAGGTTCTCCACCTGAATGTCATATCCTCCCATAGTACCTGCAAGAGGCAAAATAAAAGAGGTAAGCTGTCCAGCAGCGCCCTGTTGGACCTCCTCCTGCTCCTGCTACTCCTCCATGCCTGCTCGCCTCTATAGGACTGACTCCTCATCAAAAGTCACATCCCGACTAATGATGACCTTCTTTTCCAAGGGATCCCACAGCCTGTATCCCTTGACTCCTCGCGGATAGCCTAGAAACACTGTCTTGAGTGATCTGGCGTCTAGCTTGCTCCGCTCACCAGCTCCGATGTGCACATAGGCCGTGCACCCAAATACCCGTAGATGGCCCAGCCCAACTGTCCTCCCAGACCACACCTCCTCTGGAAGCCTGCCATCCAACCTGGTGTGAGGTGATCAATTGACTAAGTAACCCGCTGCGTCAACCGTGTCAACCCAGAACTCCTTTGGAAGCCCTGCCTGCAGCCTCATACATCGTGCCTTTTCCAGAAGTGTTCTGTTCATCTTCTCGGCCACCCCATTCTGCTGTGGAGTCCCCTTAATTGAGAAGTGTCTCCTGATCTCACACTCCTCATAGTAATCCTAGAACTCTCTGCTGGTGTACTCCCCACCATTGTCTGACCTCAGACACTTCACGCTCCTCCCCTGCTCCTCCACCTCAGCTCTCCAGATTTTGAACTTGGTGAAGACCTTAGACTTCTCTCTCATGAAGTAAATCCAGAGTTTCCTTAAGAAATCATCAATAAGGGTCATGAAGTATCTGGCCCCATTCCTAGCTAAAACTAGGACTGGTCCCCACACATCCGTGTGTACTAACTCCAGAGGGACTGCACTGCGGGCTGTACTGATGTTGAACTGAACTCTCCTCTGCTTTCCCATCTGGCAAGGCTCACAGATCTCTCTTGTAGCACCATCCTCCAGATCAGAGATGAGTCCTCTCCTGCTCAACTCCCTCAGCCCCTTGTCACCCATATGGCCTAGGCGGTAGTGCCACATCCTGTAAACCCCTTACTGGTCCTGTGCTGCAGCTGCTGCATCAAACTTTTCGGTCACCACAGATCCCTCCATGCGATAGAGGTTATTGTCCAACCTCCTGCCTCTCATCACTACCATAGCTCCATTGGAGATGTTCAGTACTCTGCTTCTAGCCCTACTGCTGAAGCTGCATCCACTGCGCTCCAAGTAGCCTAGTGACACCAGATTCTTTTCCAGCTCCGGGATGTGCTTTACATTTGTCAATGTCCTCACAATCCCATCAAACATCCTCACCCTGACTGTCCCTATCCCAGCCACCTTGCAAGGATGATTATCGCCTAGAGTCACTGATCCCTCATCTGTCTTGGTGTATGTCGCAAACCAAGACCTGTGTGGTGTGTAGTGATGTGAGCACGCAGAGTCTAGTGTCCACTCCTCTGTGTAATGCCTGTGACCATCTGATACCATAAGTAGATCATCCTCCACCTGCTGCCCAGCAACTCACTCACTGATTCTGAGCCACTTCTTTCTCCCTTCTTGCTCTTCCATAGTGGACATTCTCGCTTGAAGTGCCCGGGCTCATTGCACTTGAAGCATTTCACCTCTTTCTTTCCCTTCCTGGACTTGGACCGCCCCCTGGACTTGCTTCTGCCTCTGCCTCTACCTGTCCTCTCCCCTACTGCCAAATCCTCCTCGGGAGCCCGAACTCTGGTCAACTTTTTCCTCTGCTCATTCGACCTCAGCACCGAGACCATGTCCTCATACTCCAGAGTCTCCTTGCCATAGAGCAGTGTAGTCACCAAAGAATCATATGATCGGGCAATGAACATAGAAGCAATAGAGACTTGTCCTCCTCATCCAGCTTCACCCCGATATTCACCAACTCCGTGCACAACTGGCCGAACCTCTGAATGTGGCCAATCACATCAGATCCCTCCTGCATCTGAAGACTGTACAACCTCTTCTTCAGCATCAACTTGTTGCATATATTCTTCCCCATGTACATGGTGTGCAACTTCGACCAAAGGCCCTTGGGGTCTTTTCTTTCAGCACCAAATACAACACCACATCCGCCAAACATCCTCTGATCACCGAGCATGCTTTCTTCTCCAACGATGCCCACTGTCTATCTGTCATTCCCTCAGGCTTCTCATCCAAAGCCTGATCCAGATCTGCTTGCACCAGAAGATCCTCCACCCGGATTTTCCACATAAAAAATTCCCCTTGCCATCAAACATCTCAAAATCGACCTTCATATTGCTGCCCATGACTGGATCCAAGCCAAACAAGCAATATAAAATCAAGAAGTGTAAAATATACCTTGATGGCACCTTGCTAAAAATTTTAGTACTTGGGATCTTCAACTTCTCGCACTTGGAACCGCTTCCTCACCACCGTGCTCTAATACCAACTATTGGAGTATGATCCTAACTCCTCCCACGACCTTGGCTGCAGTGAAACTAGTAACGAATAGATCTAGAGTCATCTAGACATGATCCAAGGCCCTTGACAAAATCAGCCTGGTTGCTGTCTTCTTCGTCAGCCTTTCATTCTAGATGAAGAACACCTCTGAAACTATCTCTAAAAAATCCAAGATCTAGTACCCAACTATATCAGACCTGGACTGAGGTCTTTTAATTTATAAATCTCAAATCAGGATGTTCTAGATAAGAAAGAAGATAGATGGAGACAGACCTCGCAGATCTGTCCTGCTGCAGCCTTTCTTGTAGATCTGTTGATGGAGATCTCATCCGTGCCTCAAACGACCTCAGATCAACTCCAGATCTGAGAGGGACTTGTACCAACCTCTTCTAAAGAAATTCCAGGTCTTGGACTTGGTGTTTGGGTGCTTGCAAGAGGGGGAGAGCAGATCTGGTAGGTGGCTGCAAGGGGGAAGGGGCTAACGCCTCCCCTTCTTCTCTTTCTTTTATGGACTGGCGATAAGAAACCCTAGGGTTTCTTGCTCCTGAGGCATGGAGAATTGTTGGAGAGAGAGAGAGAAGAGAGAGAGAGACTTGGGAGAAAGAGTCGTCTATTACTTGGCTTAATCAAACCTATACACGTACATGTATATATAAACATCGGGTCAAGTGACCCAAACCCAAAACTCCCTTGACCAACTCTATGGGAGATTAGGTTAACACAAGCCCATGTACACCCATGACTCGACCTAATCTCACCTATCCTGGACCCAGACCTGGCCCATAAAGAGTTGGTCCCTTGAGGCCCATATAACCTAGACCTCAAGAACCCGAAAGGCCCACAGCCTTTCAGCCTAGGGCCCAACTAGCCCTAGAGCCTCCATGAAGCCCTCATGAATGATGGACCTTGGCCTTAGCCTTGGTCCCCTGGGCCTTGGGCACACCACCTGAATCATAACAGAATCATTATTGAATTCTCTATCGATATGAATTTTTGAAGAGTTTTTTGATTTGAGAAGGAATGTGAAAACATCCCTTCTCTGGTCGCATGCGTAGAGCAGGGTGCTGATCGACGCATCATTGATAAGAGTACTTTTGATTGAAGAAACTTTTATCTCTGATAATCAGATCAGATAGGCCTCTTGGATGAGGCAATCCCTCTCTTTTGGCATCCCTCTAGTGGCTATAAATTGGTCGGGGCACTGGGTGTCCGAGGCAATTCAAAAAGAGTTTTCAATTTTATTTCCGTTGCTCTCCTTTCTTTCTTACAACCTATCTTAGTTTTAGAACAAGACTTTGAGATTTAAGACAAAGACATATCTAATCTTAATAAGGGTTGTGAGGATCCTAAAGGAGGATCAGAAGTTTAAAGGAGGTTCTGAGAGGGTAGAGTCAGTTTCTTAGAGAAACCTGATCGGTATGAAGCTAGTCGAGTTCTAATGGCTAGAACTCTTGAAGCAAGGTAAAGAAGGAGTACTGTCCTTAGTTCAGTTTCTATGTGGATCACCATTGGATGGCGGATACTTAGGCACCTTATGAAAATTGAGATTAGTGCTACAGATATTCTTTTTATCCTAATTTATATTTATTATACTTTGATTATTATAGTCAAAGATTTTCAGATATTAGGGTTTCTGGTGCATCGGATATTTTGAATAAAAATTTTAAATGCCTAACCCATTCACTGCACCATCGAAACCCATCATATGTGATTAGAATTAAATTATTTAATCTATTATTTTTACTGCATAAAATTTTTTAATTGCATGTACTGTACTATCGTAAATTTCTTTCAACTGGTATCAGAGTCAGGTTGTTTTGATATAAATTAATATGACTTTAGATCTAATTTTTTATTATTAGATCTGATTATTTATGATTTAGATTAGATCTAAATTAGTTTATTTTAGATCTGATTATTATTTATTTAGATTAGATATTCTAAGTAGCAAAGTACTCGGATTGGATAATCACCAGACCATCTGGTCATAAGAGCAAGTAGGATTTCATGACCCTCTCCTCTCATTCAATGGGGTACTCTTCATAATGTGTAGGGGTGCCACTGTAAAATCTAATGAAAAAAAAAAGTAAAAAGAGAAAATTTTCTTGCAAAATCCTAGATCTTGAAACCCTAGGTGTTGTTGTATGTGATGCAAGTTGCGAAGATAGTTAGTTATATCTAATCTTGTTTAGTCAAAATTATTTTAATCTAAAATCATAAAAAATTTAGATTTGATCTAAAAGATTTTATGACTTCATGTAAAAAGTTTACATGAAGAATTATTTTGAAAACCTTAACCATGTTGATGCAAAACTTAATTGAGAATTAAGTATCAAGCTGATTGGATCTAAAATTGTGATTTAGATCTAATGACATTGCATAAAATATGAAGCATGGGTTAGCTCAAATCAGGTCCTTCTCTTTAATTGGGTTAGACCTAAGGTTAGAATAAAAGAATTGATTGGCCATGTAGAGAAATTGATTAAGTCTAACCAAATGTTGAATTAGATTAATCAAAGTTTTTCTAGTACAATAGTTGTAGATGGTCAAGTCCACATCTTTGATTAGACCAAATGAACCTTGATTGTGGCTCAGTGGTTGAACCTGAATCACTAAGTTGGTCAAAACAAAACTAATTAACCAATTAGTGTCTAAGATAAGTTTGGTATTTTGACTAGTGGTTTTTAATTGGAAGCGGCTTATCTGGCCATTTTGATGGTGTCTAAGGTAAGCTTACAGACCCTCCCACCAATCTCACTTACTTGGCCAATTTGGTGAACTAGATTTTGATTAGATCGCTAAGTGATTCGAGTTAGCCCATACCATTAAGGTTGATCAGTGTGACTGATCTAGGTGCCAGTTCAAGTCAGTGAGAGGTTATGGTCTATTGATTGATCTTTTCTTCTCTTCTCTCTTCTCTAAATCGATTAAATTCTTTAAATTATTAGGTCTTTAAAATGAGCTGGTTATGGTGATAACTAGATCATAGCCTCCCATTAAAGTGAGTGATAATGGATCCATTATTTTTGATTGACATTGCAGGCGCCATCTATCTAATGTTCTCTCTGAATGATGGAATTATCATTCATCATATGATGACTCTGATGAACTATCTGATGATGGTTGGGTTGATCGAGCCATCCTCAGACCTGATCACTCATTAGGTAGAATCACTGAGTAGGTTTATGTTAATGGTTTGACCTAACTGAAACATTCAATGAAGGCCCATCACCTTCTGAAATGAAATCTGGGGCTAAATTAAATACTAAAAGTTGTTTGGAGAAATAATTGGTTGAGAACCTACCCATAGGTGCATATGGATTGATCGAGCTATCTTCGGGCCTATATATAGTCTGTATAGATTCTAGTACCTGCTAAGGAATTAAAATAATTCTTCGAATTGAAGGTAGAGGCTATCAATTCATATAAAATAGTAGGAGGACCTTTAGACTAAATTTTAAGTCTTTAGGATTAATAAATTTATATACTAATTAGGCTTTGTTCTTTCTTTGTGTGTGCAGATATGGCCTCAAATTTATCACTCCGATCACTATTGGATAGTAAGAAGCTTATCGAACCAAATTTCGATAATTGGTATTAAAAATTAAAGATTGTCCTGGAGCACGAGCAAATCCTTTATGTGATAATGAATCCAACACCTAAGGGGCCTGCTCCTAACGCCCAAGGAGCGGTCCAAGATACTTATTTGAAGTGGCTCAATGATCGCAACATGGTTCGTTGCATCATGCAGGCCTTTATGAACGATGAGTTCAGTCGAAAGTTTGAAGAAGCTCAGCCAGAGAAAATACTTCAAGTGTTGAGAGATTCTTTTGGTACTCTTGATGATGTTGAGTGGTACAAGACTAGTTGCATCATTTTTAATGCAAAGATGAGGGAGGGTGCATCTATTACCGATCATGTATTATACGTGATCGAGTAGATTGAAAAATTAAACAAACTCAGCTTTCCTTTGCATGAACAGTTGGGGAAAGATGCGATCCTGAACTCTCATCCCAAGTCCTACCTGTCGTTCCTTAGTCATTTCAGAATGATGAAGCCTGTAGTCAACTATCATGATCTGTTGAAATTGCTATAGACTTTTGAGAAAGATCACCAGCTCCATAAGGAGACAATCAATCTAGTGGGAGGATCTTCTTCGGATAGTCATCATCCTTTTAAGGAAAAAAAAAAAGAAGTAGAATAAGAAGGTGCCTGGTGCTGGGAGTCAATCCCAGAAACTCAAGTTCAAGGTTGATCAAAATCAGACAGAGTGCTTCTTTTGTAAGAATCAGGGTCACTGGAAGAGAAATTATCCTCAGAATATCGCTTTCTTTAACTCAAACAAGCCAAAAAAAAAGAAGCAATCAGTTGCTGGATAAGGTACTTATGTAATAATACCTTGTAACTTCTCTCTTATAGATACAATGACCTAGGTATTGAATATCGAAAGTCCTATTTATATTTGCAATTCGTTGCAGGATCTCCAGGTCACTAGGAGATTTGGAGAAGGTGAGAGATTTTTGATTGTTGGAGATGGAAGATCAGTTCCAGTTCTAGCTTTATGAATCATCAAGCTTGTATTCGAGTCTCAGTATATTATTCTTAATGAGTGTCATTACTGTCCTGGTTTTCTTTTAAATATTATTTCTATAGGCCTTTTGACCAATTCAAATTATGAAATATCAATAAAGAAAAACTTTTGTGATATCATTTTGAATGGTGTTACAATTTTACGTAGACAGTTGAACAATGATATCTATATTGTATCTAAGCCTAATGTAATGTACATTTCAAATAAATGCCCTAGAATAGATGATGTCATAGATGCCTACCTTTGGCATTGTAGGCTAGGTCATATCAATAAGAACAGAATAAATAGGTTGGCTCAAGAAGAAATTCTTGATAAACATGATTATAAATCATTACCTACCTATAAGTCTTGTTCGCTTGGTAAGATGACCAAGTCATCTTTTACTGGAAAAGATAAATGAGCCAGTGATGTGCTGGGTCTGATACATACCGATGTATGTGGACCTATAAGCACGTGTCAGAGGAGGGTATAGCTACTTCATCACGTTCATAGACAACCTATCTAGGTATGGATACGTCTACTTGATGAAACACAAGTCTGAATCATTTGAAATATTCAAACGATTCCGTAATGAAGTAGAGAAACAAACTAGAAAAAGTATTAAAATTCTTTGATCTGATCGAGGAGGTGAATACATTTTCAGTCAATTTCTGACATATCTAAGAGAGAATGAGATTCTCTCCCAATAGACCCCTCCAGGGATACTACAGCATAATGGCATGTCAGAAAGAAGAAATCAAATCTTGTTGGACATGGTTCGGTCCATGATGGGGTTTGCAACTCTATCGATCTCCTTTTAGGGATATACACTTGAAACAACCTATCTTGTGCTCAATAATATTTCAAGCAAGTTAGTTAGTAAGACACCATATGAGATATGGTCCGGACGTAGGCCGAACCTCTCTTACTTTAGGGTCTAGGGGTGTCCAGCTTATGTTAAACGATTACAAACTGACAAGCTCAGTCTTAAGTCTAATAAGTATAATTTCGTCGGGTACCCTAAGAAAATGAAGAGATATTACTTTTACCTGCTTACTGAACAAAAGGTGTTTTTCAACAGTAAGGCATATTTTTTGGAAAAAAAATTTCTTAGTGAAGGAATAAGTGCCTCTAAAATCAAGCTTGATGAAGTTTGACAGGTAGAAGAACCGACACCAATGATTAAATCTGAACCAGATTTGAGGAGATCAAACCTGAACCTAATGAACAAACATTCTTAAGGCAATCTGGTAGAGTACCGCATCAGTCGGACAGATACTTAGATTTCTTGGTCTGAGATGGAGATCCTGTCAAACTCGATGAGAATGATGAGGATTTGATCACCTACATGAATGCAATGCAGAGATCCGACTCTGATAAATGGCCTGAAACAATGAGATCCAAAATAAAGTCCATGAAGGTCAATGATGTATGGATATTAGTTGACCCACCTGAAGGGGTAAAGCCCACAAGGTGTAAGTGGGTCTTCAAGAGGAAGAAGGGTGCAGACAGGAAGGTAGAGACCTGTAAAGTCTATTTGGTTGCCAAGGATTATCGTCAGCATTATGGTATTGACTATGACAAAATATTTTCTCTTGTAGCAATGCTAAAATCCATTTGGATCATGCTTGCGATAGTAGCATATCTGGACTATGAAGTCTAACAAATGAATATGAAAATAGCTTTTCTAAATGAAGAGCTGAATGAAGAGGTGTATATGATACAACTTGAAAGATTCATATCCATAGATGAGTCCAAAGTGTGCAAGCTTCAGAGATCCATTTATGGATTGAAGCAAGCATCTCGGAGTTGGAACATACATTTTGATAAGATGATCAGAATGTATAGTTTCGTTAGGAATGAAGAGGAACTCTGCATATATAAGTGGGCAAATAGTTCGATAATTGTATTTCTTGTGTTGTATGTGGATGACATTCTCTTAATCGAGAATGATGTCCCTACATTACAGGAAATAAAAGTGTGGCTGTTGTCACAATTCTCCATGAAAGATCTGGGAGAAGCAGCCTACATCCTAGGGATGAAGATCTATAAAGATAGATCTAAGAGGCTGCTCGAGCTCTCCCAATCTACGTACATAGATACTATGCTGAAATGGTTTAGCATGAAGAATTTCAAGAAAGGCTATCTTTCGATAGGCCAAAATTTTTTTTTCGAAAAGAGATTGTCTGACAACTCCTCAAGAGAGAGAGCGTATGAGCAGAGTTTCATATGCTTCAACAGTAGGTTCTATTATGTACGCCATGACATGTACAAGATCAAACCTGGCATACTCATTAGGGATAGTGAGTAGATACCAATCTGATCCAAGAGAAAACCACTGGAAGGTCGTAAAGATCATTCTTAAGTATTTAAGAAATACTAAGGACCAGTGACTTGTGTATGGTGAAATTGACTTGAAACTTGTGGGGTTTACCGACTCTAACTTTCAGTCAGACCATGATGATAATAAGAGTATGTTAGGTTATATTTTTATCCTAAATGGTGTAGCAATATGCTAAAAAAGTTTCAAGTAGAATACTGTGGCAAACTTTGTTTGTGAAGCAGAGTATATCGCGGTATCCAATGCTGTGAAGGAAGCTGTATGGTTGCGAAAGTTCATCGACGAGCTTGGAGTGGCATCCTCTGTTGATGGTCCTGTCTTGTTATACTATGATAATACTAGAGTCATTGCTCAAGCCAAGGAGCCAAGATCCCATCAGCACACCAAACATATTCTGCACCATTATCACCTTATCCGGGAGATCGTGAATCAAGGTGACGTCAACCTTTAGAAGATCGATGGAAGGAAGAACCTGGCCAACCCATTTATTAAATCTCTCAAAATCAAAAAGTTTGACGATCACAAATTGAAGATGGGTATACGATATTGTATCAATTGGCTTTAGTCCCAGTGAGAGTTATTGAAAAATGTATCCAAAGTCAATCATTAGACGATTGTGCTCATCTTGTAAACTATATATGAATTTTTATTAAATAAAAATTATTTAATATTTTTATTACAAATTGATCATCTTTGAACTCTTGTGTTATAATGAAGTCCTTAGGACTACATATATTAATCGACAAAAGAAGATTTATCGTTAAGTCCTTAAAATTATTCGAACCAAATGATACGCTATTACTAGGACGATAGCGATATCAAGTGTAGGTCATTGTATGCCATATGAGTTGCTTATCCTCTTAATCAAGGAGTGTGGAGATACTATTATGGCATGCAGATAGAATATAGGAGTACATTCACATCGAACGTGATCATATGCTGAGCACTCTGCTGTCAAGAGTAGCTTGTGAAGGATATGGGTATAAGTGTCCCTCCAACCTGAGACCACCACGGTGACTTATAAGCAACTCACTGTACTTTAGTATCGGACTATCTAAGTTTCTAACTTAGTGATGGAAGGATAGTAGGTACAGTTAAGTACTTATCAAGTCGGTGTGTGAGTCAAGATGGAATTGACCCCTCTGAATTGGTAGGAGATATGCATCAGTATATTTCAATTTAGCAAAATCTTGGTCAAGATAACTCATAAGATAGATTTGAAATGTTAAAATACAATATGGTCAACTTAATTAGGGTTGACAGTTAAACCTAAGTCACCTTGAGCATTTGGGTCAAAGGGATAAATTATACGGCAACCATATGCCAATAGGTTCTAAAAAGTTGCTTTGCAACACTTTGACCCATCCGATCATTGGATCATCATTGCTAGATGGTTACATCAATTGGTATAGAAAGTTATTTCTATGCTACCAGATAGGTTCGAACCTATGAGGTCACACGTATTAGAAGATTTGATTAGATCTGATGGTTGAAGAGTCCAATTGGATTGTGACTCTGGTGAAGAGTCCTACTTGGACTAGGACTCTGTGGGAGTTCCACTGGGATTGGAACTCTATCATTTATGAAGAATTAATTAGTAGTTAGATTACTAATTGACTCAATTTGATTGAGTAAAGAGCTTTGGAACAAGTCTAATTGAATTAGATTCAGTTCGACTTAGATTGGGATTGATATGATCCAACCTGATTACAAGAGAAATTTGATCTTGATTCGATTAGGGTTTGGACTGGGCTAATTCCTAATTGGGTTAGAAATTTGATGAGATATTTAGATTCTTAATTAGATTAAGTTCATTTCTATCAGTCAATCCAAATTTGATTTAGATTAGATATGAATTAGAAATGAAGAGTCCAAGTCAGATTAGGACTCTATCCTTATCTTTTGTGCCACATCTGGATCCATACCAATTTCTCCATGCCTAATTGGATTTGGATTGTGATTTTTGACATCATGAGAGAGAATCCAATAAGGGTGATCAGCTATAGCTGATGAATCATAATATTATCTCTTGCCTAATTCGAATGCGATCCGAATTAGAGATAAGATGCAGACTAGGAAAGAGATTTTTTGTATATGGTATATTGTTAGAGCCATATTATTTTTTTTTATTTTTCTTATAGAATCCTTTGGCGTGTGAGACTTTAAACTTTTTCTCCACATTCCAATGATTTTTTTAGAATTTTTGGGGACACCAAAAAGGGGTTTTGGTATTGATTCATGGCATCCTTTCTTGGAAAGTCCTAATTCCTATTCTATAAAAAGGGGATGCCTCTCTTGGATGTCTCATGATCAATGCTCTTATAGAATTTTTATTTTCAGAGCTGTAGGAACCAGATCTAGGGTTTCAGGGTTAGATCTTGAAATTTTTTCAAGATCAGGCAGTGAAAGACTAAAATAAATCAGAGAATCCCTAGATTTAAGATCCTATTACATGATTATTACATAGCATTAAATCAAAAATTAAAATATATAGAGTATGAATTGCATGTTGATCAAATCAACATGTTTCTATACTACATCTAATGTATATATTAAACAACAGATCAGATCTATTACCTTGCAAGTTAGACATTCTAACCTCACTGATTCGGGCTAAAAGATGATGTTACAAATCGCACACGCATTCAGTCTCTAGGAGTCATCCACATGAGCCCATGAATCTCGATCAGAAGTCCTGCTCCAGAAAATCAGCACAGTATGCTAGTACTGCACTGATCTTTCTTCGATGGTTGATCAGGTGTCTCCTTCTTCTTGATTTAGACTCTTTCAAAGATGAAAAGTAGGAGGAATTTCAAATCTGAGACGCTCTCAGAAAACTCAAGATGGAGGAAGGGAAGAGATGAAACTAACAACCCTAGAGAAGACCCTCTTCTTCTTCTCTTTACTCTCTCCTAGACACCCTGTCTTGTGTCTATTATATCTCCATGACCCAAAGATCTTTCTCTCTAATTTTTGGATGCACCAAAGGTCTCTCAAATCTCTATCTTTTTCAAAAATTACATGAAGAAACTCGATTTATAGAGAGAGATATGTTAGAGTCCTTGTCTAGGTCAAATACCTAGTCAAGGCTTATCTAAACATGGCAAGATAAGGGGCACCCAACTCTTGGGCTCCTCCTCCTTATTTTCATGCATGGACCACCAGAAAAGGGTGCACAATGTGTGCCCTAAAAGCCATAAAAATTTCAAAAAAAATTTAGATAAATTTGGTGCAAAAAAAAAAAGAGTTTTGGATTTCTAAAACTCTATCTCATAGAATTTGAAATCCAAACTTATTCCTACTTTAATTTGATCCACAACCACTTTCCATGTATGAAAGAAGAGAGGAAGTCTTTTGGACATGGGAAAAACCTGGGAGAGGGATTTTGTCACACAAAACAAGAGGAGATTGGCATGGAATAAGAGAGAGGGCATGGGGGGAGCTTATGTGGCGCAAGGTGGAATCCTAGTCTTACTAGGATTCTATCTTATGACTTATTTTAATTTGGTTTCTCAAACTAAATCAAACAAAAATTAGATCAATCTAATTAAAATAGGTATTAATCCAATTAAAAACCTAATTTAATCAGATTAAATTAGATTTAAATCTGATTTAATTTTTTAATCAAATTAAAAATTAGGTTGACCCAAGTCCTAATTGAACTAGGACTAGTTTTTTTCTTACACTTGGCTTATCCAATAAACCAATTGGACTTGATCCAATCAAGCCCAAACCAAATTTAATTAAACAATATTCAATTAGACTTAATCTCAGCCCATTGGCTTAATCAAATTAAGTCAATTAGCAATCGAATTACTAATCGATCCTCTTACAACACTTGCACTAGGTTAAATGTCAATCGTATTGATCCTTTAACCCTAGAACGATTCTTAATCGTTGATCAACCATCCGATCAGATCATAAACTCTAATATGTGTGATCTCATAGGTTTGAACCTAAGCTGGTAGTATAGGAACAAATTTTTGTACCAATCAAAATGACCATCTAGCAATGGTACCCAATGATTGGATAGGTCGAATGTGTAGAACAACATCCTTAGAACCCATGCGGATATAGTTTTCATATAATTCATCCCCTTGACCAAAATGATCATAGGACACCTCAGAGTTCAACTATCAACTCTGATCAGGTTGTCCACATTGTATTTCAAAATATCAAATCCATCTGATGGATTACCCTGACCAAGGTTTTGCTAAATTGAAATACAGTGACTCATTCTTCTCCAACTCTTGGAGTGGTCAATCCCATCTCGATCATACTCTGACTTTGAAAGTACTTGACTATACCCAGAAGCCTTTCGTCATTGAATTAAAAATTTAGTTAGTCTAGTACCAAAGCACAGTGAGTTGCTTGCAAGTCACTGAGGCGATCTCAGGTCTAAGAGACACTTATACCTATATTCCATCAGAGATATTTTTGATAGTGGAATGCTCTGGAGTTGGTCACGTTCAATGACGATGTACCCTTATATCTCACCTGTATGCCATACTAGTGTCTCCACACTCCTTGGTTAAGAGGATAACCAACCCATATGGCCTACAGCAATCTATGCTCGATAGAAGCTGTCGTCCTTATTAACAGCCTATCATTTGATCGTGAACAGTTTTAAGTACTAATCGATAAATCCTCTCTTTATCTAACTTAAATAGTCCTAAGGACTTTATCATAACAATAGAGTTCATTAGAAGATGAAAGCTTATGATGAAAATACCAAATATATTTTATTTATTAACAAATCAATTACAATGCTTGATTGCTCAACCATCAACAGCTTGACGATTGGCTTTTGGGACATATTTTCCAACAACTTCCACTTGTCCTAAAGCCACTCAGTACAGTATCTAATAACCATCTTCGACTTGTGATTGTGGAACTCCTTTATTGCCTGGGCTTTAGTGAAGGGGTCAGCCAGGTTCTCTTTTTCGTCGATCTTCTTAAGGTCGACGTCACCTCGATCTATGATCTCCCAGACCAGGTGGAAGCGGTGCAAAATATGCTTCGTTTGCTGGTGTGCTTTGGGTTCCTTCACCTGAGCTATGGCACCAGTGCTGTCGCAGTAGGGCAGGACCGGACCATCGAGGGAGGATGCTACTCCGAGCTCGATGATGAATTTTCTCAGCCACACAGCTTCTTTCGTGGCATCTGATGCTGCGATGTACTCCACTTCACAAACAGAGTCTGCCATAGTATGCTGCTTGAACTCTTCCAGCAGATAGCTCCACCATTCAGAGTAAAGATATAACCCGACACGCTTCTGCTGTCATCATGGTCAGATTGAATGCTAGAATCTGTGAACCCCACAAGTTTCAGATCTGACTCGCCATAAACCAACTATTGATCCTTAGTATTTTTCAAATACTTAAGGATGGCTTTAACCACTTTCTAGTAATTTTCTCCAGGATCAGATTGGTATCTACTCACTACTCCTCGTAAGTATGCCATATCTGGTCTTGTACATGTCATGGCGTACATGATAGATCCCACGATCGAAGCATATGGGACTCTACTCATACGCTCTCTCTCTTCAGAAGTTGTCGGACAATCCTTCTTAGAGAGAAAAATTTCATGGCCAATCGGTAGATAGCCCTTCTTGAAATTCTCTATGCTGAACCTCTTCAGCATAGTGTCTATGTACGTGGATTGGGATAATTCAAGCATCTTTTTAGATCTATCCCTATAGATCTTTATCCCTAGGATGTAGGATGCTTCACCCAAGTCCTTCATGGAGAACTACGATGATAACTAAACTTTTATTTCCTGTAGTATGGGGATGCATTTCCAATTAAGAGAATGTCATCCACGTACAAGACAAGGAATACGACAACTGGACCATTTGTCCATTTATAGATGCAGGGCACTTCTCCATTCTTAATGAAGCAATACATTTTGATCACCTTATCAAAATGCATGTTCCAACTCCAAGAAGCTTGCTTCAATCCATAAATGGATCTCTGAAGCTTGCACACCTTGACTCATCTGTGGATATAAACCCCTCAGGTTGTAGCATATACACCTTTTCAGTCAGCTCTCCATTCAGGAAAGCTGTCTTTACATCCATTTACCAAATCTCATAATTTAGATGGATAGCTATTGCAAGCATTATCTGAATGGATTTGAGCATTGCCACAGGAGAAAATATCTCGTCATAGTCAATACCATAACGTTGATGATACCCTTTGGCAACCAGATGGCCTTTATAGGTCTCTACATTTTCGTCTGCACCCCTTTTCCTTTCGAACACCCGTTTACACCCAATGGGTTTAACCCCTTCAAGTGGGTCAACCAATGTCCATACATTGTTGACGTTCATGGACTCCATTTCGGATTTCATGGCTTTAAGCTATTTCTCGAAATCAGATCTCTGATTTGCATCCATATAGGTGATCGGATCCTCATCGTTCTCATCGAGTTCGATGGAATCACCATCCTGGATCAAAAAATTATAGTATCTATCTGACTGACGCAGTACTCTATCGGATCGCCTTAATGGTGCAGTCTTGATCTTTTTGGTCTGGTCCTATATTGATGTCCCAGTCTGAACTTGCACCTTCTTCACTTTCTTTTCTTGTTCTTCTTCCCTTTCTCAAAGGGTCAGAAACCAGAAGATGAACCTCCCACTAAGTTCACCGACTCCTTGTGGAGTTGGTGATCCTTCTCAAAGTTTTGAAGCAACCCCAGTAATCTGTGATAGTTTACTTCAGGCTTTGTCATTCTATAATGAGTGAGGAATGGGAGATAAGACTTGGGCAGCGAGTTTAGTATTACATCTTTCTCAAGCTGCTCATGCAAGGGAAAGCCGAGCTTGCTCAATCGTTCCATCAGCTCGATCATGTACAATACATGATCAGTGATAGAGGCACCATCCCGCATTTTGGCATTGAAGATGGCACAACTAGTCTTGTGCCTCTTCACGTCATTGGGTGTGCCAAAGGCATCCTCCAACACTTGAAGCATGTCCTTTGGCTGAGCCATCTCGAATCTATGACTGAACTCGTCGCTCATGGCAGCCAGTATGATACAGCACATCATGGTCCGATCATTGAGCCACTTCTGGTAAGTATCTCTGACTGTTCCACATGCATTGGCAGCTAGCTCCTCAGGTGCAGGATCCATTATCATATATAGGATCCATTCATGCTTCAGGACTATCTTCAACTTTCGATACTAGCTATCAAAGTTGGATCCCACCAACTTATCATTGTCCAACAATGATCGGAGCGATAGGGAAGTGGCCATATCTGCTCAAAGAAAAACCATAATCTAATTAGTAATTGATTCATTAAACCTAAATATTTAGATTTTAATCAAAAGATTTCTCCTATTATTTTATTCAAATTGATAGCCTCTACTCCAATTCGAGAAATTATCCTAATTTCTTAGTAGGTACTAGAATCACTTAGACTGCACACAAGCCCAACTTTAGTTAGCCAACCCATGTACATCTAAGGGTAGGTTCATAACCAATTGTTTCTCTAAATAATTTCTAGTAATTTTAATTTTGCCCCAGAAACCTAATCAGTAGACTTTGGCCTCCACTGTAAGGATCCGATTAGGTCCAACCATTAACATGACCATACTTAGTGCATCTAACCAACGAATGATTAAGCCCAACTTTGGTTGGCTCACCTAACCACCATTAGAGAGACACTTCCAAGTCGTCATATGATGAGTGATAATTTCATTAGTCAACAAGCACTAGGCCTTTAGGTTTGCAATGATTATTGAATTAATGGACTCATTATCAAACACCTTAATGGGAGGCTATGACTCAATTATTTCCATAACTTTATCATTTTAAGGACCTAATAATTTTAGAAGATTTAAATAATTTAGAGGATGAGGTCAGATGAACCAGCTTATCATGATCCTCCCACTGGCTTCACCAAGTCAGCTTAAGGGAGACCATTAAAAGGGCTGGTCTAGGAGCACCTAAATCAGTCACATTGATTTACCTAGCTGACATGGGTCAGCTCGAATAGTCAAGTGATCTGATCAAAACATAATTTCACCAAGAGACTAGGTAAGTTCGATCAGTGGGAGGGTCGGCCAAAGCTTGCCTTAGACACCATCAAAAATGGCCAGATAAGAGGGCTCTCAATTAAAAACCACCGGTCTAATTTACCTTAGACACCAACTGGTTTAATTAGTTTCGATTAGATCAACCTAACAGTTCGTGCTAGACCGCTTAGCCAAGAATCAAGTCCATTTGGTTCTCGTTAAAGATATGGACTTGACCAACTACAACTATTGTAATTGATCTAGAGAAATCCTTGACCTAATCTAAGACAACAATTGATTAGATTTAGTCAATTCTCTAATTAAGTCCATCTTTAATCTAACCATAGGTCTAACCCAATTAATGGACCTAATTTTTACTAACCCATTAACCCAATGTGTTATGGTTTGTGTCTTAGGTTCTTCAATTCATAATCCTAGAACCTAATCAAACAACTTCTTAATTCTTAATTAATTTTTGGGCCGAGGGTTGGGTTTGACTTTTCAAAAATAATTTTCATATTTATATAATAATTTTTATAATATGGTTCTACCAACCATATTGTATGTTTGATTCATAATCAAGATGCAAGTAAAATAAACATGAAACTACTTTAGATGTAATCCAAACAGGTTCATGTAATTGAAATAATTTCAACTTTAAACAATTTTTTTGCACAAAAATTATTAACAAAGAGATTTTATTTTAGATTTAAATATCTTTTAAATCTAATAAATCATAAATTTAATCTAGATTATATCTAACAAATTTATGATTAAAGATAGATCTACACGAACTAGGACAACCTTTGCACTATAAGGGGTAAACCTTACAGTAGGACAATCTTACAGTTCGTGATTGATCTAAAATTTTAATTTTAGATTTAATAATTAGATTATAATTAGATCTAACCTAAAAAATAATATAAGCATATATAAATAATCATGTAATAAACAATCTGGGCTCTGATACCAATTGTAGGAACCAGATCTAGGGTTTTAGGGTTAGATTTTGAAACTTTTTCAAGATCAGGCAACAGAAGACTAAAATAAATCAAAATTTATTTTCTAAAATAAAAAATCTCTAGATCTAAGATCTTATTATATGATTATTATATAGCATTAAATCAAAAATTAAAATATATAGAGCATGAACTGCATGTTGATCATATCAACATATTTCTATACTACATCTAATGTATGTATTAAATAATAGATCAGATCTATTACCTTGCAAGTTAGACATTCTAACCTCATGATTCAGGCTTGAGGATGATGTTGCAAACCATACATACATCCGTCTCTAGGAGTCATCCACACGAGCCCATGAATCTCGATCAGATGTCCTGCTCCAGGAAATCAGCACAGTATGCTAGTACTGCACTGATCCTTCTTCGATGGTTGATCAGGTGCCTCCTTCTTCTTGATTTAGACTCTTCCAAAGATGAAAAGTAGTAGGAGGAGTTTTAGATCTGAGATGCTCTCAGAAAACTCAAGATGGAGGAAGGGAAGAGATGAAACTAACAACCCTAGAAGAAGACCCTCTTCTTCTTCTCTTTACTCTCTCCTAGACACCCTGTCTTGTGTCTATTATATCTCCACGATCCAAAGGTCTTCTCTCTAATTTTTATATTTTCTAAATATCTCTCAAATCTCTATCTTATTCAAAAATTTTATAAAGAAACTCATTTTATAGAGAGAGATATGATAGAGTCCTTGTCTAGGTCAAATACTTAGTCAAGGCTTATCCAAACATGGCAAGATAAGGGGCGCCCAACTCTTGAGCTCCTCCTCCTTATTTTTGTACATGGACCATTAGAAAAGGATGCACAATGTATGCCCTAAAAGCCACAAAAATACTAAAAAGAATTTGGGTAAATTCGGTGCAAAAAGAAAAGAGTTTTGGATTTCTAAAACTCTATCTCATAGAATTTGAAATCCAAACTTATTCGTACTTTGATTTGATCCACAACCACTTTCCATGTATGAAAGAAGAGAGGAAGCCTTTTGGATGTGGGAAAGACCTGGGAGAGGGCTTTTGTCACACAAAATAAGAGGGGATTGCGTGGAATAAGAGAGAGGGTGTGGGGGGGGGGCTTATGTGGTGCAAGATGGAATCCTAGTCTTACTAGGATTCTATCTTATGACTTATTTTAATTTGGTTTCTCAAATCAAATCAAACCAAAATTAGATCAATCTACTTAAAATAGATCTTAATCCAATTAAGAATCTAATTGAATCAGATTAAATTAGATTTAAATTTGATCTAATTTTCTAATCAAATTAGAAATTAGGTTGATCCAAGTCCTAATTGAACTAGGACTAGTTTTTTTCTTGTACTTGGCTTATCCAATAAATCAATTGACTTGATCCAATCAAGTTCAAACTAAATCTAATTAAATTATATTTAATTAGACTTAATCTCAGTCCATTGGCTTAATCAAATTAAGTTAATTAGCAATCAAATTGCTAATCGATCCTCCTGCAACACTTGAACTAGGTTAAATGTCAATCGTATTGATCCATTAACCCTTGAATGATTCTTAATCGTTGATCAACCATCCAATCGGATCATAAACTCTAATGTGTATGATCTCATAAATCCAAATCTAAGCCAATAGTATAGAAATAAATTTTTATACCAATCGAAGTGACTATCTAGCAATGATATCCAACGACCGGATAGGTCGAATGTATAGAACAACATCCTTAGAACCCATGCAGATATAGTTTTCATATAATTCATCCCCTTGACCAAAATGATCATAGGATACCTCAAAGTTCAACTATCAACTCTGATCAAGTTGTCCACATTGTATTTCAAAATATCAAATCCATCTGATGGATTATCCTGGCCAAGATTTTGCTAAATTGAAATATAGTGACTCATTCTTCTCCAACTCTTGGAGTGGTCAATCCCATCTCGATCATACTCTGACTTTACAAGTACTTGACTATGCCCAAAAGCCTTCCATCACTGAATTAAAAATTTAGTTAATCTAGTACCAAAGCACAGTGCGTTGCTTGCAAGTCACTGAGGCGATCTCAGGTCTAAGGGACACTTATAACTATATCCCATCAGAGATATTCTCGATCGTAGAATACTCTGGAGTTGGTCACGTTCAATGATGATGTACCCTTACATCTCACCTATATGCCATACCAGTATCTCCACACTCTTTGGTTAAGAGGACAACCAACCATATGGCCTACAGCGACCTATGCTCGATAGAAGCTGTCGTCCTTATTAACAGCCTATCATTTGATCGTGAACAGTTTTAAGGACTAATCGATAAATTCTCTCTTTATCGAACTTAAATAGTCCTAAGGACTTCATCATAACAACAGAGTTCATTAGAAGATGAAAGCTTATGATGAAAATACCAAATATATTTTATTTATTAACAAATCAATTATAATGCTTGATTGCTCAACCATCATCCTTTCTTGGAAAGTCCTAATTCTTATTCTATAAAAAGAGGATGCCTCTCTTGGATGTCTCATGATCAATTCTTTTATAGATTTTTTATTTTCAAAGCTTCTTCTCTTCCTCCTCTCTTCCTCCTTCAGATCTCTTATAACTTTGGAGTATCCAAAGTGCTTGTAGAAGAAGAAAAAGGTCAACTGTCGAAGTTGTTCACAGACTAGTATCTCCGAGCCTTGATCTGCACCAGTCTTCGCATGGATTTTTTGTAGAGGCCAGATGATTTCATGTGGCTATGAGCAACCTTAGAAACACCCTCTTCAATTGTTAGATCAGAGGAGATCTAGATCAAAATTCGTTTGGTAATGATCTCTAACTTATTTTGATTCCTATGGTAGATCTAATAGTTAGATCTAAAATTTCAGCATCGATGAGATCGATGTGATTTTTATTTTTAGATCTAAAGCATATATTTTTTATATCAAAGATTCTGATGTGGTAGTCTAAGATTAGATCTTATATATATGATTAGATTTAAATTATTTAATCTATTATTTTTGCTGCACATAATTTTTTAATAGCATATACTGCACTACCGTAAATTTTCTTCAAGACACCAATTGGTTAATTAGTTTCAATTTAACTAACCTAATGATTTGGGTTCAACCACTGAGCCACAATCAAGGTTCATTTGGTCTAATCAAAGATATAGACTTGACCATCTACAACTATTATATTAGAGAAATCTTGATTAATTTAATTCGATATTTGATTAGACTTAATCAATTTGTCTACATGAGCAATTAATTCTTTGATTCTAATCTTAGGTCTAACCTAATTAAAAGTACCTGATTTGAGCTAACCATGCTCCTATGTTTTATGCAATTTCATTAGATCTTAAATTATAATTCTAAATCTAATCGATTCTACACTTAATTCTTAATTAAGTTTCAGTATTAACATGTGTTTAGATTTAGGTTTGAAATAATTTTAACCTTTTTATTTTGTAAATAATTTACAATAAATATTATGCAAAGACTTTCTGTTCTGAAATTGGGTCGACTCAATCAACATTGAGCTGGCTACATAAGGGGACTGGGTCAACTCAGTTCAAAACTGGGTCAGCTCAGTAATTATGGGAGCATGATTTAAAAAGTTTTAGATCTGAAAAAATCTTGCATAACACTAAAATAAAATCAATCATTATACTTTTAGATCATATATAAAACTTTTATAATTTGAGATTTTATTTTTTCATGATTAAAATAATTTTAATCATATAGATTAGATACTTTATTTTTCATATAACTTTGTGTCACGTACAACAAACTTAAGATTTCAAGATCTAGGATTTTACAGCAAGATAAGTTCTTCTTTTCGCATTCTTCTTCATGGGATCTAATCACATGGCACCCCTACATGTCATAACAGCATCCTATCAAATGGGAAGAGAGGGCCTTTAAACCCTTCTTGCTCCTATGACCAGACAGTCTGGTGATCAACCCAATCCAAGTACTTACTAATTGGATCATCTAATCTAATCACATATATATATGCATGAATTTAGATCTAATCTAAATTATATCAAATCTAATTATAACTTTAGATCACATCTCAATCAGATCATAAATATCATATGTATGACATAAAATCAGATTTTATCAATGATCAGCACAAACTAGGATAATCTTTTTACTGTAAGAGATAAACCCTACAGCAAGACAACCTTATATCAGTTTGTGTGATCTATCATTAATTAAATTTAGATCTAAATATCATATATCAAATCTAAATAAAATTAAATTTTATATTTAATACGCACATAAATCATACATAATGAACCTAGGCTTTGATACCACTGTTGGTGAATGTAGGTGATTTCATATATGTATTTCAATTTTTTTTTGAATAAATTATAGTAAAAATTAATTAGATTAATTAAATTAATCTAATATATATATGATCTAATCATCCTATTCTAAGATCTATGACATGATATATTGCATATAAAATTTGAAAAATACTGAAGATAAAATCAGCATGTATGCATGTGAGTAGTAGATCACATCTAATCCGAGTTCAGAACTCGATACTTTTGCATGGATCAATGATCACCACTACTGAGAGACATGGTGAAGAAGATCTTTGCTAGTTGCTTATAGTTCCGTACGCATCCAGTCTCTACAAAAAATTCATTCGAAGCCCCGATCTGATCGGTCTTCTCGAGAATGCTAGCTCTCATGAAGACCTTCTTCTTGACTTATCTGAATCCTTTCTTTAAATCTTTAGAATCTTTTTAGAGATTGAGGATGGACTTTTGGAGGATATGAAGAGGTGGAAGAAAGATGGAGAGGTAAATATTTTTTTCTCTTCCCAAACCCTGAGGATCAAAACCCTAAAAATCTAGTTTTTGCACACACCCCAAGAGAAGAGGACTCTTCTCTTCTTTCTGCTATGAAACCTTGCCTAAGACCCCTCTCAATGTGAAGGCCTCTCTCTCAGGTATTTTACATACACAAGAATGAAATAAAACTCATTTCTTTTCAACATGTAAGGAGGTGGGGTGAAGAGTCCTAGAGATCATGGACTCTTGATGTGTTGTCACCCCTATTCAAAAATTCACACCAAAACATATCAAAAAAATATGGGACACCCCTTTTCATTTTTTTTCTAATTTTTCAAAAAATATGTCTACAAAATATTGCACATATAAGGAGAGAAAAATAAGTTGGTGGCAAGGTCTTAGAGATAATGTCAAACATTATCTATATGATATCCTATTTCAAATCAGATTTGAACATACCATTTAAAACCTGATCCCACCCAAATTTGGGTGTGAGATAGAGAAGGGAAAGGAATCTTTATCACAAAAAAATTTTATGTAAAAACTATTTGTGCGTGAGGGTATATGGCATCAAAGTGGAAGGCACATGGGAGAAGAGTTCTATTCAAATAAGGACTCTTAATTTTTTTATTTGAATCCAAACCAAATCATATCTAGTTTAGCCTAAATAAAATATATAAAATTTAATCTAAATAGATTCATAAATTTATAATCAAATCTCAATCACATTAAAATTTGATTGAACCAAAGTCCTGATCAAATCAGGAATAATTCTCCTTTAGCGATTAGGTCATCTTATAACCTAATCAAATTAAATCTAATTGAATCTAATTCAATTAGATTTTATTTAATCTTCTTTACATAATCAAATTGAACTAATCAATAATTTAATTACTAGTTAATTTTTCATTAATTTACTAACAATTGATGAATTAATTTATTATAATTTTTGCATAAGGATAATCATTAATCGAATTAATAATTAAGTCCTTGAATAATTATCAATCATTGATCAGCCACATGATCAGTCAAAAACTTCTTTTGAGTGTAACCCCATAAGTTCGAACCTAAGCTGATAGTATAGAAATAACTTTCTAAACCAATCAATGTAACCATCTAGCAATGGTGACCCGACATCCAGATAGGTCGAATGAAGGTGAAGTAATATTTAAAAACCTACTAGCGTATGGTTATCATATAATTCATCCGTTTGACCCTAATACTCAAGAATGATCTAAGATTTAACTGTCAATCTTAGATAAGTCATCTACATTGTATTTCAATCTTTTTTAAATCTATCACATAAATTATCTGGATCTAGATTTTGCTAAATTAAAATATATTGATACATTAATTCTTACTAATTTGGAGGGATCAATCCCATCTTGACTCATGCACCAACTTGACAAGTACTTGACTGCATCCAAAAATCTTCCATCACTGAATTAAAAACTCAGTTAGTCCAACACCAAAGTACAGTGAATTACTTGTAAGTCATCATGGTGATCTCAGATCGGAGGGACACTTATACCCATACCCTTTGCGAGCTATCCTTGACAGCAGAGTACTCCACAGTTAATCATGTTCTATGATGATGTACTCCTATATCTCACTTGCATGTCATACCAGTGTCTCCATACTATTTGGTTATGAGGACAACCAACGTATATCGCACACAATGACCTACACTTGATGTCACTATCGTCCTACTAATAGTGTATCTTTTGGTCACAAATAAATTTAACGATTACGTGATAAATCCTCCTTTATCGATCAAAGTAATCCTAAGGACTTCATCACAACATAGGAGTTCACTAGAAGATGTAACCTTGTGATGAATAAGATTAAATAACTTTTATTATTTATCAATTCATATACAATTATAATTAGCACAATCGTCAAATGATTGACTTTAGAACATAGTTCTTAACACTCTCTCTTTTATCAGGTTGAGCCTAGCTTTTCTCCAGGATATCAATTGGGTCGGTGAGGCTCAAGGCAGACCCTTCCTTGCCTAAAGATAAAGGGGGTAACCACCATTGCAAAGTCGATGCAGAGGGATGCCTTCACCCTTCAAGACTATCAACTTGCTTGGGAGCTGATGGAGTCGATTTTGGTACCGATCATCCAGATCGAGAGGGGTTCCTGCCCCTCAGATGAGGTTTAAGGGCCACCTATGTCGGTCTTCTTGAGATGAGTTATTGATTCTCACACTTTGATCTTGACTTTTGGTCATGGCATTTTGACTCTTTCCTTTTCATGCAACTAGTGCATGATATTGCTGTCCTTGACTAGGAACTCTAGGCATTTAAGGCCTGAGTGAGGGCTTTAGAAGAGGAGAGGCAAATTACTGAGGTGGCCAAAAAGGCAGCTGAGGATAAGTTGAAGATCACTGATGGATCATGATGTTGTCATTAGTAAAAAAATTAAAAAAATAATTTAAATCAAAAAATAAAAATTAAAAAGTATAAAAAATAAACTTGGTACTAATATCTACTATCTAGATCTTAGCTTCTACTTGTAATAAAAATAAATAATAAAAATTTAAAGTGCATGAAAAAAGAAGTTGGTACTAAGATCTATTATCTAAATCTTAGCATCTACTTACAATAAAAATAAATAACAAAAATTTAAAGTGCATAAAGATAAAGAATAGAAATTTAAAAGACATAAAATTAACCTTTACATTAATTAAAAATTAAAAATTAATTATAAAGAATTTAAAAGATAAAGTAAAGAAAATCAAAACTATAACAAAGAATTTGAAGTTGATTGGTGCAGCCACGTCGGAAAGATGGTTGATGATCTCTCCTTCTTCCTTCAAACTCCTCAGAGCAAATTGGGCTTCCTCTCCTTCCTCTTTGGATCTAATCTTTGAGATGGTGTAGATGTGGAGATAGCACAGGAATAGAGCTCTCTTCTAAGCACCTCCTTCTTAGAAGTCTTCCTACAATCTAAAGCTTACTTGCTGCCCCCTCTCTATGCCTCTCTTTCTCTTGGATGATTTTTCTTATATGCCTAGACCCCTTTTTATAGGTGCTAGGGGAGAGAAATTTTTGTTGTTTACTGATGTAGGACTAATGTAAAGTATAGAACGTCATGTGCTATGAAGTGGAGAAATTTTGATTAAAGTTGGTGTCAAAATCCATGTAGAACTCGTGAAACCCACTAAAACAATGCTACGACCCGCTAGCCCGTCTGAACCGTGCCTGCCATCAGATGGAGATCGAATGGCTCAAAAACATGTCAAAACTCTCCTAAATCAAGTCGAGATCAATCTAATCCATTGGATCATGTCCCAGATCGATTAACCATCGGATGGTGCAAAAACTCAGCCCAGAACTCTATTCTTAATCGAAAACCATCTCAGCCATTGGATCAAACCTGTAGGGTGATTTGGTCCATAGATCATGTGTTTGGAGTGGGCCACCATCGCTTGATATGGTAAAGCACAATCCTGACTATTCGATCGGGTGTTTCAGTGCCTCTTAGCCGTTCGATGGTGCATGAGACCCTTCCACCCTCTATGAACCATGACAAAGATCAAGGCCTGCTTCTGTGGACCATGACCCAGGTTTTGTGGATGGAGCGACCAGTCTACCGTACACCGACTGCTTTAAAATTGATTTTGGGTAGATTTTTCACTAGTGTTTGGATTGATTTTTGGCTAATTTTTTTGAGCCTCTTATCCTATTCTCCATTTTCAATATTTTTTGTTATGTATGTGACAAAATTGAGGTTAGTTAGACTTGATGTGATAAAATCTTTATGACTAATAATTTTTGAAAAAGAGCATAACAAGTATCAAATATAAAATAATAAAGATTTAAATATCAAATATTTTAATATTTTTATATCATATTTAATGCACTGATCACACCCTCTAACTTAAACTTTGTTCATCCTCGAGTAAAAAAAAGATTTAGAGTTAGATATTTTTAACTTAGAGTTTTGAATTCTACTAGATAATTTTCAAAAAGGGCCATTGATGTTCAGTAAAGTATGAGTGAGTTATATCATTGGAGTATTAGTACTAATTAATGTGGGAGTTAAGCCAAGAATGTTAAATCTTTTCTGAATATTTTCTAAATTACCCCTATCTTTATCTTTAAATCATCCATCTTTCATATGGGTTAGTGTATTGTTACTCCATCCTTCATTTATTATAAAAATATGTTCACATTACCTACTTTTTGATGCGAATCACAATACTTACTTAGGTAAAGAGATCCAGTTACTTGGTGGGAGATCAACATTTAGACTTTGCTCTTCTATTTTTTTTATATATATCTCTTTAATATTGTATCGCTATTGAGTATCTTAATCCCTTAAACTTTCTGTCTGACCCATGAAGTGAGTTTTCAGCCAATGACTTTTGAACCATATGGCTTTAGAGCACTAGGTATAAAATATCCCTCAGACTTACTCAAATAAAATAGGTTCCAAGTTAAGACTAGCTTTATAACAAAGCTTCTTTATCCTTCATATCTTTTGACGTAAAACTCAATGCTTGCTTAGACAAAGAGGTCCGGTTCTCAATATGAAATACTTGAAATTTTTTTTTATAAAATAAATTATTCTATGAAAAGTTATATAGTTACCCTACACAAGCTCATAGGAAATAAACTCTTCTGATGCTGATAGGAGGAATTACAAGTACTTATAGAAAAAAATATTTATATTCAAAACTTAACTCTTTATTAAATTTTCTTAGTACTTGATCCCTCAATATCTCATAAATTCTTTGAGATGTGCATCAATTTATTTTTAAAAATACTTGGTTCAACTCAAGTTTTAAGCATAATCGAATGTCTAAATGCTAAATACTAACTTATTTAAGAATTTAAAAAAAATTATTATTATTCTTTCCCTCAACTTAATCGATATTGTCCTCAATGGAGTAGAAAAAATAAAGTATGATAGACAAAAGAGAAAGAAAAGAAGAGATATCACCTAACCTAGATGTGTCCTTGGTTTAGCCTAGCCTTCATAATTCTACTCAAAGTCTTTTCAAAATTGGTTCTCCCCTAACTTAGTCCTAAACTTAAAAAGAAAGTAAGCTAAAAATAAAAAAAAAAATTTCAATGTCAGTCCTAAACTTGTTAGAAGCTGGGTTGCCTTCTAACAAGTGCTATGTTTACCGTCTTCAGTCAGACATAAGTTAGATTTCTAAACGAAAATGAAAAGAAAGATGAAAGTAAAATGCAAGGATCTAGATTGCCTCCCAAGAGTGCTAGGTTTAAAGTCTTCAGTCAGACTATGTCAATTCTCTCTATCCTATATCGAATATTGGATTGATAAATTCTAATGATTTCGGATTATCAATTTTAGAAAGATAGCCTACGATCCCTTTATTAATAAATTTTAATATTTTATTTTCAATCTTTAGAAAGTAGTTCACAGTCCTATTTTTAGTCAGTTTTATCTTTCTAATTTTAAGAAGATAATTTATAAAGCCATTCACAGACCCTTGCTTGTTGAGAATTTTTTCTATTTATTCTTTTGAAATACTCAGAAATTAAGTTTTTAGATTAGGAGTTGAGTTTGATGCAATGGGTGTCAGAAGGGTGTCACTTTATTCATTGCATGCTCCTTGCTTTTTGCAGGAAGAACCGACTTCTTGGACTGAAGAAAATGGGACTCTAGAGTTATATGTCTCAGATAACTCATCTGCTCTCTTCTTTCCTTTATCTTTCTCACTCAGATTAGAACCAGTATCAGTACCAGCTCTAGGCTTAGATTATTCTCTGTGGTTCATCTCAATACTAACCTCCTCTTTGAAGTTTACATTTTGGCTAGCATCAGTACCAGCCTCTCTCACCTAATCTTTGTATAAGTCCTTAAGAATCCTACCACTTCTAAGCTCAAAAATTGCTTTGGCATTCTTAAATTGAAGATTCTTAGGTAGGACATTGGATAGATGATTGCGTCTAGGTGGTTGGTGTGCATGGGTTGTTCCGGGATTTGATATCGGTTGGCTTCGTAATTGACCTAGTTCTCTTCTTATGATGGACTTAGCTAACTATCCTATTTGTGCTTCTAGCTTGGTGATAGATTACTGTTGGGTCATAATCAGTTGTTGAGGTTGAATAAATCTATCATCAACTAGATTGGTCTATTGAGAAGGTGGATATGATGGCTGACTATAATATGAAAATTAGGTAGGCTGACTAAGCTGACCTCTATTATAGACATAATTTTGAAATTAAGATCTATTTTGAAAATTTTGTACTAAAGAAATTTGGGTCTGAGGCTGAGTCAAAAAGGGTCTTCAAAAAAAAATTGGGTGGTTCCTCCAACCTGGATCATATGTGTTTATGAATAGATCATTAACGGACTTGGAGTAGTCTTATATAGTTTGGACTTAGTTTTGGATGAAAGGTGAGAATTGTGCAGCTTTGGGACATTCACTCATATGATGGATTGGACTAGCATAGATAGAATAAATCTTCTGATAATTAGAACGTGATTGTATTGTGTAGGAGCTTATTGATCTAGGGTTAGGAATTGATCCAACTTCTAGGCAAGAAGGTCGGCTTTATCTATTTTTTGAGCTATCAAGTTCAAGTCAACCTTAAAACTAGAGTTTGAATATTTGATCTCATAGATTGTCCACTTTTGGTAAGGAATCGATCTTTCATAGGAAGATAATGAAGCATGGTTGATCGAGTTTTCACTCAAAATTTTAAACAAGGTATAGGCTTCATCTTTACTCTTGCTCATGAATGTATCTCCACGAGATGCATCAACCATCTATCTATACTGGTCACCTAAACTCTCATAAAAAGCTTAAATAATTTGCCACTTAGATAGACCATAGTGTGGGTATTTTCTAAGAAGTTTCTTAAGTCTCTCCCATGACTTGTGAATTTATTCTCCTGGAAGCTTAGCAAATCTAGTGATGACTCATCTTATAGTGTTGATTCAACTTATAGAATAGAATTTCTTAAGAAATTAATATTGTATTTTAGTCCAAGTTCGGATTGGTCTCCCTATTGTGCTAAGCTAGTACTTGGCTTTGCTCTTAAGTGAGAAGGAGAATAAGGTCAGTCTAAGTGCATCATCAGTAAAATTTTAGATCTTCACTATGGAACAGATTTTTAAGAACTCATCTAGATGCTTGTAAGGATCTTCATTCATGTTCCTATAAAAAAATGGGAACATCTGAATTGTGGTTGACTTGATCTCATAATGGCTTTCAAGAATATCAGGTAAGTGGATACAAATCGATGGATTATAGGTGGAAGAAATAAAGTATTCCTTCATTTGGCTAGGTGGTTCTTTAGGATTTTTAGCCATTTGCTTGTTAGGTTAAATATGGATCAGTTGTTCAATTTTAAGATTGGGTTCAACTAGGTCAGAAAAAAAAAATCTCTTATCATGTATGTACCAGTGTAAATCCTAATATGTGTGGTTTAGAATTTTTTTTTTCAGGAAGAGGGAGAGAGGAAGAAGAAAAGAAGAGAAGGAAAGAAAGAAATTTTGAAGAAGAGGATTCTAGGAGAGTCCTAAAGCTAGAGACGATAGATGAGAAGAATTAGTTGTGATTAGATGTTAATTAAAATCAAGTTAGCACAAATTGGACTCTCTATCTTGAGGTTATCCTAAATCTAGACAGCTCCTAACTATTCCAAATGCACCGTCAAGCATTCCAAGTATGAACCTAACCAACCTACTGGCCAGAAAAGTATAAGATTGATGGGGATCCCTCCATTGCTTTCCTTAGACACCAACTATGTTGGCCAGATCAGCAAACGAAACTAATTAAATAACTATTTTTCTTCGGGACGTAATGCTTGAACCACTTTTCTAGACACCAATTGATTAACTAAGCTCGACCCAATTCAACTTTCAGGGCACTTGTCCTATTGCGCTCGAGTTCCTTAGTGACTGATGTCTAGTTAATTTTAATTTAGAGGCTTGGGTTAATAAGGGATGTTGGCCGGTTGTTTTTGGGTTAAAGAAAGGTGATGAAATCTCTGTTGGAAAATATATCCCAAAGTCAATCGTCAGCCTATTGACGGTTGTGCTATTTGATGTAATTATATATAAATTAATTATTAATAAAATATTTATTTGATAATTTTCATCATAAGCTTGTACATCTTCTATATTGAACTTATGTGTTATGATGAAAGTCCTTAGGACTATTTTAAATTGATAAAGGATGATTTATAGTTTAGTCCTTAAATGAGTTCACAATCAAATGATATGCTATTAATAGGATGATAAATATATCAAGTGTAGGTCGTTGTGTGCCATATAAGTTGGTTGTCTTCTTAACCAAGGAGCATAGATATGCTGGTATGGCATGCAGGTGAAATATAGGAGTACATTTCACTGAACATGACCAACTCTCGAGCATTTGACTATCAAGAGTCATTCCGAAGGGATATGGGTATAAGTGTCTCTTCGATCAGAGATCACCATGGTGACTTGCCAGCATCTCACTGTACTTTGGTGCCAGGCTACCTGAATTTCTAATTTAGGATCAAAAATTTTTTGGGCACAGTCAAGTACTTGTGAAGTCGGTGCATGAGTCAAGATGGAATTGACCACTCCAAGAGATTGGAGAGTACCCTTTGTGTTTCAATTTAGTAAGATCTTGGTCAAAGCAGTCCTTGTAAGGAGTCACAAGATTTATTAGGCTAAGACATATAATGGATGTACTGTTAAGAGTTGATAGTTTAAACTCTAAGTCATCCTAGCATTAAGGGTCAAAGCGATGAATTATACGATAGCAGTATCCAAGTTGGTTCTTGAGTGTTGCTTTGCATACATTCAACCTATCTAGACATCGGATACTATTGCTAGATGGTTACTTCAATTGGTATAGAAATATATTCTTGTGCTACCGACTTAGGTTCGAACCTATAGGATCACATACATTAGAAGTTCCTCTTCGATCAGATGGCTGATCTGAAGAGTCCCACTGGACTGAAACTCTAGTGAAGAGTCCCACTGGATTGGGACTCTATCATTAATGGAAGATTAGTTAGTAATTAGATCACTAATTAGCTCAATTTGATTAGCATTAAAGTCTGGATCAAGCCTGATTGAATTGGATTCAATAAGGTCAAATCTGATTAGGTTATGAGATGACCTAATTAATAAGAGAGAATTGATCATGATTTGATCAGGTCTATGGCTCAATTAATTCACTAATTTGATCAGATTTAATTGAAGTTATAAGAGCCTAATTAGATAAAGTTTCTCATATTTTATTTGGATCTAATTGATTGGATTTGAAAGAAATCCAATTGGCTAAACCCTAGAGTCCCAAATGAATAGAACTCTCCTCCCTTTGCGCCTTCCTTTCTCACCATGCCTTCTTTCATCACACAAATTATTTTGTGTATTGAATAATCCACACCAAAGCCTCCTATTGTTGCCCATTAGTGATAGGATTAGGTTGGATTGATTTTAAATTCAAAGTAGTTTGAATTTTGAAACCTATGCTGATCTATATCCTCCCACACATCGGCCCCTTGTGAAGGGTGCCCAATATGTGTGACAAAAGGAAATAAATCCTAATTTTCTCCATGCCAAAAAAAGCCTTGGTCAGCCTCTTCTTTCATCTGGATATAGATGCATTAAGTGGCATTTGATTTAAAATTCAAAGGGAGTTTGAATTCGAATCAAACAACTCCTTATCTCATCCAAGTTTGTTTTGTGCGATAATCATAAAATGGTTATGATTTTGTGCACCAAATAAACTCTGATTTTTATCATGAGATACCAAAGAAAAAGTGTGGCTAAATATCTCTTTTAGGGCATGAGGTTTGGGGTGGGTTTCTACCATCCTGGCATGTGCAAAGGAGGAGATCTATCTCCTCTCAAGTGAGAGACCTAGAATCGTTCTAGGGCTTCTGGGTGAGAAAAAAATCAAAAAGAAGAGAGACTTCATCTAATTTTTCTCTATCATCCAGTATCCTCTTCTGATCTTTCTTTGACATCAAAAAGGCCTGAGGCAATCAAAGAAGAAAATCAAATCAAATCCACCATCAAAAGCTGACTACGCAAGCACTCCTACAAAGGGCTGATCAATCTGAGGGCTTCATATAGACCATCCGTAGAGGCCAGATGCTTATGCGACTATAAGAGATCAGAGAGAATTTTTAGATTTATGTTCTCGATCATAGAGTTTGACTATCCACACTCAGGTATTGGGTTCAAAACTCTCACTGTGGTAGATTAGATCTATTACAGTGTGCTGATTTTTATTCACATCCTTATTATTTTAAATTTAAATTTATATATATATAAATTTATATCATAGATCTATTTATAAAAATTTTAAAATTAGATTATATATATATATTTATATATTAAATATTTTAATCTAATATTTTCTCACTATAAAATTTTAAAATGCATGTATGAGACCCCTACACATCCCAATAGTGGTATCAAAGCCAGATTCTATATGACATGATATTTTATGTATTTAGATCTATAATTTAATTTAGATTAAATTTGATATATGATATCTAGATCTAAAATTAGTTATAGATTAGATCACACAAACTGATATAAGGTTGTCCTGCTGTAAGATTTATCCCTTACAGTGTAAAGATTGTCCTAGTTTGTGCTGATCCTTATAAAATCTAATTTAAATTAAAATATATAAAATTTATTTATGATAATTATTATTTAATTTTGATATGATTAAGATATAATAATTATATCTAAAATAATTTAAATTAAATTTAAATTATTTAGATTAGATGATCTGAGTAGCAAAGTAATCGGATTGAATTTGTCACCAAGCCATCCCATCATAGGAGATAATAGAGATTAGATCTCTCTTTTTTTCATTCAATTGGGTCCTCTTATGATGTATTGGGATGTCATTATGATGATATCTAATGAAGATGAATGCAAAAAGAAAGCTTTACTTTTTTACATAACTCTAAAATTGTGTATATGATATATTGTATGAAAAGTAGTTGCTTCTAATCTTTACAAATAAAATCTAGAATCATAAATATATTTAGAATAGTTTTAAAATAATTTATGATTAATTTTGTTACTATTTATGTAGAATTATTTTGATTTAAAATTATTATAATTATTATAATTTATCTGTTGAATCGACTCAGTATTGTTTGGGTCGACTTAGGATCCTAGTTAGTCAGCTCAATTTCTGTTGAGTTGACTCAATGAAATAGACTGAAATTATGATTTATAATTCATTATCAATGAGTCAACTAAGTCTCAAAACTTAGTCGATCCATTGTGATGAGTTGGCTCAATCCATGGGTGAGTCGATTCAAATTTTAGATTTAAATAATCATGCATAAAAATTAATTATAAAAATATTTTATAAAATTTAAAATTATTTTTAAATATTGAATCCTTACTTATAATCCCAAACTTAATTAAGAATTAAGTTGAACATATTAGATCTAGAATTGTGAATTAAGGATCTAATATCATTTGCATAAAATATGGGTGATGGGTTTATGGGTTAGTTTGATCAGGTCTTTCTAATTGGGTTAGATCCTAGGGTTAGGATCAAAGATTAAATAGATTAAGAAGAGATATTAAATTAAATCAAAATTTTTTTAGAGCCAATACAATAGTTGTAGTTGGTCGAATTCATGTTTTTGCTTAGACCCAAATAGACTTTGATCTTAAGCTCAGTAGTCGAACCCAAATCTATAAGTTGATCCAATTAAAATTGATTAACCAGTTGATATCTAAGATAAGTTTGACAGTCTTGATCGATGGTCTTTAATTGGGAGCTACTCACATAGATTAGATCTATGACGAGTTAATAGCATATCCCTCCCACCGATCTCACTTATCTAGCCAACATGGTAAATCATATTTTGATCAGATCGCTTAACGATTGGAGTTTGATCCATGCAAACTAAGAAATCAGTTATGACTGATTTAGGTGCTCCTAGTTCGACTTGTCTTAGTCCTTATCATGACTTGATGAAGTCTGTGGAAAGATTGTTGACTTGTCAGTTGGACCGATTTATTTCTAATCTATCCTGATGTGACTTGATGAAGTCAGTGGAAGAATTGAGATTAGCTAGTCTATGTATTTAATTTTTTTAAATTATATTAATTAATTTTTTTTAAATTATTAAGTCCATAAAATGAGCTAGTTATGATGATAACTATATCATAGCCTCCCATTAAGGTGAATGATAATGGGTCCATTATTTTTGATGCAGGCACTATCCATCTGGTATTTCTCTAAATGATAAAATTATTATTTATCATATGATGACTCTGTATACTATTTGATGAATGGTTGGGTTAGTCGAACCATACTCGAACCTGATTATTCATTAGTTAAATCACTGAATAGGTTCATATTAATGGTTGGACCTAATCAAGACTTTCAATGGAGGCCCATCGCCCACCAAAATGAAATCTAGAGTGAAATTAATTATTAAAAATTATTTGAAGAAATAATTGATTGAGAACCTATCCATAGATGTATATAGGTTGGTCGAGCCATACTCAAACCTGTGTGCAGTATGTGTGGATTCTAGTACCCACTAAAGAATTAAGATAATTTTTCAAATTGGAGATAGAGGCTAACAATTCGTATAAAATAGTGAGAGAACCTTTAGACTAAAGTCTATATCTTTAGGCTTAATTAATTCATATGTTAATTAGGTCTGTGTTTTTCTTTCTTTTCAGAAATGGCTAGTAATTTATTGCTCCACTCACTATTTGACAATGATGAGCTTATTGGATCTAACTTTGATAGCCAGTATCAAAAGTTAAATATTGGTGTTGAGCCCAATCTAGCTAAAAAGTTTAGGATTGAACCAAGTCAAGCAAACTATGATCCAAATAGGCTAAAGAGAAATGAACAATTAGTTGCTGGTCAAGGTCTTATATGATAATATCTTGTAATTTCTCTACATGTGACACTGCTATTTGGGTATTGGATACCTAAAGTCCAATTCACATATGTAATTCATTGCAAGAACTTCAAGTTGGTAAAAAATTTGAGAACGGAGAGAGATTCCTAAATGTAGGAGATAGAAGTCAAGTTTCAATCCTGGCTTTAGGAGTCATCGAGCTTGTTTTCAAATCTAATAGTATCATTTTAAGTGATTGTCACTATTGTCCATTCTTCTTGATGAATATAATCTTTGTTGGCCTTTTGACTAAAGATGGTTATAGTTTATCAATAAAGATGATTATTGTGATATCATTATGAATGATATTATAATAATGCGAGGATAATTAAGAAATGGCATCTATAATTTATCACAGTCTGTGAGTATAATGTACACTCAAAATAAATGATCAAAGTTAGATAATGTCACAAATGCCTACCTTTGGCATTACAGGCTCGGTCATATTAACAAGAATAGGATAAACAGATTAGCATAAGAGAGTATCCTCAATTTCAATAATTATGAATCATTGCCGACCGTGAGTCTTGTCTTCTTAGGAAGATGACTAAATCACCTTTTATTGAAAAAGATGAATGAGGTAATGAAGTTCTAGGTCTAACACAGAGTGATGTATGTGGACCTATGAGCATTAATGCTAGAGGAGAGTATAGCTATTTCATTACATTCACAGATGATCGATCTAGGTATGGATATGTCTACTTGATGAAACATAAGTCTGAATCATTTGAAAGGTTCAAACGATTTCATAATAAAGTAGAAAAATAAAATAAAAAAAGTATTAAAATTTTTTGATTTGATCGAGAAGGAGAATATTTTTTCAATAAATTTCTAACATATCTAGAAGAGAATGAGATTCTCTCACAATAGACCCCTCCAGGGACACCACAACATAATGGTGTCTTAATAAGAAAGAATCAAATCTTGTTGGATATTGTTCGATCTATGATAGGGTTTGCAAATATGTCGATCTTCTTTTTGGGATATGCACTTGAGACAGCCTATTTTGTACTCAATAATGTCCTAAGCAAGTCAATTAAAAAAATACCATATGAGATATGGTCAGGATGTAGGCCAAACCTCACTTACCTTAAGATCTAGAGGTGTCCAGCTTATGTCAAATGATTACAAACCGACAAGCTCAGATCTAGGTCTGATAAGTGTAATTTTGTAAGGTATCCCAAGAAACAAGGAGATATTACTTTTATCTCCCTGCTGAATTGTGATAGCCCAAAACCCAGCCCAACCAAGCCCAGCCCAGCAGACCAAAGCCCAAAACGAAAAAAAAAAAAAACAGAGTAAAAATCGAGAAGAAGACTCCCAGTAGGAGTCTTCTTCTCCGGCGAGACCCAAGCCTATTAGGAGTCCTAGGATCTCTCGAAATCCTAGGACCCTCTATAAGAAGGTCTTCCCTCTCTCTTGAGATCGATCATCGGCCTCTTCTCCCTCTCTTTCTCTCCAATTTTCCCGAAGTAGAGCCGCGGGCACTGTTGGTTTCTCATCGTGATTTCTCGCCAGTGAGGTCACCGGAGGCCGGGGGTGAGCTTTCCTTTCCTTCCTCTCTTCCTTCCCTATCTTTTCGTACCTGTGCTTGAGGCGGCCGACGACGAGTGTTGTCGATCTTTCGGTCGGGAAAGACACCCTGTTTTTGGGTCTCTTTTCCTTGAATTTTCCGGCGCCGGCGATCGGAATCAATCGCCGGCCACGCTCCTCCGTGACCGGGGAGTGGCCCCCGTCTGCCGCCGGCCTCCATCGCGGCGGCCATGGCCCGAACGACCGGTCAAGGTCGGAGGATGTCGGTCCCCTGTTTCGGCATGGGAAGAACCAAGAAAAAGAAGAAAAGAAGAAAAAGAAGAAAAAGAAAAGAGAAAGAAGGAAAAAGAGAAACAGAAAAGGAAAGAAAAAGAAGAAAAAGAAAAGAAAAGAAAAGAAAAGAAAATAATAATAATAATAATAAAATAAATATATATATATAAGTAAGTAAATAAATAAATAAATAAATAAATAAATGAAAAAAAAATTAAAATTGATGAGAGAGAGAGTTTCTCTCTCTTCTCTCTCTTCTTTCAGTCTGAACCCTGACTTTCTCTCTCTGGAATTAGACTTTCTCTCTCTACTTTCTCTCTCAAGAATTTTCTCTCTCTAGCTTGTTTCTCTCTCTCTTGATGGATTTCTCTCTCTAAAGTTATCCTTCTAAGATTAGCATAAGGGAAGGCTTCATCTGATGATTCTGATCGAGTTTAGAGACGAGTCTAATTTTAAGCGAGATTTTGATTTTGGAATTTGTTAGATTTAATTTTGAATTAAAATTAATATAAAAATATAATTTTAGATAATAGGCATGGAAGAATCTCCTAGAAGTTAGTCGATCCGTTCATTCAGTGCTCCGTGAAAGGTAAGTAATGAATCATCTTCTCGAGATATTCCATATTTATTTTGAAAATAAATAATTATTCTCTGAAATTATGCATGATTTATGAAATTATATTTTGAAAGAAAAGTGCTTTTGAAATGTTATGATATATCGATTTATGCACATGTTTAGTGAAAGATTATGAATATTATGGTACAAAGTATTTTGATACAGATCGGATTTATGCTCTCAGCCTAACTATGTTTCTGTGGACCCTGCCAGTGGGGGTTGTGCGCTGGTTTCATGTGGACCCCGCCAATGGGGGTTAAATGTTGGTCATAGTTAAGGCTGTTGAGTTACTAGTGTTTTGAATCGAATCGAATTTATAATTATATTATATGTGAATATTTGAAATTATTGGATTTGTATTAAATCAGCATGAAATATATTTTTATGTTTATTTGCAGCGTTATTCTTGAAAATTATATAATATCTGAAATATCTGGTAGAGATACTTGTTACTTACTGGGCTGTCTAGCTCATTACCTTTCTTTCTATTTTTTAGATTCTGATAATTAATTTCGAGCGTGGGACGAAATATTGAGACAGAGCTTTTAGAAGCGAGATTAGCATTGTCAACTTCATTGAACTTAGATCTATTATTTTTATTATTTTAAAAAAATTTATTGGATGTAAGACATTTGATTTAATTACTTGAATTAAAGTTGAATAATAATTATTTGAATTTATTCCCTGCGATGCATTGATATCGTGATGAGATGCCTTGCATGCTTATGGAGAGAGTTCTTCAGAGTATGCGGCAGTTGCCGCAACCCTCGATTCACAATCTCGGGTCAGGGGCGTGACAATTAATATGGTATCAGAGCATAAGTGGATAATTATGACACATAGAATTTGACATAGTATGAGTGTAGGTGGGTAAACATTAAGAATATTGGGACGTTAAAGTATGAGATCATAATTTCAAAATTTTGAAATATTGAAAAATCTTTGAGATGTTGATCTTGATAAATAAGAAAATGAATGGTTCCATTTCAGATCGAAATTAATGTATTGACTTTTTTTTCTTATGAAATGATTTAAGAATGAATTTATATCAAGAATTAGAATATTGAAATATTTATGGATGAGATTCAAGTAAAAAATATGAAGACTCAGGCAAGAAAAAAATTTTCGAGGACGAAATTTCTTTTTAGGGGTGAAGAATGTGATAGCCCAAAACCCAGCCCAACCAAGCCCAGCCCAGCAGACCAAAGCCCAAAATGAAAAAAAAAAAAATAGAGTAAAAATCGGGAAGAAGACTCCCAGTAGGAGTCTTCTTCTCCGGCGAGACCCAAGCCTATTAGGAGTCCTAGGATCTCTCGAAATCCTAGGATCCTCTATAAGAAGGTCTCCCCTCTCTCTTGAGATCGATCATCGGCCTCTTCTCCCTCTCTTTCTCTCTGATTTTCCCGAAGTAGAGCCGCGGGCACTGTTGGTTTCTCATCGTGATTTCTCGCCGGTGAGGTCACCGGAGGTCGGGGGTGAGCTTTCCTTTCCTTCCTCTCTTCCTTCCCTATCTTCCCGTACCTGTGCTTGAGGCGGCCGGCGACGAGTGTCGTCGATCTTTCGGTCGGGAAAGACACCCTATTTTTGGGTCTCTTTTCCTTGAATTTTCTGACGTCGGTGATCGAAATCGATCGTCGGCCACGCTCCTCCGTGACTGGGGGAGTGGCCCCCGTCTTCCGCCGGCCTCCACCGCGGCGGCCATGGCCCGAACGGCCGGTCAAGGCCGGAGGATGCCGGTCCCCTGTTCCGGCATGGGAAGAACCAAGAAAAAGAAGAAAAAAAGAAAAAGAAGAAAAAGAAAAAGAAGAAAAAGAAAAGAGAAAGAAGGAAAAAGAGAAAAAGAAAAGGAAAGAAAAAGAAGAAAAAGAAAAGAAAAGAAAAGAAAAGAAAATAATAATAATAATAATAATATATATATATATATTTATATATATATATATAAGTAAGTAAGTAAATAAATAAATAAATAAATAAATAAATGAAAAAAAAATGAAATTGATGAGAGAGAGAGTTTCTCTCTCTTCTTTCAGTCTGAACCCTGACTTTCTCTCTCTGGAGTTGGACTTTCTCTCTCTACTTTCTCTCTCTAGAATTTTCTCTCTCTAGCTTGTTTCTCTCTCTCTTGATGGATTTCTCTCTCTAAAGTTATCCTTCTAAGATTAGTGTAAGGGAAGGCTTCATCTGATGATTCTGATCGAGTTTAGAGACGAGTCTGATTTTAAGCGAGATTTTGATTTTGGAATTTGTTAGATTTAATTTTGAATTAAAATTAATGTAAAAATATAATTTTGGATAATAGGCACGGAAGAATCTCCTAGAAGTTAGTCGATCCGTTCATTCAGTACTCCGTAAAAGGTAAGTAATGAATCATCTTCTCGAGATATTCTATATTTATTCTAAAATAAATAATTATTCTCTGAAATTATGCATGATTTATGAAATTATGTTTTGAAAGAAAAGTGCTTTTGAAATGTTATGGTATATCGATTTATGCACATGTTTAGTGAAAGATTATGATATATTATGGTACAAAGTATTTTGATACAGATCGGATTTATGCTCTCAGCCTAACTATGTTTCTGTGGACCCTGCCAGTGGGGGTTGTGCGCTGGTATTTGTGGACCCTACCAGTGGGGGTTGTGCGCTGGTGTTTGTGGACCCTGCTAGTGGGGGTTGTGCGCTGGTATTTGTGGACCCTGCCAGTGGGGGTTGTGCGCTGGTATCATGTGGACCCCGCCAATGGGGGTTAAACGTTGGTCATAGTCAAGGCTGTTGAGTTACAAGTGTTTTGAATCGAATCGGATTTATGATTATATTATATGTGAATATTTAAAATATTTGATTTGTATTAAATCAGCATGAAATATACTCTTATGTTTATTTGCAGCATTATTTTTGGAAATTATATATTATCTAAAATATCTGGTAGAGATACTTGTTACTTACTGGGCTGTTTAGCTCATTACCTTTCTTTCTATTTTTCAGATTCAGATAATTAATTTCAAGCGTGGGACGAAATATTGGGACAGAGCTTTTAGAAGCGAGATTAGCATTGTCAACTTCATTGAACTTAGATCTATTGTTTTTATTGTTTTAGAAAAAAATATTGGATGTAAGACATTTGATTTAATTACTTGAATTAAAGTTGAATAATAATTATTTGAATTTATTCCGCTGCGATGCATTGATATCGTGATGAGATGCCTTGCATGCTTATGAAGAGAGTTCTTCATGAGTATGCGACGGTTGCCGCGACCCTCGATTCACAATCTTGGGTCGGGGGCGTGACATGAATAAAAACTATTTGTCAGTAGTAAGGTACACTATTTGAAAAAGGAGTTCCTTAGTAAAGAAATAAGTACCTCTAAAGTCAAGCTTGACGAAGTTCGTGTGGGGAAAATTCAGTGTAGGGGTAAAATGATAATTTTAAAACTTTTTCAAAATTACTATTTTACAGTAAAAATTATTAATTAATCTAATTAATTAATAAAAATTTACCTTACACTAGGATCTAAATATGATATATAGCATGCATGCATTTAAATTTGAAATTCGAATTTGAATAGTAAACACTTTACTGTAATGTGTTCAGAACATAATACCTTTGTGCGGGTAGTAGATCGCCGCAATCTGATCACCGTCGGAAGAGTCTGATCATCACAATGCAGCCATACAGCATGTCTGGCCTCTGTAGATCATCCATACAAAGCTCCCGGTCTGATCGACTCCTCACGAGTGCTAGCTCGTTGTAGAGCCCTTTTGACGGTCGATGCTGATCGAACTTCTTCGATCGATGTCTGTCGATTCTTCGGATGCTCTGGATCATCAGTAGATGTGCATGAGAGGATTTTGAAGATCACCCTAAAATTGATGGGCTCACATCACTCGTAGCTCACCTTCTCACTTTTCGAACTCCAGGCTGAAACCCTGAAGAACTCACTGAAACTCTACGCACACTTTTTCTTTCTTTTCTTTCTTTTTCTCTCGAAAGGATATTGACCTTCACCTTGCACACAAGGATTCCTCACGCCCAGATTTTTTCTCCAAAATTTTTCTTGTACACGCCCCACTCTTCTCCTCCTTTTAAAACAATGTCAAACATCTTATCCACGTGAGAGGATAAAGATGAGTAATTGCACATTTGAATTCAAATCAAATTTTGAATTCAAATAGAAATCAATTTATTCCTATCCACCAAGGGTGTGAGAAGAGGAGGGTGTGGCTTAATTTGTGCGTGCGTGATTTCAGGAGAAATATTTTCTCATGTAATAAATGGGGCGTTAAAAGAGGATAAGGTCAAGATGCTAAGATTGGTTGCTCATTCAAATTCAAACTTTTGTTTTGAATTTGAATGGCCAACTAATCATCCTTATCCACTCATTTGGTGCATTAAAGTAGGGCATGAGGAGGGCTTTGCATGAGGAAAAATTCATGAGAACTTCCTTCTCATGAATTCAAATGGGCGCAGTGGAAGTGTGGTGGCGCAGGGAGAATGGGTCAAGGTGGTTTCATTATTTAAACCAACCTAATTGAACCAAATAAGTTAGGCCCAATTAGACTAATTTAAATCCAACTAAATTAGGCTTAATTAGGTTCAATAAAATTCTAATCAAATCAGGAATTGATTAAGCCCAACCCTTGATCAAATCAGGGACCAAACCATCTCGACGATTAGGTCAACTCTTAACCTAATCGGGTCAAACCCAACAGAATCCAATTCAATTGGACTTGATCCAAAAATAATTACTCAATCAAATTAAGTTAATTAGCGATCAAATCACTAATTAAACCTCTCATAATTATTGAGTCCAAATCTGATGGGTAATCGGGCATCAGAATTCATCGATATGTAACCCTGACCGAAGAGTCCTAAACCAGTGGGACTCTTGACCTTGGTACCCAAAATATGTGGAATTCATGATCAGAGAATCTTGATTCTCGATCACAGAATCCTAGACATGAAAGATTCTTCATCAGCTATCAGATCAGATAGGAACCTCTAATGTGTGTGACCCCACAGGTTCGAACCTAAGCCAGTAGCACAGGAACCAATTTCTGTACTAATCAAAGTGACCATCTAGCAATAGTACCCGATGATCGGATAGGTCGAATGATCGCAATTGCAACACTCAGAACCTATGTGAATATGGTTACCGTATAATTCATCCTTTTGACCTCTATGTTTAGGATGACTCAGGGTTAAACTGTCAACCCTGATTAGATCATCTGAATCGTGCTCAACTCAAATAGTCCTGTGACTCCTCACAAAGACTACCCTGGCCAAGATTTTACTAAATTAAAATATGACTGTACACAGCTCCTAAACTGAAGTGGTAAATCCCATCTTGACACACGCACTGACAAGTCAAGTACTTGACTACACCCAGCAGCCTTCCGTCACTGAATTAAAAATTCAGATAGTCCAGTGCCTAAGTGCAGTGAGTTGCTTGCAAGTCACCGTGGCGGTCTCAGGTCGGAGGGATATTTATACCCATATTCCATCGGAGCAAATCTTGATAGCAGAAATAGCTCGAAGTCGGTCACGTTCAATGCAGATGTACCTTACATCTCACCTGTATGCCATACCAATGTCTCCACACTCATTGGTTAAGAGGACAACCAACCTATATGGCACACAACGACCTATGCTTGATAAACGATGTCGTCTTTGGTAACAACGTATCATTTGGTCGCGAACAGATTTAAGGACTAAACGATAAATCCTCCTTTGTTGAGTCTAAATAGTCCTAAGGACTTCATCACAACATAGGAGTTCATTAGAAGATGAAATATTTTATGATAAAAATACCAAAATAATTTTTATTAATTCATAATTCATGTACATATACAAAAATGAGCACAACCATCAATAGGCTGACGATTGGCTTTGGGACACTATTCCCAACAATCTCCACTTGGCCTAAAGCCAATTGGTGCAGTATCTAATACCCATCTTCGACTTGTAGTCGTCGAACTCCTTCACCACAATGGCTTTAGTGAATGGGTCAGTCAGGTTCTCCTTTCTGTCAATTTTCTGAAGGTCGATGTCACCTCGATCCATAATTTCTCAGATGAGATGGTAGTGGCGTAGAATATGCTTCGTCCGCTGGTATGCCTTAAGTTCCTTCACCTAAGCAATGGCTCCAGAGCTGTCACAGTAGAGCAGAACTGGACCAACAAGGGAGGGTGCTACTTCAAGCTTGGTGATGAATTTTCTCAACCACACTGCTTCTTTGGCAGCATCTGATGCAGCGACATACTCCACCTCGCAAACTGAATCAGCCACTATGTGTTGCTTGGAACTCTTCCAGCAGATAGCCCCACCATTAAGGGTAAAAATAAATCCTGGCATACTTTTGTTGTCATCGTGATCAGACTGGAAACTAGAGTCTGTAAACCCTATAAGTCTCAAGTCCGATTCGCCATAAACAAGCCATTGGTCCTTAGTATTTCTTAAATACTTCAGGATGGTTTTAACAACCTTCCAGTGATTCTCTCCTGGATCAGATTGGTATCTACTCACTATCCCTAGTGAGTATGCCATATCTGGTCGTGTACATGTCATGGAGTACATGATAGATCTCACTACCGAAGCATATGGAATCCTACCCATACGCTCTCTCTCTCTTGAGGTGTTGTCGGACAATCCCTCTTCGAGAGAGAAATTCTATGGCCTATCGGTAGATAGCCTTTCTTGGAATTCTCCATGCTGAACCTCTTCAGCATAGTATCTATGTATGTAGACTGGGATAAACCCAGCAACCTTTTAGATCTATCCCTATAGATCCTCATCCTTAGGATGTAGGAAGCTTCTCCCAGATCCTTCATGGAGAACTATGACGACAACCAAATCTTTATTCCTTGTAATGCAGGGATATCATTCCCCATTAAAAGAATGTCATCCACATACAATACAAGAAATACTACTACTGGACCTTTAGCCCACTTATAAATGCAGGGCTCTTCTCCATTCTTAACGAAGCCATACGTCTTGATCGTCCTATCAAAATATATGTTCCAACTCCAGGATGCCTGCTTAAGTCCATAAATGGACCTCTGTAGTCTGCACACCTTAGACTCATCTGTGGATGTCAATCCTTCAGTTGTATCATATACACCTCTTCGTCCAGCTCTCCGTTTAGGAAAGCTATCTTCACATCCATCTGCTAGATTTTATAGTCCAGATAGGCAGCTATCACAAGCATAATCCTAATGGATTTGAGCATTGCCACAGGAGAAAATGTCTCATCATAGTCTATACCATAATGTTGACGATATCCCTTGGCAACCAGATGGGCTTTATAGGTTTCCACCTTTCCGTCTGCGCCCCTCTTCCTCTTGAAGATCCACTTACACCCTATGGGTTTTACTCCTTCGAGTGGGTTAACCAATGTCCACACATCGTTGACCTTCATGGACTCCATTTCAGATTTCATGGCCTCTAGCCATTTCTCAGAGTCGGGTCTCTGCATTGCATCCATGTAGGTGATCGGATCCTCATCGTTTTCATCAAGTTCGATAGGATCATCATCCCGAACCAAGAAACCATAGTATCTGTCTGGTTGACGTGGTACTCTACCAGATCGCCTTAAGGGTGCTTGAACAATGGGCTCCGGATCAGATCTAATCAAATCCGGTTCAGGTTCAGCAACTTGCGTCGAATTTTTCACCTGTTGAATTTCGTCAAGTTCGACCTTAGAGGCAACAATCTCTTCACCAAGGAACTCCTTTCCAAAAAGATTGCCTTAAGACTGACAAACACTTTTTGCTCATCAGCTAGATAGAAGTAATACCCTTTGGTCTCTTTTGGGTATCCTATAAAATTATACTTGTCAGACCTAGGTCCAAGCTTGTCCGTAATTAAATGTTTAACATAAATCGGACACCCCCAAACCCTAAGGTGTGAGAGTACTGGCTTACGTCCTATCCATATCTCATATGGTATTTTGTTTACAGACTTACTCGAAACCCTATTTAGAAGGTAACAAGCCGATGCGAGCGCATATCCCCAAAGGGAGATCGGCAGACCAGCAAACTCCATCATGGATCGAACCACGTCCAACAAGGTCCGATTCCTCCTTTCAGACACACCATTATGCTATGGTGTTCCAGGAGGTATCCACTGAGAGAGAATCCCATTCTCCCCAAGATATGTTAGAAAATCATTGGAAAGGTATTCACCTCCTCGATCAGATCGAAGAGTTTTAATACACTTTTCAGTATATTTTTCTACCTCATTTCGAAATAGTTTGAAGATTTCAAACGACTCTGACTTATGCTTCATTAAATAGACATACCCATACCTCGATAGGTCGTCTGTGAAGGTTATGAAGTAGAAATATCCACCTCTTGCACTTGAGCTCATGGGTCCACATACATCAGAATGTACCAGAGCCAAGAGTTCACTGGCTCGCTCACTTTTTTCAGTAAAAGATGACTTGGTCATTTTATCAAGAAGACAGGACTCACAGGTTGGAAGTGATTCATAATCACCTACTTCAAGAATTCTTTCTTGAGCCAACCTGTTTATCCTGTTCTTATAGATATGACCTAACCTACAGTGCCAAAGATAGACTTCTGACACATTATCTATTCTAGGGCATTTATCGGAGGTTTGAACCATATTAACAGGTTGTGATAGAAAGTAAATTCTATTTTTAAGTTATCCAACAAACATTGTAACACCATTCAAAATGATATTGCAAATATTTCCTTTTATTAAAAATTGATAACCATTCATGGCCAAAAGTGTTGGGAATAGTATCCCAAAGCCAATCGTCAGCCTGTTGACGGTTGTGCTCATTTTTATATATATACATGAATTATGAATTAATAAAAACTATTTTGGCATTTTTCATCACAAAATATTTCATCTTCTAATGAACTCCTATGTTGTGGTGAAGTCCTTAGGACTATTTAGACTCGACAAAGGAGGATTTATCGTTTAGTCCTTAAATCTGTTCGCGATCAAATGATACGTTGTTATCAAGGATGATAATGTTTATCAAGCATAGGTCGTTGTGTATCATATAGGTTGGTTGTCCTCTTAACCAATGAGTGTGGAGACACTGGTATGCCATACAGATGAGATGTAAGGGTAAATCTGCACTGAACGTGACCAACTCCGAAGCTATTTCTGCTGTCAAGATTTGCTCCGATGGGATATGAGTATAAATGTCCCTCCGACCTGAGACCGCCACGGTGACTTGCAAGCAACTCACTGCACTTAGGTACTGGACTACTTGAATTTTTAATTCAATGATGGAAGGCTGCTGGGTGTAGTCAAGTACTTGACTTGTCGGTGCGTGTGTCAAGATGGGATTGACCACTCTTATTTAGGAGCTGTGTACAGTCGTATTTCAATTTAGCAAAACCTTGACTAGGGTAGTCCTTATGAGGAGTCACAGGACTGTTTGAGTTGAGCACGATTCGGATGATCTGATCAGGGTTGACAGTTTAACCCTGAGTCGTCCTAAACACAGAGGTCAAAAGGATGAATTATACAGTAACCATATTCATGTAGGTTCTGAGTATTGCGATTGCGACTATTCGACCTATCAGACGTCAGTTACCATTGCTAGATGATCACTTCGATTAGTACTGGAATTAGTTCCTGTGCTACCAGATTAGGTTCGAACCTGCGGGGTCACACACATTAGAGGTTCCTATCTGATCTGATGGCTGATGTAGAATCCTATATGTTTGGGACTCAGTGATCGAGAATCAGGATTCTCTGATCATGAGTTTCACACATTATGGGTACCGGGATCAAGAGTCCCACTGGTTGGGACTTTTCTATCAGGATTACATATCGATGAATTATGATGCCCGATTGCCCATCGAATTTGGACTCAGTATTTATGAGAGGTTTAATTAATGATTTGATCACTAATTAACTTAATTTGATTGAGTAATTATTTTTGGATCAAGTCCAATTGAATTGGATTCAGTTGGGTTTGACCCGATTAGGTTAAGAGTTGACCTAATCGTCGAGATGGTTTGATCCCTGATTTGATCAGGGGTTGAGCTTAGTCAATTCTTGATTTCATTAATATTTTATTGAGCCTAATTAAGCCTAATTTAGTTGGGTTTAAATTAGTCTAATTGGACCTAAATTATTTGATTCAATTAGGTTGGTTTAAATAATTAAACCACCTTGACCCAATCTCCATGCACCACCTCACTTCCATTGCACCCATTTGAATTCATAAGAAGAAACTTCTCATGAATTATTTCCTCACGCCAAGCCCTCTCCACACCCCACTTTAATGTGCCATATGAATGGATAAGGATGATTGGTTGGCCATTCAAATTCAAAATAAAATTTGAATTTGAATGGGCAATCAATCTTTGCACCTTATCCCTTTTTTTATGCCCCATTTATTACATGAGAAAAAGTTTCTCATGAAATCACTCCATGCACAATTTAAGCAACGTCTCATGCCTTTAGTGGATAAGGGATGAGTTGGTGTCTATTTGAATTCAAAATTTGATTTGAATTCAAATGTGCAATTACTCATCTTTATCTTTTCTTTTGGATAAGACGTTTGACGTGGTTATAAAAGGAGGAGAAGAGTGGGGCATGCAAGAAGAAGATTTTTGGAGAAAAATTTTGGGGTGTGAGAAGTCTTGTGCATGAGAAGGAAGTCCAATCCTTCCAAGAGAAAAAGAAAGAAAAGAAAGAAAAGTGGGTGCAAGGTTTCCGGTGAGTTTCCTAGAGTTTTAGCCTGGGATTCAGAAAGTGAGAAAGTGAGCTACGAGTGTCGTGAGCCTACAAAATCTCAGAAAGATCTTCAACATCCTCTCAAGCATATCTGTTGACGATCTGGAGCATCCAAAGAATCGATAGATATCGATCGAAGGAGTTCGATCAGCATCGACCGTCAAAAAGACTCTACAACGAGCTAGCACTCGTGAGGAGTCGATCAAATCAGAAGCTTCATATGGATGATCCATAGAGGCCAGATACACTGTGCGGCTATGTCGTGATGATCAGACTCTCCCGATGGTGATCAGATTGCGGTGATCTACTACTCGCACAAAGGTATTGTGTTCTGAACACATTACAGTAAAGTGTTTACTATTTGAATTTGAAATTCAAATTTAAATGAATGCATGCTGTATATCATATTTAGATCCTAGTGTAGGGTAAATTCATGTTAATTAATTAGATTAATTAATATTTTTCCACTGTAAAATCATAATTTTAAAAAAGTTTTAAAATTACTATTTTACCCTTGTACTGAATTTCCCCACAAATGGTATCAGAGCGGGTTCTTAGATTTGATATATATATTTGCATGTGTAGATTAAGTTGTAAGCTAAAAGTTTAAATTTAAAATTTAAAATTCAAAATTCAAAATTTGAATTTTGAAAGTTGTTCGAAATTCAAAATTCAAAATTCAAAAATTTGAAATTCAAAATTTGACATTTGAATTTTGAAATTCAAAATTCAAAATTTAAAAATTTGAAATTTGAAATTTAAAATTTGGTGAAAATTTCAAATTTAAAATTCAAAATTTGAAATTCAAAATTTAAAATTCAAAAATTTGAAATTTGAAATTTGTTTGAAATTTGAAATTTAAAATTTAAAATTTGAAATTTGAAATTTAAATTTTGAAATTGGTATATTTAGATATACTTGATCCAAGTAGCAAGTAATCGAATTGGGTTGGTTGCCATGGCTGTCCGGTCATAGGAGAAAAGTAGGGTTTAAAGGCCTTCTCCTTCCATTCGATGGGGTCTCTTATAGTGGTAGGGGTGCCACTGTAATTATATCCCATACAGATGAAGCAGCGAAAGAAATTAATTGTAAAGGTTTAATTATATAATTTATCATGAATATGTTAGAATAGATCTAAAGAAATATTCATGATTTATTTTGATTGCTATTTATGAAATGTGCTGATCTATTTGTGAAATGAGTCAACATATTTGGTGAATAGAAAATAAAACCTTTCAAATTTAAAAATTATTTTTAAAATATCAAACCCTGACCCATCAGCCCAAATACTTAATTAAGAATTAAGTGTTGTCTAGTAGGTCTAGAATTATGAATTAAGACCTAAGACAATTGCATAAACTTGTGGGTCAATGGGTTAGATAGATTAGGTCCATAATTGGGTTAGACCTAAGGTTAGCTTAAAGAAATGGACTAAATTAGAGTAATTGGTCAAATCTAATCAAAAGTTGAATTAGATTAGGTCAAGGATACTCTAGACTCAACTCCAATAGTTGTAGTTGAATGGGTCCATGTCTTTAACTAGACCAAGATGGACTTAATTCATGGCTACGCGGTGGAACCTAATTTACTAAGTTGATCAAATTAAAACTAATGAACCGGTTGGTGTCTAAGGTAAGTTTGGCAGTTTGACCAGTGGTTTTTAAGCAGGAGCTACTCGCAGTGATTCGATCTCTGACGAGTTAATGGCATATCCCCACCACTGATCTCACTTACCTGGCCAACCTGGTGAATTAGATTTTGATTAGATTACTTGGTGATTAGGGCTCACCCATGTCATTAGGTAAATCAGTTTGACTGATTTAGGTGCTCCTAATACCAGCTTTAATTAAATCTTTTTTTTTTAATCTGACTTGGTGAAGTCAGTGGGAGGATTGAAATTGACTGGATATTTTCTTCTCATCTATCTTTTAATAAAATCTATAAAAAATTATTAGGTCCCTAAAAATGATTAACTTATATTGATAACTAAGTCATAGCCTCCCATTAAGTGAGTGATAATGAGTCCATTAGTTTAATAATCATTGGAGGCCCAAAGGCCTGGTGCTTATTGACTAATGGAATTATCATTCATAATATGATAATTTGGTTTGAGTCTTTCTGATGGTGGTCAGGTTGGCCGGCCAAAGTTGGGCCTGATCATTTATTGGTCTGATTCATCAAATCAAATCATATTAATGGTTGGACCTAACCAGATCTTTTCAGTGGAGGCCAAAGCCTACTGATTAGGTTCTGAGGCAAAATCAATTACTAGAAGTTGTTTAGAGAAACAACTGGTTATGAACCTACCCATAGATGCACATGGGTTGACCAATCAAAGTTGGGCTCGTGTGTAGTCTATGTGGATTCTAGTACCCACTAAGAAATTAAAGTAATTCCTCGAATTGGAGGTTGAGGCTACCAGTTCATAAAAATACTGAGAGAAACTTTAGACTAAAGTCCAAGTCTTTAGTATTTATAATTTATGTACTAATAGAGGTCTGGTTTTCCTTTATGCAGCTATGGCCACTACCCTATCCCTCCGATCATTATTAGATAATGATAAGCTCATGGGACCTAATTTCGATAGCTGGTATCGAAAATTAAAAATCATCTTTGAGCATGAGCGGATCCTTTATGTAGTAATGGATCCGGCACTTGAGGAGCCAGCCCCGAACGTTAGAGAGACGGTCTGAGACACTTATCAGAAGTGGTTCAACGACCGCACCACCGTTCGGTGCATTATGCTGGTGGCAATGAATGATGAGTTCAGCCGCAGGTTCGAGAACGTCCAGCCATAGCAGATGCTTCAAATATTGAATGACTCTTTTGGCACGCCTGACGATGTTGAAAGGCACAAAACTAGTTGTGCCATTTTCAATGCTCGGATGAGGGATGGAGCCTCAGTCATTGATCATGTACTATACATGATCGAAATGATTGAGCACCTAAGAAAACTGGGCTTTCTCTTGCACGAGCAGCTCGATAAGGATGCGATCCTTAATTCATTGCCCAAGTCCTTCCTCCCCTTTCTTACTCATTTTCGAATGACAAAGCCTGCAGTGAACTACCACGGCTTGTTGGGGTTGCTGCAGAACTTTGAGAAGGATCACCAGCTCCATAAGGAGTCGGTGAATGTTGTGGGAGGGTCTTCTTCTGGTCATCGACCCTTTAAGAAAGGGAAGAAGAAGAACAAGAAGAAGAAGAATAAGAAGGTGCAGCTGCATGCTGGGACGTCTGCACAGGATCAGACCAAGAAGTGCAAACCTGACCAGAGCCAGGCGGAGTGCTTCTTTTGTAAGAAGCAGGGGCACTGGAAGAGGAACTGTCCTCTATACATTGCCTCCCTGGACCCGAACAGGCCGAAGAAGAAGCAAGGTACTTATATGATAACACCTTGCAACTTTTCCATTTGTGATACTACTGCCTGGGTATTGGATACCGGAAGCCCTTATCATATTTGCAATTCGATGCAGGGTGTGCAGGTCAGTGGGAGATTTGATGAAGGCGAGAGGTTCCTCAACGTTGGAAATGGAAGCAAAGTTTCAGTTCTAGCATTAGGAATCATGAACCTTGTAATCAATTCTCAAAATGTAATTCTGAGTGAATGTCACTATTGTCCAAGCTTTTTATTAAATATTATTTCTGTAGGCCTTTTGGCCATGAACGGTTATCATTTTTTAATAAAAGAAAATATTTGCAATATCATTTTGAATGGTGTTACAATGTTTGTTGGATAACTTAATAATAGAATTTACTTTCTATCACAACTTGTTAATGTGGTTCAAACCTCCGGTAAACGCCCTAGAATAGATAATGTGTCAGAAGTCTACCTTTGGCACTGTAGTCTAGGTCATATCAATAAGAACAGGATAAACAGGTTGGCTCAAGAAGGAATTCTTGAAGTAGGTGATTGTGAATCACTTCCAACCTGTGAGTCCTGTCTTCCTGATAAAATGACCAAGTCACCTTTTACTGAAAAAGGTGAGCGAGCCAGTGAACTCTTGGCTTTGGTACATTCTGATGTATGTGGACTCATGAGCTCAAGTGTAAGAGGTGGATATTTCTACTTCATAACCTTTACAGACGACCTATCGAGGTATGGGTATGTTTATTTAATGAAGCATAAGTCGGAGTCATTTGAAATGTTCAAACTATTCTGAAATGAGGTAGAAAAATAAACTGGAAAGTGTATTAAAACTCTTCGATCTAATCGAGGAGGTGAATACCTTTCCAATGATTTTCTAACATACCTTGGGGAGAATGGGATTCTCTCTCAGTGGACTCCTCCTGGAACACCACAACATAATGGTGTATCTGAAAGGAGGAATCGGACCTTGTTGGACATGATTCGATCCATGATGGAATTTGCTGGTCTGCCGATCTCCCTTTGGGGATATGTGCTCGAATCGGCTTGTTACCTTCTAAATAGAGTTTCGAGTAAGTCTGTAACCAAAATGCCATATGAGATATGGATAGGACGTAAGCCAGTACTCTCACACCTTAGGGTTTGGGGGTGTTTGGCTTATGTTAAACGTCTAATTATGGACAAGCTTTGACCTAGGTCTGACAAGTGTAATTTTATAGGGTACCCAAAAGAGACCAAAGGTATTACTTCTACCAAGCTGATGAGCAAAAAGTGTTTGTCAGTCTTAAGGCAATCTTTTTGAAAAAAGAGTTCCTTGGTGAAGTCTAAGGTCGAACTTGATGAAGTTCGACAGGTGAAAAAATCGACACAAGTTGCTGAACCTGAACCGGATTTGATTAGATCAGATTCGGAGCCCATTGTTCAAGCACCCTTAAGGCGATCTGGTAGAGTACCACGTCAATCGGACAGATACTATGATTTCTTGGTCCGGGATGACGATCCTATCGAACTTGATGAAAATGATGAGGATCGATCACCTACATGGATGCAATGTAGAGACCCGACTCTGAGAAATGGCTAGAGGCCATGAAATCCAAAATGGAGTCCATGAAGGTCAACGATGTGTGGACATTGGTTGACCCACCCAAAGGAGTAAAACCCATAGGGTGTAAGTGGGTCTTCAAGAGGAAGAGAGGCACAGATGGAAAGGTAGAAACGTATAAAGCCCGTCTAGTTGCCAAGGGATATCGACAATGTTATGGTATAGACTATGACAATATGTTTTCTCCTGTGGCAATGCTCAAATCCATTCGGATTATGCTTGCGATAGCTGTCCATTTGGACTATGAAATCTGGCAGATGGATGTGAAGACAGTTTTCCTAAACGGAGAGTTGGATGAAGAGGTGTATATGATACAACCTGAAGGATTCACATCTACAGATGAGTCTAAGGTGTGCAGGCTACAGAGGTCCATTTATGGACTTAAGCAGGCATCACAGAGTTGGAACATATGTTTTGATAAGATGATCAAGATGTATAGCTTCGTTAAGAACGGAGAAGAGCCATGCATTTATAAGTGGGCTAATGGTCCAGTAGTAGTATTTCTTGTATTGTATGTGGATGACATTCTCTTAATCGGAATGATGTCCCTGCATTACAGGGAATAAAGATTTGGCTGTGTCACAGTTCTCCATGAAGGATCTGGGAGAAGCTTCTTACATCCTAGGGATGAGGATCTATAGGGATAGATCTAAAAGGTTGCTTGGTTTATCTCAGTCCACGTACATTGATACTATACTGAAGAGGTTCAGTATGGAGAATTCCAAGAAAGGCTATCTTCCGATAGACCATGGAATTTCTCTCTCGAAGAGGGATTGTCCGACAATACCTCAAGAGAGAGAGCGTATGGGTAAGATTCCATATACTTCGGCAGTGGGATCTATCATGTACACCATGACATGTACACGACCAGATGTGGCATACTCACTAGGGGTAGTGAGTAGATACCAATCTGATCCAGGGGAGAATCACTGGAAGATTGTTAAAACCATCCTGAAGTATTTAAGAAATACTAAGGACCAGTGGCTTGTTTATGGTGAATCGAACTTGAGACTTGTAGGATTTACAGACTCTAGTTTCCAGTCTGATCACGATGACAGCAAAAGTGTGTCAGGATTTATTTTTACCCTTAATGGTGGGGCTATCTGCTGGAAAAGTTCCAAGCAGCACATAGTGGCTGATTCAGTTTGCGAGGTGGAGTATGTCGCTGCATTAGATGCTGCCAAAGAAGCGGTGTGGCTGAGGAAATTCATCACCGAGCTCGGAGTAGCACCCTCCATTGTTGGTCCAGTTCTGCTCTACTGTGACAGCTTTGGAGCCATTGCTCAGGCGAAGGAACTAAAGGCACACCAACGGACGAAGCATATTCTGCACCGCTACCATCTCATCCAGAAATTATGGATCGAGGTGACGTCGATCTTCAGAAGATCGACGAGAAGGAGAACCTAGCTGACCCATTCACTAAAGTCATTGCGATGAAGGAGTTCGACAACTATAAGTCGAAGATGGGTATTAGATACTGCACCGATTGGCTTTAGGCTAAGTGGGAGATTGTTGGGAATAGTATTCCAAAGCCAATCGTCAGCCTGTTGATGGTTGTGCTTATTTTTGTATATGTACATAAATTATGAATTAATAAAAATTATTTTGGTATTTTTCATTACAAAATGTTTCATCTTCTAATGAACTCCTATGTTGCGGTGAAGTCCTTAGGACTATTTAGACTCGACAAAGGAGGATTTGTCGTTTAGTCCTTAAATCTGTTCGCGACCAAATGATACGTTGTTACCAAGGATGACAACGTTTATCAAGTATAGGTCGTTGTGTATCATATAGGTTGGTTGTCCTCTTAACCAATGAGTGTGGTGACACTGGTATGGCATACATGTGAGATATAAGGGTACATCTGCACTGAACGTGACCAACTCCGGAGCTATTTCTACTGTCAAGATTTGCTCCGATGGGATATGGGTATAAATGTCCCTCCGACCTGAGACCGCCACGGTGACTTGCAAGCAACTCACTGCACTTAGGCACTGGACTATCTGAATTTTTAATTCAGTGAGGAAGGCTGCTGGGTGTAGTCAAGTACTTGACTTGTCGGTGCATGTGTCAAGATGGGATTGACCACTCCAGTTTAGGAGCTATGTATAGTTGTGTTTCAATTTAGCAAAACCTTGGCCAGGGTAGTCCTTGTGAGGAGTCACAGGACTGTTTGACTTGAGCATGATTCGGATGATCTGATAGGGTTGACAGTTTAACCCTGAGTCGTCCTAGACACAGGGGTCAAAAGGATGAATTATACAGTAACCATATTCATGTAGGTTCTGAGTGTTAAGATTGCGACTATTCGACCTATCCGGATGTTGGGTACCATTGCTAGATAGTCAGTTCGATTAGTGCAGAAATTAGTTCCTGTGCTATCGGCTTAGGTTCGAACCTGTGGGGTCACACACATTAGAGGTTCCTATCTAATCTGATGGCTGATGTAGAATCCTACATGTTTGGGACTCAGTGATCGAGAATCAGGATTCTCTGATCATGAGTTCCATACATTATGGGTACCGGGGTCAAGAGTCCCACTGGTTGGGACTTTTCTATCAGGGTTACATATCGATGAATTCTGATGCCCAATTGCCCATCGAATTTGGACTCAGTATTTATGAGAGGTTTAATTAGTGATTTGATCATTAATTAACTCAATTTGATTAGTAATTATTTTTGGATCAAGTCCAATTGAATTGGATTCAGTTGGGTTTGACCCGATTAGGTTAAGAGTTGACCTAATCGTCGAGATGGTTTGGTCCCTGATTTGATTAGGGGTTGGGCTTAGTCAATTTCTGATTTGATTAGGATTTTATTGAGCCTAATTAAGCCTAATTTAGTTGAATTTAAATTAGTCTAATTAGATCTAAATTATTTGGTTCAATTAGGTTGGTTTAAATAATTAAACCACCTTGACCCAATCTCCAAGCACCACCTCACTTCCATTGCATCCATTTGAATTCATGAGAAGAAACTTCTCATGAATTATTTCCTCACACCAAGCCCTCTCCATGCCCCACTTTAATGTGCCATATGAATGGATAAGGATGATTGGTTGGCCATTCAAATTCAAAATAAAGTTTGAATTTGAATGGGCAATCAATCTTTGCACCTTATCCCTTTTTTTACGTCCCATTTATTACATGAGAAAAGGTTTCTCATGAAATCACTCCATGCATAATTTAAGCCATGCCTCACGCCTTTAGTGGATAAGGAATGAGTTGGTGTCCATTTGAATTCAAAATTTGATTTGAATTCAAATGTGCAATTATTCATCTTTATCCTTTCTTTTGGATAAGATGTTTGACGTGGTTATAAAAGGAGGAGAAGAGTGGGGTGTGCAAGAAGAAGATTTTTGAAAAAAAATTTTGGGGCATGAGAAGTATTGTGCGTGAGAAGGAAGTCCATATCCTTCCAGAGAAAAAGAAAGAAAAGTGGGTGCAAGGTTTTCGGTGAGTTCCCTAGAATTTTAGCCTGGGGTTCGGGAAGTGAGAAAGTGAGCTACGAGTGTCGTGAGCCCATAAAATCTTAGGGAGATCTTCAACATCCTCTCAAGTACATCTGTTGATGATCTGGAGTATCTAAAAATTGACAGACATCGATCGAAGGAGTTCGATCAGCATCGGCCGTCAAAAGGGCTCTACAACGAGCTAGCACTCGTGAGGAGTCGATCAGAATGGCAGCTTCGTGTGGACGATCCACAGAGGTCAGATATACTGTGTGGCTATGTCGCGATTATCAGACTCTCTCGATGGTGATCAGATTGCAGTGATCTACTACCCACACAAAGGTATTATGTTCTGAACACATTACAGTAAAGTGTTTACTATTTGAATTTAAAATTCAAATTTAAATGAATGCATGCTATATATCATATTTAGATCCTAGTGTAGGATAAATTTATGTTAATTAATTAGATTAATTAATATTTTTTTGCTGTAAAATCATAATTTTGAAAAAGTTTTGAAATTACCATTTTACCCCTGCACTGAATTTCCCCACAAAAAGACCTACAGAAATAATATTTAATAAAAAGCTTGGACAATAGTGACATTCACTCAGAATTATATTTCGAGAATTGATTACAAGGTTCATGATTTCTATTACTAGAACTGAAACTTTGCTTCCATCTCCAACGTTCAGGAATCTCTCGCCTTCATCAAATCTCCTACTGACCTGCAGACCCTGCATCGAATTGCAAATATGATAAGAGCTTCCGATATCCAATACCCAGGCAATAGTATCACAAATAAAAAAGTTGTAAGGTGTTATCATATAAGTACCTTGCTTCTTCTTCGGCCTGTTTGGGTCCAGTGAGGCAATGTATAGAGGACAGTTCCTCTTCCAGTGCCTCTGCTTCTTGCAAAAGAAGCACTCCACCTGGCTCTGATCGGGCTTGCGCTTTTGGTCTGACCCTGTGCAGACATCCCAGCATACGGCTGCACCTTCTTATTCTTCTTCTTCTTGTTCTTCTTCCCTTTCTTAAAGGGTCGATGACCAGAAGAAGACCCTCCCACAATATTTACCGACTCTTTATGGAGCTGGTGGTCCTTCTCAAAGTTCTGCAACAACTCCAACAAGCTTTGGTAGTTCACTGCAGGCTTTGTCATTCGAAAATGAGTAAGGAAGGGAAGGTAGGACTTGGGCAGAGAATTAAGGATCGCATCCTTGTCGAGCTGCTCGTGCAGGAAAAAGTCCAGTTTACTTAGGTGCTCAATCATTTCGATCATGTACAGTACATGATCAGTGACTAAGGCTTCATCCCTTATCCGAGCATTGAAAATGGCATAACTAGTTTTGTGCCTTTCAACATCGTCAGACGTGCCAAAGGAGTCATTCAACATTTGAAGCATCTCCTGTGGTTGGGCGTTCTCGAACCTGCAGTTGAACTCATCATTCATTATCGCCAGCATAATGCACCGAACGGTGGTGTGGTCGTTGAGCCACTTTTGGTAAGTGTCTCAGACCACCCCTCTAGTGTTTGGGACTGGCTCCTCAGGTGCCGGATCCGTTACTACATAAAGGATCCACTCATGCTCAAGAATGATTTTTAATTTTCGATACCAGCTATCAAAATTAGGTCCCATGAGCTTGTCATTATCTAATAATGATCGGAGCAAAAGGGTAGTGGCCACAGCTGCATAAAGAAAAACCAGACCTATATTAGTACATAAATTATTAATACTAAAGACTTGGACTTTAGTCTAAAGTTTCTCCCAGTATTTTTACGAATTGGTAGCCTCAACCTCCAATTCGAGGAATTACTTTAATTCCTTAGTGGATACTAGAATCCACACAGACTACACATGAGCTCAACTTTAGTTGGTCAACTCATGTGCATCTATGGGTAGGTTCATAACCAGTTATTTCTCTAAACAACTTTTAATAATTGATTTTGCCCCTGAACCTAATCAGTAGGCTTTGGCCTCCATTGAAAAGATCTGGTTAGGTTCAACCATTAACATGACTTGATTTGGTGAATCGGACCAATAAATGATCAGGCCCGACTTTGGTCGGCCAACCTAACCACCATCAGAAAGACTCAAACCAAATTATCATATTATGAATGATAATTCCATTAGTCAATAAGCACCAAGCCTTTGGGCCTCCAATGATTATTAAACTAATGGACTCATTATCACTCACTTAATGGGAGGCTATGCTTTAGTTATCAATATAACTTAATCATTTTTAGGACCTAATAATTTTTGAGGATTTTATTAAAGAATCAAAGAGAAAAAAATATCTAGCCTATTTCAATCCTCCCACTGACTTCACCAAGTCAGATTAAAAAGGATTTAGTTAAAGCTGGCATTAGGAGCATCTAAATCAGTCAAACTGATTTACCTAATGACATGGGTGAGCCTTATCACCAAGGGATCTAATCAAAACCTAATTCACCAGGTTGGCCAGGTAAGTGAGATCAGTGGTGGGGATAAGCCATTAACTCGTCAGAGATCGAATCACTGCGAATAGCTCCCGCTTAAAAACCACTGGTCAAACTGCCAAACTTACCTTAGACACCAACCGGTTCATTAGTTTTAATTTGATCAACTTAGTAAATAGGGTTCCACCGTGTAGCCATGAATTAAGTCCATCTTGGTCTAGTTAAAGACATGGACCCATTCAACTACAACTATTGGAGTTGAGTCTAGAGTATCCTTGACCTAATCTAATTCAACTTTTGATTAGATTTGACCAATTACTCTAATTTAGTCTATTTCTTTAAGCTAACCTTAGGTCTAACCCAATTATGGACCTAATCCATCTAACCCATTGACCCACAAGTTTATGCAATTGTCTTAGGTCTTAATTCACAATTCTAGACCTACTAGACAGCACTTAATTCTTTTAATTAAGTATTTGGACTGATAGGTCAGGATTTGGCATTTCGAAAAGAATTTTCAAATTTGAAAGGTTTTATTTTTTGTTCACCAAATATGTTGACTCATTTCACAAATAGATCAGCACATTTCATAAATAGCAATCCTATTGCTAATTACATAACAAAAAATAACTTTTAAAAAAAAAATCATGAATATTCCTTTAGATCTAATCTAACACATTCATGATAAAGTTCACAATTGAATCTTTACATTTAATTTCTTTCACTGCTTCATCTGCATGGGATACAATTGCAGCGGCACCCCTATCGCCATAGGAGATCCCATCAAATGGGAGGAGAGGACTTTAAATCCTACTTTTCTTCTATGATCAGACGGTCATGGCAACCAACCCAATTTGATTACTTGCTACTTGGATCAAGTATATCTAAATATACCAATTTCAAAATTTAAATTTGAAATTTTAAATTTTAAATTTTGAATTTCAAATTTCAAAAAATTTCAAATTTCAAATTTTTGAATTTCAAATTTTGAATTTCAAATTTTGAATTTTAAATTTTGAATTTCAAATTTCAAATTTCAACCAAATTTCAAATTTCAAATTTTAAATTTTTGAATTTTGAATTTCAAATTTCAAAATTCAAATTTTAAATTTTGAATTTCAAATTTTTGAATTTTGAATTTCGCACAACTTTCAAAATTTAAATTTTAAATTTTAAATTTCAAATTTAAACTTTTAGATTACAACTTAATCTACGCATGCAAATATATATATCATATCTAAGATCCCACTCTAATATCATTTGTGGAGAAAATTCAGTGCAGGGGTAAAATGATAATTTTAAAACTTTTTTAAAATCACTATTTTACAGTAGAAATTATTAATTAATCTAATTAATTAATAAAAAAATATTCTATACTAGGATCTAAATATGATATATAGCATGCATGCATTTAAATTTGAAATTCAAATTTGAACAGTAAATACTTTACTGTAATATGTTCAGAACATAATACCTTTGTGCGGGTAGTAGATCTTCACAATCTGATCACCGTCGGGAGAGTCTGATCATCGTGATGCAGTCACACAGTATATCTGACCTTTTCGGATCATCCACATGAAGCTTTCGGTCTGATCGACTCCTCACAAGTGCTAGCTCGTTGTAGAGCCCTTTCGACGGCCGATGCTGATCAAACTCCTTCGATCGATATTTGTTGATTCTTTGGATGCTCCAAATCATTAGCAGACATGCTTGAGAGGATTTTGAAGATCTCCCTAAAATTTGGTGGTTCACGACACTCGTAGCTCACCTTCTCACTTTTCGAACTCCAAGCTGAAACCCTGAAGAACTCACTGAAACCCTGCGCACACTTTTTCTTTCTTTTCTTTCTTTTTCTCTCGAAAGGATATTGACCTTCACCTTGTACACAAGGATTCCTCATGCCTAGATTTTCTCTCCAAAATTTTTTTTGCACACGCCCCACTCTTCTCCTCCTTTTAAAACAATGTCAAACATCTTATCCACGTGAGAGGATAAAGATGAGTAATTGCACATTTGAATTCAAATCAAATTTTGAATTCAAATGGAAATCAATTTATTCCTATCCACTAAGGGGTGAGAAGAGGAGGGCATGGCTTAATTTGTGCATGAGTGATTTCATGAGAAACATTTTCTCATGTAATAAATGGGGCATTAAAAGAGGATAAGGTCAAGGCGCTAAGATTGGTTGCTCATTCAAATTCAAACTTTTGTTTTGAATTTGAATGGCAAACTAATCATCCTTATCCACTCATTTGGTGCATTAAAGTAGGGTATGAGGAGGGCTTTGCATGAGAAAAAATTCATGAGAACTTTCTTCTCGTGAATTCAAATGGGCACAGTGGAAGTGAGGTGGCGCAGGGAGAATGGGTCAAGGTGGTTTCATTATTTAAACCAACCTAATTGAACCAAATAAGTTAGGCCCAATTAGACTAATTTAAATCCAACTAAATTAGACTTAATTAAGCTCAATAAAATCTTAATCAAATCAAAAATTGATTAAGCCCAACACCTGATCAAATCAGGGACCAAACCATCTCGACGATTAGGTCAACTCTTAACCTAATCGGTCAAACCCAACTGAATCCAATTCAATTGGACTTGATCCAAAATTAATTACTCAATAAAATTGAGTTAATTAGTGATCAAATCACTAATTAAGCCTTTCATAAATATTGAGTCAAATCTGATGGATAATCGGGCATCAGAATTCATCGATATGTAATCCTGATCGAAGAGTCCTAAACCAGTGGGACTCTTGACCCCGGTACCCAAAATGTGTGAAATTCATGATTAGAGAATCCTGATTCTCGATCACAAAATCTTAGACATGAAAGACTCTTCACCAACTATCAGATCAGATGAGAACCTCTAATGTGTGTGATCCCACAGGTTCGAACCTAAGCCGGTAGCACAGGAAACAATTCCTGTACTAATCGAAGTGACTATCTAGTAATGTTACCCGATGACCAGATAGGTCAAATGGTCGCAATCACAACACTCAAAACCTACATGAATATGGTTACTGTATAATTCATCATTTTGACCTCTGTGTTTAGGACAACTCAGGGTTAAACTGTCAACCCTGATTAGATCATCCGAATCGTGCTTAACTCAAACAGTCCTGTGACTCCTCACAAAGACTACTCTGGCCAAGGTTTTGCTAAATTGAAACACGACGGTACACAGCTTCTAAACTGGAGTGGTCAATCCCATCTTGACACACGCACTGACAAGTCAAGTACTTGACTACACCCAGCAGCCTTCCGTCACTAAATTAGAAATACAGGTAGTCCAGTGCCTAAGTGCAGTGAGTTGCTTGCAAGTCACCGTGGCGGTCTCAGGTCGGAGGGATATTTATACCCATAGTCTATTGGAGCAAATCTTGACAGTAGAAATAGCTCCAGAGTCGGTCACATTTAGTGTAGATGTACCCTTACATCTCACCTGTATGCCATACCAGTATCTCCACACTCATTGGTTAAGAGGACAACCAACCTATATGGCACACAATGACCTATACTTGATAAACATTATCGTCCTTGGTAACAACGTATTATTTGGTCGCGAACAGATTTAAGGACTAAATGATAAATCCTCCTTTGTCGAGTCTAAATAGTCCTAAGGACTTCACCACAACATAGGAGTTCATTAGAAGATGAAATATTTTATGATAAAAAATATCAAAATAATTTTTATTAAATTATAATTCATATACATATACAAAAATGAGCACAACCGTCAACAAGCTGATGATTGGCTTTGGGACACTATTCCCAACAGTTCTATAGGTAGAAGAACCCACACTAATGACTGAATCTGAACCAGATTTGATTAGATCAAATCTAGAGCCTAATATAGAAACATCCTTAAGGCAATTTGGTAGAGTACCATGTCAGCCAGATAGATACTTAAGTTTCTTAATCCGGGATGGAGTCTTATTGAGCTTGATGAGAATAATGAGGATCCAGTCACTTACATAAATGCGATGCGGAGGTCCTACTTTGAGAAATAGCTCAAGGTCATGAAATCTAAAATGGAGTCCATGAAGATCAATGATGTATGGACATTGATTGATCCACCTGAAGAGGTAAAATCTATAGGGTGTAAGTTGGTCTTCAAGAAAAAAAGGGGCACAGACGGGAAGGTGGAGACCTATAAAGCTTGTCTGGTTACCAAGAGGTATCATCAACATTATGGTATTAACTATGATGAAATATTTTCTTCTTTGGTAATGTTTGAGTCCATTCGGATCATGCTTGCGATAGCAGCATACTTGGACTATGAAGTTTGATAAATAGATGTGAAGACAGCTTTCCTAAATGAAGAGCTGAACGAATCGGTGTATATGATACAATCTGAAAGGTTCACATCCATAGATGAGTTCAAGGTGTGCAAGCTTTAGAGATTCATTTATGGATTGAAACAAGCATCTCGGAGTTGGAACATACATTTTGATAAGGTGATCAGAATGTATAGCTTCATTAAGAATGGAAAGGAATCCTGCATATATAAGTGGTCTAATGGTTCGGTAATTATATTTTTTGTTTTCTATATGGATGACATTCTCTTAATTAGAAATGATGTCCCTACATTACAGACAATAAAAATGTGGCAGTCGTCATAGTTCTCCATGAAAGATCTGAGAGAAGCACCTATATCCTAAGAATGAGAATCTATAGGGATAGATCTAAAAGGCTACTTGGGCTCTCCCAATCTACGTACATAGATACCATGCTAAAATGGTTTAGCATAGAGAATTTTATTAAAGACTATCTTTTGGTAGACCATAAAATTTCTCTCTCGAAGAAGGATTGTCCGACAACCCCTCAAAGAGAGAGCATATGAGTAAAATTTCATATGCCTCAGTAGTGGATTTTATAATGTACACCATAATATATACGAGAGTAGATATGGCATACTCACTAAGAATAGTGAGCAAATACCAATCAGATCTGAGTGAGAACCATTGAAAGGTTGCGAAAATCATTCTTAAGTATTTGAGAAATATTAAGGACTAGTGACTTGTTTATGAGGAATCTGACTTGAAACTTGTGGATATACTGCTTTCAATTTTCAGTCAGATTGTGACAATAGCAAGAGCGTATTGGGATACATCTTTATCCTAAATGATGGAGCTATCTGCTAAAAAAATTTCAAGCAGCATATAGTGGCTGACACAGTATGCGAGGTGGAGTACATCGCAGCATCAATGCTGCAAAGAAAGTTGTGTGGCTGAAAAAGTTTATCATCGAGCTTGGAGTAGCATCCTCCATTGATGGTTCAGTTTTACTTTACTACGACAGTACTGGAGCCATAGCTCAGACAAAGGAGTTGAAGGTACATCAATGGACGAAGCATATTCTGCATCACTACCACCTTGTGTTAGATGTGTGCCCTAGATGCCAGATTGGCTAACATATTCCTGTACAAATGTAAGGACAAATTTATAATTTTGACTATAAATGAATAAAAGGGTTATTCTACTATCACATTGTGTCTGTGATACATCTTTGAGTTAGTAGGAATGTTAATTCATATTTTCAAGAGTTGAAAATTTAAGGCATGAATTTACATAACTAACTCATAAACACCATAGGATCATCACAAGGATGGTGATTGATCCAGCAGGTTGGTGTACGATCACTTTCTTAGGGTAGATGTGTCTTGAGTCTACGGTGTGGAGACACCGAAGTGAGAGTACAGGTATTCGTTGAGAATGAGAGCACTGAGCGTGACAACCTCGAGCAGTCATAAGGAAGTCTACCTTCTTGTCGATGACTAGCTCGATACTGCAGCTGTGTGTCAAGTTCTTTGATCTGAGGCACATCGACAGTTCACCTTGAGTGTGTTATAGTTTGACTACACCATAACTTGGTCTCCTAGCCATTCGAAACCCTGAGGTGTATGTTGACTGTAGCATATTCATTGTAGAACCAGATTGCACCAAGATGGGATTTATCAACTTCGATAGATAAGAGAAGTAGTCCTATGATGATCGAAAGATTGAGTCCTTAAGCCCATATCCATAGCAGAGTGAAATAATGAAAAAGAGTTTTTCATTGGATTTTACATCAGACTTGGATCGATCGATTGATTCATATGACTATGTTGGGTTTGACAAGTTCACCTTAACCCTAATTCAGTCGGGACTCATGATAGAATAACTCAATTACACAGGTAGCTGCACCGAGAGATTCATCTTCATTTCTGATGGGTTGCCATCATATATTGCTAGGTGTCACTGTTGGATTTTGAGAGCAATCAGAATGATCTTGATGATCGATCATTCTAATTGTCTGAATCAGAAGAGTTCTGGTCCATCGAAAGGAGTTTCAATGATGTCGATGATGAGATCACGACATGTCTCATTACCATACAAAAATGAACCTAATTGGGTCACACAAATAAGAGTTAGGGTCTGGATGTCATCAATTGAGCTAGTCCAGTTCGATTGATTTGGATTAGATCTAATTAGGTTCAAGAAAATCGTGCTAGCACACGATTGAGCCTAACTTTCTCCTCGTACAATCTTTTTCATCTTGACTGAGCCAAATGTGATTTGGCTCACCCAAAGAACCTTGAGAAGATTTCTCTCAGTCTGACTGGAGCTAGTCCAACTCAAAAAAGTCTTATCTTAATTCATGAGATGAATTTAAGACGACACCTGCCAATTCCTGTCACCTGCCATTTCCGTTTTAGGACATCAGTCAAACATTGACTTATGGATCTTAAACTGAAGGCCACTTGGCAAGAGGTCATTGGAGAGTTTTTGTGGAGTGTCCACCTACTAAATTAGGCCTTAAAGTGGGTGCCAAGATCAGATTGGGCGTGTGCCCCAAGTGGATAAGGATAGAGTCCCATGAGATGAGGACTCTATGCCTTGATCGACTCAAACTGTTGGGTGCCAATCTCACTGTGTTTATCCAGTGTTGGCACCAACAGTAGGAGGGTTTGGTGGGGTTCTTATCTGATATGATCAGATGACGTCACTCCACCAATCAAATTTTTTTCAGAATTAATTAAAATTTTCTGATTGATCAAATGATATGGCACTGCATGGCACAGCAGGGTCTATTTAAACCCTATCTGCGCTTAGGGTTTAAAGAATTTGCTCAATACCCAGCAAAAGCCTAATATCCCTCTACTTCTCTACACCCTCTCTGGTCCTCTCTCTCCCCTCTTCATGTCCAAGAAGTTGGGCATCCATCTGGTGCTTGTCCAAGGCATGGTGGCTCCCTAATCAGAAGGCTGCAGGATTTATCGAGAAGCTGTTGCTCTAGCTTCAGAAGATTTTTGAAGATCTTTCAGATCAGATCCAGATCTAATTTTTTGAGCAATGATTTGCAAGGAGAATATGATCTAGATCCTACTCAAGTGGATATCGGTAGAGGTCAGGTGACTGCATGGCTATTTTTGAACCTCGGGCATTGCTGCGATCATCTACAGGGTAATCTAGTTACCCTAGAGGTATTTCTCTAATCCTCAAGTTTTAGATTTAGTTTTAGATTAAATATCAGATAATAAGAATTAGATCTAATAGATCTTAGATCTAAAATATTATAAGATAATTTATTTTTTTTAAAATATTCTGTCTCAGATCTCATTAGATCTGGAAGATCCTACAAGAAAAAAGATGATTTTTCCTTCAACTGGTATAAGAGCCAGGTTGATGGCTCTATTTCAGATCTAATTTAGATCTGATTTTTATTTTTATTTATCTGATATTAATAGATTTCAGATGTCACATCAGATATGATTGAATCTAAAATCAAAAAATTTAAAATTAAATCTAAGTAGATCTAACATGTATGAGATGCATGACTAGACTAGGAATATTTTAAACTATGAATAGTCTTGAAGTTTTATGTTTTAATGTGATTAAAATATAAATTAGATCTAATTTATTCTTTAATTTTTTGATATTATAAATGTTATATTCAATCAAAAAATAAAAAATAAAATTTAATTAATTCATAAGATTGATCTGCTGCATGCCTAGACTAGTTGTAGAATTATTCTAGTAATTGTCTAGAATAGATTTTATATTGAATAGTTTAATTTAAATCTTATTTTTGAGATATTATATGTGATGTATCAGATCTGAAAGTATGCTAATTAGATCAGATTTTAATACATAAGATGTATGCAAAGCATGTATAAGTTAGATCTAAAATTATATATGTGATATGTAACTTAGATCTAACTAGTTTTATAGTTAAATCAATATTTCTAATTAAGGTATTCCTCATGGCCGTCTGGTCATAAGAATAAAGTAGGGTTTAAGATCCTCTCCTCTCATTCAATGGGATGTTTTTATGGCATGTAGGGGTGCTACGCGTTCATCCTTAATCAGAAATCAAACTTACTTTTCTGCAAAATCCTAGATCCTGAAACCCTAGGATTTATTTTACATATTTTGTTTATGAACCCAAGACTTAATTAATGAATTAAGCTCATGAAATTAAATTAGATCTAAAATTGAGAATTTCAGATCTACGTCATTTTCATAAAATTGAGTTCGGACTTGGGTAGCTCAATTAGGTCTAGCGATTGATCAAATCGAATCAAAAGTTGGTTAGGAGGGATCATGAAAGCTAATAATTGACCAGCTAATAGGATTAAGTCTAGATCAAGGTCGAATCACATTTAGATGTGACTCGATCAAGTTAAGACCTAATTTGGCTCAGTGGTTAGAGCTTGGATTGTAGACTAACCCAATTGGTTCTGGTTCGATAATTTGGTGTCTAAGGTAAGTTGGGCAGATGCGACCGATTGGTTTTTAATTGAGAGCTACTCGACTTGAATGCGTTCTTGTCAAGTTAATGGCATATCCCTCCCACCGATTTCACTTACCTGGCCATATGTGTCGACCCAGTTCTGATTTGAGGTGGCTAACAATTCGAGCCAACCCATGCTACTAGGTTAGTCATAATTGTTATGACTATGTCAAGTCAAATTTAATGAGACCTAAATCAAATCTTTCTAAGAAAACATTAAGTCTAAGCTCTTCCACCATTGTGGATGTGCGGCCCTTCCCGGGGTTGATTGTTCTCGACTGGTTACAGTGGCTCAGTTGCACTGGAAAGATGCAACCATGTCCATTAGGCATTAGATGCTACGGATTAGAGGATCGATTGTACTCAATATTTCGGATACGGTGAGGGACTCAATCAAGAATCTAGTTCATGCAAATGGTGGGTCTGACTTAACTAAGGATTGGAGCAATATTTCGGGCACGATGAGCTTCATGAATTAGAGACCAAATTTTGGCTTTGTGGTTAGAGCCTGAATTGTAGACTAACCCAATTGGTTCAGATTCGATAATTTGGTGTCTAAGGTAAGTTGGGCAGATGCGATCGATTGATTTTTAATTGGGAGTTACTCGACTCGAATGCATTCTTATCAAGTTAATGGCATATCCCTCCCATCGATCTCACTTACCTGGTCGTATGTGTCGATCCAGTTCTGATTTGAGGTGGCTAACAATTCGAGCTAGCCCATGTCACTAGGTTAGTCATAATTGTTATGACTATGTCAAGTCAAGTTTAATGAGACCTAAATCAAATCTTCCTAAGAAAATATTAAGTCTAAGGTCTTCCACCATTGTGGATGTGCGGGCCCTTCCGGGGTTGATTATTCTCGACTGGTTACAGTGGCTCAGTTACACTGGGAAGATGCAACCATGTCCATTAGGCATTGGATGCTACAGATTAGAGGATTGGTTGTGCTCAATATTTCAGATACGGTGAGGGACCCAATCAAAAATCTAGTTCATGCAAATGGTGGGTCTGGCTTTACTAAGGATTGGAGTAATATTCCAAGTACTGTGAGCTTCATGAATTAGAGACCAAATTTTGGGTGCATTGTCCACTCATCAATTGACCCATCACCAATAACTGTTAGGTGAGGTGGTGAGCTAGTCGGTGAGACCGCACCACCCACTAAAAATCACTAATGATGGAGATTTTTACATCTCTACCTAGGGAGTGTAGGGATCTGAGAAAATAGTGGAAGCCTAATTTATTTAAAAATAAAATTTCTAAATAAATTGGTTAAGTCTGATTACAAAATCTAACTAGAAACTCTTGACTCTCTACAAGAAACATGTCTGCATCCAACCCCCTGACCAAAATACTAGACACCCATAGATTGACTGGACCTAATTTCAAGGACTGGTTAAGAAACTACAGAATTATTTTGGGTTCTGAGAAACTGACTCTTGTCTTGAACCAGGACCAACCTGTCATGCCAGTACGTCCGACTGCTGAACAGAGAGCGTCTCTAAAAAAGTGGATGGATGACGATAACAAAGCCAAATACTACATGTTGGGTGCCATGTCTGATGACTTGCAATACCAGTATGAGAACATTATAACTACCTGCCAAATGTTGGCTCACCTACAAGAGTTGTTTAGTGAACAAAGTCTGCAACCAAGTATCAAGTCTGCCAAAGACTTTTTAAGGCTAAAATGCATGATGGGCAGTCAGTCCAAGATCATTGTTTGTCAATGATCAAGGACCTTGAGGAGCTTAAGAAGCTCGGTGTCATCTTAGACAGGGATTTTCAGATTGATGTGATCCTTCAATCCTTGTCTGATGCATATGGTCAGTTCATCATGAACTTCCATATGCATAAGATGCAGTGTACCTTGGCTGAGTTAATGAACATGTTGGTTACGGCTGAGCTTTCATTGAAGGGTTCAAAAGGCTTAGTCCTTACTGTGGAGCGGACTTCTTCCAAGAGAAAGTCTTTTGGAAAGAAGAAAAAGTCTGTGAAGAAGCAGAAGGTGGATGGAAAAAGGAAGAAGATGGAACTGAAGAAGAAGGCTGCTGAAAAGGAAAAATATTTTCACTGCAATTCAGACGGTTATTGAAAATGGAACTGTCCTCAGTACCTGGCCACCCTGAAGAACAAGAAGGATGGTCCTTCTGGAGGTATGCTCGTTATAGAATCTAATCTTACAATTTTTTCTGCATCCAGTTGGGTACTTAACTCTGGTTCTAGTGCTCATTTGTGCACTTCTATGCAGGATCTTGAGGAGAGCAAGAGGCTGAGGGATAGGGATATGATCCTACGCATCGAAATGGAGCAAGAGTTGCTACTGTGGCCATGGGAACCTACCCTCTGCGATTACCGTTAGGATTAGATTTAGTTCTTAGAGACTGTTATTATGTGCCTGCAGCAAGCAAGAATTTGATTTCTGTTTCATGTTTAGCACAAGAAGGCGATGTGATTAGCTTTCATAAGAACCATTGTAACATATTTTATGGAAATAATAAAGTTGTAAATAGTTTTCTTATTAATGGTCTCTATCAGCTACATATTGATGTATATGTATTTAATATCGAGCAAAATATGAATGTCATAAGAATTAAAAGGCCTAGAGATAGTTTAAATGATAGGTATCTGTGGCACCTAAGGCTAGGTCATATAGCGGAAGACAGGATTAACAAATTGGAGAAATTCGAGCTATTGAGTCCGTTGACTTTCGAGTCATATCCAGTTTGTGAATCATACCTTCAAGGCAAAATGACCTAGCTCTCTTTTACAGGACATGGAGAAAGGGCCACAGACCTACTTGCCCTAGTACATACAGATGTATGCGGCCCATTTGATGTATCGACTAGAGGCAACTATGTTTACTTCATTTCCTTCACCGATGATATGTCTAGGTACAGATATGTATTTTTAATGAAACACAAGTCTGAAGCCTTTGAAAAGTTCAAAGAATTCAGACATGAAGTAGAAAAACAAACAGAAAAGCCCACTAACGGTGAATACCTTAGTCGGGAGTTCCTAGACTATCTTAAGGACAATGGCATAGTCTCTCAATAGACTCCATCTGGAATGCCACAACTCAACGAGGTTTCAGATTGGAAGAATCAGACCCTATTAGATATGGTCCATTCCATGATGAGCTTCACGGACCTTCCTAAGTTTCTTTGGAGATATTGTCTCATGAGAGCAATATATGTATTGAATAGGATTTTCTTTAAAATCATTCCTACCACACCGTATGAGATATGGCATGGTAAGAAGCCAAGTCTGAGTCATCTCAGAATTTGAGGTTGTTCGGCTCATGTCAAGAGACAGCAGGCGGACAAGTTAGAGTTCAGGCCTTTTAGAGCTCAGTTCATAGGATATCCTAAAGAGTCATTAGGATACTATTTCTATATTTCGAAAGATCACAATATGATTGTGAATCGACGTGCTATTTTTTTTGAAAAATAGTTTATTCAAGATAGTGGCATCGGAAGAATAATTAAGCTCAAGGAGAATGTCTCCCAAGAGCAATGAGCTAAAGAACCTAAAAAATCCAATCAATTAGAACCAGTCCTAATACAACCTCTTCCACCTCATAGATCGACTAGGATTTTTCTCCTCCTGAAAGGTACTTAGGTACCATACAAGAGGATGTAGAGAAAATATTCTTCACCGAAAATGGGGCTCATGGTGATGACCCCAAGACCTATGACAAGGCGATATCAGATATCGACTCTGAGAAATGGTTAGAGGCAATGAGATCAGAAATTGACTCGATGCACTCAAACCAAGTCTAGACCTTGGTAGATCTACCTGAAGGTATTTTACCTATTAGGTGTAAATGGATCTTCAAGAGAAAGATAGGTGCAGATGGGAATGTGGAGATATTAAAGGCTAGGCTCATAGCGAAAGGTTATAGTCAGCGCGAAGGCATTGACTATCAGGATACCTTCTCGTCCATAGCTATGCTAAAATCTATCTGCACATTGCTTGCTGTTGCAGTCTATTTTGATTATGAAATATGGCAGATGGATGTGAAAACGACATTCTTAAATGGATATCTTGAGGAAGATATCTATATGAAATAGTCGCTTGATTTCACATCCAGTGATGATGATCACAAGGTCGGCAAGTTGCAAAGATCCATTTATGGACTTAAGCAAGCATCTCGGAGCTGGAATACTCATTTCAATGATGTGATCAAAATATTTGGTTTCATCAAGAACGAGGAGGAACCATGTGTGTTCAGGAAGGTCAGTGGAAGCACAGTTGTCTTCCTCGTACTATACGTAGATGACATCCTCCTAATTGAGAATGATATTTTCATGTTGACCTCAGTCAAAATATGGTTGTCCAAGAGTTCTCTTTGAAAGATCTAGGAGAGGCATCCTTTATACTAGGATTTAAGGTCTATAGTGATAGACCAAAAAGGATGTTGGGACTTTCACAGAAGATGCACATAGAAGAGGTGCTAAAAATGTTTAGCATGAAAAACTCCAAAAGAGGTTTAGTACCTTTTAGATATGGTATTCATCTCTCCAAGAAGATGTGCCCTAGCACACCTGAGGAGATTGAACGCATGAGCAAGATCCCTTATGCTTCGGCAATAGGGAGCCTCATATATGCCATGCTATGTATACGACCTGATATAACCCATGCTGTGAGTGTCACAAGCAGATATTAGTTGAATCCAAACGAAGAGCACTGGACTTCTATAAAATGTATCCTTAAGTACTTGAGAAGGACTAAGGATATGTTTCTAGTATCTGGGAATGGAGAACTCCAGGTTCAGAAATTTATAGACTTAGACTTTATGTCTGATATAGATGATCGAAAGTCGACATCTGGAAGTCTATTCATTTGCAATGGTGGTGCAGTTAGCTGGAAGAGTTTCAAGCAGATGGTGATTGCTGATTCCACCATGGAGGCAGAGTATATTGCTACATCGAAAGCTACGAAGGAGGTATTCTGGTACAAAAAGTTTGCCGCAGAACTTAGAGTGATGTCATCGGATGCCATCCCTCTTTACTACGATAATTATGGCACTATAGCCCTAGTTAAGGAGCCAAGGTCTCACCAGAAGTCCAAGCATATCGAGTGGCGATTCCATCTGATCCGTGATTATCTCAAAAAAGGTTATGTCGAGGTTAAGAGAGTCAACTCCACAGATAATATGACAGACCCACTGACAAAGTCATTAGGCCAGCAGAAGATCGAAGTCCACCTTGAGAAGATGGGACTTAGATATGTAGCCAATTGGCATTAGGTCAAGTGGAAGTTTGTTAGATGTGTGCCCTAGATGTCAGATTGGCTGACACATTCCTGTACAAATGTAATGGCAAATTTATAATTTTGACTATAAATGAATAAAAGGGTTATTCTACTATCACATTGTGTCTGTGATACATCCCTTTGAGTTAATAAGAATATTAATTCATATTTTCAAGAGTTAAAAATTTAAGGTATGAATTTACATAACTAACTCATAAACAACTCCTGATCATAGGATCATCATGAGGATGGTGATTGATCCGGAAGGTTGGTGTAGGATCGCTTCCTTAAAATAGATGTGTCTTGAGTCTACGGTGTGGAGACATCGGAGTGAGAGTACAGATATTCATTGAGAATGAGAGTACTGAGCATGACCACCTTGAGCAGTCATAAGGAAGTCTACCTTCTCGTCGATGACTAGCTCGATGCTGTAGCTGTGTGTCTAGTTCTTTGACCTGAGGTACATCGACAGTTCACCTTGAGTATGTTATAGTTTGACTACACTATAACTTGATCTCCTAGCCATTCAAAATCCTGAGGTATATGTTGGTTGTAGCATATTCATTGTAGGAACCAGATCGCACCAAGATGAGATCTATCAACCTCGGTAGATAAGAGGAGTAGTCCTATGATGATCGAAAGATCGAGTCCTTAAGCCTATGGCCATGGCAGAGTGAAATAATGGAAAAAAATTTTTCATTATGGTTTCACATCGGACTTGGATCGATCGATTGATTCATATGACTAATGTTGGGTTTGACAAGTTCACCTTAACCCTAATTCAGTCGGGACTCATGATAGAAGAACTCAATCACATAGGTAGCTGCACCGAGAGGTTCATCTTCATTTTGATGGGTTGCCATCATATACTGCTAGATGTCACTGATGGATTTTGAGAGCAATTAGAATGATCTTGATGATCGATCATTCTAATTGTCTGAATCAGAAGAGTTCTGGTCCATCGAAAGGAGTTTCGATGATGTCGATGATGAAATCACGACATGTCTCATTACCATATGGAAATGAACCTAACTGGGTCACACAAACAAGAGTTAGGGTCTAGATGTCATCAATTGAGCTAGCCCAGTTCAATTGATTTGGATTAGATCCAATTAGGTTCAAGGAAATCGTGCTAGCACACGATTGAGCCTAACTTTCTCCTCATGCAATCTTTTTCATCTCGACTGAGCCAAATATGATTTGGCTCATCCAGAGAACCTTGAGAAGGTTTCTCTCAGTCTGACTGGAGCTAGTCTAGTTTAGAAAAGCCTTGTCTAAATTCATGAGATGAATTTAAGACAACACCTGCCAATTTCTGTCACCTGCCATTTCTATTTTAGGACATCGATCAAACGTTGACTTATGGATCTTAAACTGAAGGACACTTGGCAAGAGGTCATTGGAGAGTTTTTGTAGAGTGTCATCCTGCTAAATTAGGCCTCAAAGTGGGTGCCATGATCAGATTGGGCATGCACCCCAAGTGGATAAGGATAGAGTCCCATGAGATGAAGACTCTATGCCTTGATCGACTCAAACTGTTGGGCGCTAATCTCACTGTGTTTATCCAGTGTTGGTGCCAACAGTAAGAGAGTTTGGTGGGGTTCTTATCTGATATGATCAGATGACATCACTCCACCAATCAAATTTTTTTCAGAATTAATTGGAATTTTTTGATTGGTCGAATAATGTGGCACTGCATGGCGCAACAGGGTCTATTTAAACCCTGTCTGTGCTTAGGGTTTAGAGAATTTGCTCAATACCCAGTAAAAGCCTAATATCCCTCCACTTCTCTATACTCCCTCTGGTCCTCTCTCTCCCCTCTTCACATCCAAGAAGTTGGGCATCCATCTGGTGCTTGTCCAAGGCATGGTGGCTCTCTGATCAAAAGGCTACAGGAAATTATCGAGAAGCTGCTGCTCTAGCTTCAGAAGATCTTTTGAAGATCTTTCAGATCAGATCTAGATCTAATTTTTGGAGTAGAGATTTGTAAGGAGAAGACAATCTAGATCCTGCTTAAGTAGATATCGATAGAGGCCAGGTGACTGCATGGCTATTTTTAAACCTCGGGCATTGCTACAATCATCTACAGGGTAATCTAGTTACCCTAGAGGTATTTCTCTAATCCTCAAGTTTTAAATTTAATTTTAGATTAAATATTAGATAATAAGAATCAGATCTAATAGATCTTAGATCTGAAATATCATAGGATAATTATTTTTTAAAAATATTTTGCCTCAGATCTCATTAGATCTGGAAGATCCTACAAGAAAAAAGGTGATTTTTCCTTCACCTTATCTGAGAGATTGTGGTCAAGGTGACATCGACCTTCAGAAGATCGATCGAAAGGAGAATCTGACCGAACCATTCACTAAAGTCCTTATGGTAAAGGAGTTTGAAGATCATAAAATGAAGATGGATATACAATACTGTACTGATTACCTTTAGTATAAGTGAGAGTTATTGAAAAATGTATCCCAAAATCAATCATCAGCCTGTTGATGGTTGTTCTATTTGATATAATTATATATGAATTAATTATTAATCAAATATTTATTTAATAATTTTTATCATGAGTTTGTACATCTTCTATATCGAACTTCTGTGTTATGATGAAAGTCTTTAGGACTATTTTAAATTGATAAAGAAAGATTTATCGTTTAGTCTTTAAATGAGTTTACGACCAAATGATATACTATTACTAGGATGATAGATATATCAAGTGTTGGTCGTTATGTGCCATATAAGTTGGTTCTCCTCTTAATCAAGGAGCGTGGAGATGCTGGTATGGCATGTAGATGAAATATAGGAGTACATTTCACTGAAGTGACCAATTTTGAAATACTTTGTTGTCAAGAGTCACTCTGAAGGGATATGGGCATAAGTATCCCTCCGACTTGAGATTACCACGGTGACTTGTAAGCAACTCACTATGCTTTGGTGCCTAACTACCTAAATTTTTGATTCAAGATTAGAAGTTTTTTGGACACAGTTAAGTACTTGTGAAGTCGGTGCATGAGTCAATATAGAATTGACCACTTCAAGGGATTGGAGAGAATACTTTGTATTTCAATTTAGTAAGTCCTTGGTCAGGATAGTCCTTGTGAAAAGTCACAAAATTTATTAGATTGAGACACATAATGGATGTATTGTTAAGAGTTGATAGTTTAAACTCTAAGTCATCCTAGCATCAAGGGTCAAAGGGATGAATTATACAATAATTGTATCCAAATAAGTTTTTGAGTGTTACTTTATGTATATTCGATCTATTTGGACGTCAGATATTATTACTAGATGGTTACTCTGATTGATACAAAAATTTATTTCTGTGCTACCGGCTTAGGTTTGAATCTATGTGGTCACACACATTAGAAGTTTCTCTCTGATCAGATGGCTGATCTGAAGAGTCCCACTGGATCGGGACTCAGATGAAGAGTCCCACTGATCGGAGACTCTGATAAAGAGTCCCATTGGACTGAGACTCTATTATTAATAGAGAATTAGTTAGTGATTAGATCACTAATTAGTTTAATTTGATTGAGCATTAAAGTCTGGATCAAGTCTGATTGAATTGGATTCAATCAGATTAGGTTTGATTAGGTTATGAGATGACCTAATTGGTAAGAGAGAATTGATCTTGATTTGATTGGATCTATGGCTCAATTAATTCATTGATTTGATCAAATTTAATTAAAATTATGAGAGCCTAATTAGATTAAGTTCATCATATTTTATTTGGGTCAAATTAGATTGGATTTGAAAGAAATCCAATTGGCTAAATCCTAGAATCCCAAATGAACAGAACTCTCTCTTCCTTTGCACCTCCCCTTCTCTCCATGCCTTCTTTCATTGCACAAATTATTTTATGCACTGACTAATCTATGCCAAAGCCTCCTATTGTTGCCCATTAGTGATAGGATTAGGTTGGATTGGTTTTGAATTCAAAGTAGTATGAATTTTAAAACCTATGTTGATCTATATCCTTCAACACATCGGCCCCTTGTGAAGGGCGCCCAATATGTGCGAAAAAAAGAAATAAATCCTAATTTCTTCCATGCCAAGAAAAAGCCTTGGTCAGCCTCTTCTTTCATTTGGATATGGATGGGTTAAGTGGCATTTGATTTAAAATTCAAAGGGAGTTTGAATTCGAATCAAACAACTCCTTATCTCATCCAAGTTTGTTTTGTGCGACAACCATAAAATGGTTATGATTTTGTGCACCAAATGAACTCTAATTTTTACCATGAGATACTAGAGAAAAAGAAGAGCTAAATATCTCTTTTGGGGCATGAGGTTTGGGGTGGGTTTCTACTATCTTGGCATATGCAAAGGAGGAGATCTATCTCTTCTCGGGTGAGAGACCTAGAATCATTCTAGAAGTTTTGGATGAGGAAAAAATAAAAAAGAAGAGAATCTTCATCTAATTTTTCTCCACCATCCAGCATCCTCCTCTGATCTATCTTCGACAACAAAAAGGTTTGAAGCAATCAAAGAAGAAAATCAAATCAGATCTGTCATCATAAGCCAACTGCATGAGCTAGCACTCCTACAGAGGGCTGATTGGTCTGAGGACTTCGTGTGGACTATCTGTAGAGGCCGGATGCTTGTGTAGTTATGAGCGACTAGAGAGAACTTCTAGATCCATATTTTTGATCATGGAGTTTGACTACCTATGCTCAGGTATTAAATTCGGAACCCTCATTGTGGTAGATTAGATCTATCACAGTGTGCTGATTTTTGTTCACATGCTTGTTATCTTAAATTTAAATTTTTATACATATAAATTAATATCATAGATCTATTTGTAAGAGTTTTAAGATTAGATCTTACATATGTATTTATAGATTAAATAGTTTAATCTAATATCTTTCGCTGTAAAATTTTGTAATGCATGCATGAAATCCCTGCGCATCCCAACAATCTCCGCCTTATCTTATAAATGGGTGTTGCCCTTAAATTGATTTGAGATGAATATGCACAATCAATTTCAAATAAAAGATTCTATGCAACTAAATTAGATGTATGAAACTAATTAAACTTGAGAGGCTTACCTTATCTCTAGTAATCACTACAAAAAAATAAACCTAAATGATGGATGCTCTAAGCAATTAGGTTTAAGTGGGTTATTTTTAAGTCACTTTGAAAAGAAAGTAATTAATACTAAAAAAAGAAAGAAATCTAGGGTTAGGATTGATCTCACCAAGCAAAATTAGAAGCTTTCTTTCTTCCTTTTTTTTCTTTTGCATGAAAAATAGAAAAAAATTAGTAAGATATATTTTTAAAAAAATTAAAAAAATTAAATATCTTAGCATTCATGCCTTCCCCGGCAACAATGACAAAAACTCGATAGATCATGATATTATCGTTAGGACATCATGATTATCAATTTAAATCCAACTTTAAAAAAATATTAAAAATATATAGAAAATAATGAGTCAGGTCAATTCCATAGAGAAGGCAGTGTTGATTTAAAATCTTTGACTTTATAAAAAAAAATTTGAGAAAATAATTTAAGTCAGAAAAAAAATAAAAAGTATGAAAAATAAATTTGATACTAAGATCTACTATCTAGATCTATGTTTTATTTATAATAAAAAAATAATAAAAATTTAAAGTGTATTAAAAAAAAATTGGTACTAAGATCTACTATCTAGATCTTAGCATCTACTTATAATAAAAAAAAATAACAAGAATTTAAAGTGTGTAAAAATAAAGAACAAAAATTTAAAGAGCATAAAAATAATTGTTGAATTAATTAAAATTCAAAATTTAATTATAAAGAATTTAAAAGAAAAAGTAAACAAAATAAAAACTATAAAAAAAAAATCTGAAATTGATTGGCACAGCCTCATCGGGAAAATGATTGATGATATCTCCTTCTTCTTTCAAACTCCTCAGAGCAAATTGGACTTCCTCTTGTTCTTCCTCTTTAGATCTAATCTTTGAGATAGTATAGACGTAGAGATAGTACAAGAACAGAGCTCTCTTCTAAGCATCTACTTCTTAGAAGCCTTCCCACAATCCAAAGCTTGCTTGCTGCCCTCTGTTTATGCCTCTCCCTCTCTTGGATGATTTTTCTTGTATGACTGGATTCCTTTTTATAGGTGTTAGGAGGGAGAAATTTTTGTTGTTTACTGATGTGGGATAAATGCAAAGTATGTTCAGAATAGTGTCCCAAAGTCAATCGTCAGCCTGTTGACGGTTGTGCTCATTTTTGTATATGTACATGAATTATGAATTAATAAAAAATATTTTGGCATTTTTCATCACAAAATGTTTCATCTTCTAATGAACTCCTATGTTGTGGTGAAGTCCCTAGGACTATTTAGACTCAACAAAAGAGGATTTATTATTTAGTCCTTAAATCTGTTTGCAACCAAATGATACGTTGTTACCAAGGATGACAACGTTTATCAAGCATAGGTCGTTGTGTGCCATATAGGTTGGTTGTCCTCTTAACCAATGAGTGTGGAAACACTAGTATGGCATACGGATGAGATATAAGGGTACATCTGCACTGAATGTGACTGACTCTGGAGCTATTTTTGCTGTCAAGATTTGCTCCGATGGAATATGGGTATAAATATCTCTCTGACCTAAGACCGCCACGGTGACTTGCAAGCAACTCACTACACTTAGGCACTGGACTACCTGAATTTTTAATTCAGTGATGGAAGGCTGCTGGGTGTAGTCAAGTACTTGACTTGTCGGTGCGTGTGTCAAGATGGGATTGACCACTCCAGTTCAGGAGCTATGTACAGTCATATTTTAATTTAGCAAAACCTTGGCCAGGGTAGTCCTAGTGAGGAGTCACAGGACTGTTTGAGTTGAGCACGATTCGGATGATCTGATCAGGGTTGACAGTTTAACCCTGAGTCATCCTATACACAGGGATCAAAAGGAATGAATTATACAGTAACCATATTCGCGTAGGTTCTGAGTATTGCGATTGTGACTATTCGACCTATCCGAAGATCGGGTACCATTGCTAGATGGTCACTTTGATTAGTACAGGAATTGGTTCCTGTGCTACCGGCTTAGGTTCGAACCTGCAGGGTCACACACATTAGAGGTTCCTATCTGATCTGATGGCTGATATAGAATCTTTTATGTTTGAGACTTAGTGATCGAGAATCAGGATTCTCTGATCACGAGTTCCACACATTATGGGTATCGGGGTCATGAGTCCCACTGGTTGGAACTTTTCGATCAGGGTTACATATCGATGAATTCTGATGCCTGATTGCCCATTGGATTTGGACTCAATATTTATGAGAGATTTAATTAGTGATTTGATCGCTAATTAACTCAATTTGATTGAGTAATTATTTTTAGATCAAGTCCAATTGAATTGGATTCAGTTGGGTTTGACCCGATTAGGTTAAGAGTTGACCTAATCGTCGAGATGGTTTGGTTCCTGATTTGATCAGAGGTTGGGCTTAGTCAATTCCTGATTTGATTAGGATTTTATTGAGCCTAATTAAGCCTAATTAAGTTGGGTATAAATTAGTCTAATTGGACCTAACTTATTTGGTTCAATTAGGTTGGTTTAAATAATGAAACCACCTTGACCCAATCTCCATGCGCCACCTCACTTCCATTGCACCCATTTGAATTCATGAGAAGGAACTTCTCATGAATTATTTTCTCATGCCAAGCCCTCTCCATGCCCTACTTTAATGTGTCAAATGAATGGATAAGGATGATTGGTTGGCCATTCAAATTCAAAATAAAGTTTGAATTTGAATGGGCAATCAATCTTTGCGCATTATCCCTTTTTTTACGCCCCATTTATTACATGAAAAAAGATTTCTCATGAAATCACTTCATGTACAATTTAAGCCACATCTCACACCTTTAGTGGATAAGGGATGAGTTGGTGTCCATTTGAATTCAAAATTTGATTTGAATTCAAATATGCAATTACTCATCTTTATCCTTTCTTTTGGATAAGACGTTTGACGTTGTTATAAAAGGTGGAGAAGAGTGGGGCATGCAAGAAGAAGATTTTTGGAGAAAAATTTTGGGGCATGAGAAGTCTTGTGCATGAGAAGAAAGTCCATATCCTTCCAAGAGAAAAAGAAAGAAAAAAAAGATAAGTGGGTGCAAGGTTTCCGGTGAGTTCCCTAGAGTTTTAGCCTGGGGTTCGGGAAGTGGAAAGTGAGCTACGAGTGTCGTGAGACCACAAAATCTCAGGAGGATCTTCAACATCTCTCAAGCATATTTGTTGATGATCTGGAGCATCTGAAGAATTGACAGACATCGATCGAAGGAGTTCGATCAGCATCGACCGTCAAAAGGACTCTACAACGAGCTAGCACTCATGAAGAGTCGATCAGATCGGAAGCTTCATGTGGACGATCCGCAGAGGCCAGATACACTGTATGACTGCATCATAATGATCAGACTCTCCCAACGGTATTCAGATTGCGGCGATCTACTATCCGCACAAAGGTATTGTGTTCTGAACACATTACAATAAAGTGTTTATTGTTCAAATTTGAATTTCAAATTTAAATACATGCATGCTATATATCATATTTAGATCCTAGTGTAGGGCAAATTTATGTTAATTAATTAAGTTAATTAATATTTTTTCCACTGTAAAATCATGATTTTGAAAAAGTTTTAAAATTACCATTTTACCCCTGCACTGAATTTCTCCACAAATGGTATCAGAGCCAGGTTCTTAGATATGATATATATTTCCATGCATAGATTAAGTTATAATCTAAAAGTTTAAATTTAAAATTTGAAATTCAAAATTTAAAATTTGAGTTTTGAAAGTTGTTCGAAATTCAAAATTCAAAAATTTAAAATTCAAAATTTGAAATTTGAAATTCAAAATTCGAAATTTAAAAATTTGAAATTCAAAATTTGAAATTTAAAATTTGAAATTTCTTTGAAATTTCAAATTTGAAATTTAAAATTTAAAATTCAAAATTTAAAATTCAAAATTGAAATTCAAAAATTTGAAAATTTGAAATTTGAAATTTGTTTGAAAATTGAAATTCAAAATTTAAAATTTAAAATTTGAAATTTGAAATTTAAATTTTGAAATTGGTATATTTATATATACTTGATCCAAATAGCAACTAATCGATATGGGTTGGTTGCCATGGCCGTCCGGTCATAGGAGAAAAGTAGGATTTAAAGGCCCTCTCCTCCCATTCGATGGGATCTCTTATGGTGGTAGGGGTGCCGCTGCAATTATATCCTATACAGATGAAGCAGCGAAAGAAATTAATTATAAATATTCAATTATGAAATTTATCATGAATGTGTTAGATTAGATCTAAAAGAATATTCATGATTTATTTTGATTGAGTTATTTTCTGTTATGTAATTAGCAATAGGATTGATATTTATGAAATGTGCTGATCTATTTGTGAAATGAGTCAACATATTTGGTGAACAAAAAATAAAATCTTTCAAATTTTAAAATTATTTTCGAAATACCAAACCCTGACCCATCAGTCCAAATACTTAATTAAAAGAATTAAGTGTTGTCTAGTAGGTCTAGAATTGTAATTAAGACCTAAGATAATTGCATAAATTTGTGGGTCAATGGTTTAGATGGATTAGGTCCATAATTGGGTTAGACCTAAGGTTAGCTTAAAGAAATGGACTAAATTAGAGTAATTGGTCAAATCTAATCAAAAGATGAATTAGATTAGGTCAAGGATACTCTAGACTCAACTCCAATAGTTGTAGTTGAATGGGTCCATGTCTTTAACTAGACCAAGATGGACTTAATTCATGGCTACGCGGTGGAACCCTATTTACTAAGTTGATCAAATTAAAATTAATAAACCGGTTGGTGTCTAAGGTAAGTTTGGTAGTTTGACCAGTGATTTTTAAGTGGGAGCTACTCGCAGTGATTCGATCTCTGACGAGTTAATGGCTTATCCCCACCACTGATCTCACTTACCTGGCCAATTTGGTGAATTAGATTTTGATTAGATCACTTGATGATTAGGGCTCACCCATGTCATTAGGTAAATCAGTTTGACTGATTTAGGTGCTCCTAATGCCAGCTTTAAATAATTTTTTTTTTTTAATCTGACTTGGTGAAGTCAGTGGGAGGATTGAAATTGGCTGGATATTTTCTTCTCATCTATCCTTTAATAAAATCCTCAAAAATTATTAGGTCCCTAAAAATGATTAAGTTATATTGATAACTAAGTCATAGCCTCCCATTAAGTGAGTGATAATGAGTCCATTAGCTTAATAATCATTGGAGGCCCAAAGGCCTGGTGCTTATTGACTAATAGAATTATCATTCATAATATGATAATTTGGTTTGAGTCTTTCTGATGGTGGTCAGGTTGGCCGCCAAAGTCGGGCCTGATCATTTATTGGTCTGATTCACCAAATCAAATCATGTTAATGGTTGGACCTAACCAGATCTTTTCAGTGGAGGCCAAAGCCTATTGATTAGATTCTGGGGCAAAATCAATTACTAGAAGTTGTTTAGAGAAACAACTGGTTATGAACCTACCCATAGATGCACATGGGTTGACCAACCAAAGTTGGGCTCGTGTGTAGTTTGTGTGGATTCTAGTACCCACTAAGAAATTAAAGTAATTTCTCGAATTGGAGGTTGAGGCTACCAATTCGTAAAAATACTGGGAGAAACTTTAGACTAAAGTCCAAGTCTTTAGTTTTTATAATTTATGTACTAATAGAGGTCTGGTTTTCCTTTATGCAGCTATGGCCACTACCCTATCGCTCCGATCATTATTAGATAATGACAAGCTCGTGAGATCTAATTTCGATAGCTGGTATCAAAAATTAAAAATCATCCTTGAGCATGAGCAGATCCTTTATGTAATAACGGATCTAGCACCTGAGGAGCCAGCCCCAAACATTAGAAGGACGGTCCGAGATACTTATCAGAAGTGGCTCAATGACCGCACCACCGTTCGGTGCATAATGCTGGCGGCAATGAATGATGAGTTCAGCCACAGGTTCGAGAATGCCTAGCCCCAGGAGATGCTTCAATTGTTGAATGACTCCTTTGGCACACCTGACGACGTTGAAAGACATAAAACTAGTTGTGCCATTTTCAATGCTCGAATGAGGGATGGAGCCTTAGTCACTGATCATGTACTGTACATGATCGAAATGATTGAGCGCCTAAGTAAACAGTGCTTTCCCTTGCACGAGCAGCTCGATAAGGATGCGATCCTTAATTCATTGCCCAAGTCCTTCCTCCCCTTCCTTACTCATTTTTGGATGACAAAGCCTGCAGTGAACTACCACGGCTTGTTGGGGTTGCTGCAGAACTTTGAGAAGGATCACCAGCTCCATAAGGAGTCGATGAATGTTGTGGGAGGGTCTTCTTCTTGTCGTCGACCCTTTAAGAAAGGGAAGAAGAAGAACAAGAAGAAGAAGAATAAGAAGGTGCAGCTGCATGCTGGGACGTCTGCACAGGGTCAGACCAAAAAGCGCAAGCCCGACCTGAGCCAGGCGGAGTGCTTCTTTTGCAAGAAGCAGGGGCACTGGAAGAGGAACTGTCCTCTATACATTGCCTTCCTGGATCCGAACAGGCCGAAGAAGAAGCAAGGTAATTATATGATAACACCTTGCAACTTTTTCATTTGTGATACTACTGCCTGGGTATTAGATACCGAAAGCCCTTATCATATTTGCAATTCGATGCAGGGTCTGCAGGTCAATAGGAGATTTGATGAAGGTGAGAGATTTCTGAACGTTGGAGATGGAAGCAAAGTTCTAGTTCTAGCATTAGGAATCATGAACCTTGTAATCAATTCTCGAAAAGTAATTCTGAGTGAATGTCACTATTGTCCAAGGTTTTTATTAAATATTATTTCTGTAGGCTTTTGGCAATGAACAGTTATCAATTTTTAATAAAAGGAAATGTTTGCAATATCATTTTGAATGGTGTTACAATGTTTGTTGGACAACTTAATAATGGAATTTACTTTCTATCACAACCTGTTAATGTGGTTCAAACCTCCGGTAAATGCCCTAGAATAGATAATGTGTCAGAAGTCTACCTTTGGCACTGTAGGCTAGGTCATATCAATAAGAACAGGATAAATAGGTTGGCTCAAGAAGGAATTCTTGAAGTAGGTGATTGTGAATCACTTCCAACCTGTGAGTCCTGTCTTCTTGGTAAAATGATCAAATCACCTTTTACTGAAAAAGGTGAGCGAGCCAGTGAACTCTTGGGTTTGGTACATTCTGATGTATGTGGACCCATGAGCTCAAGTGCAAGAGGTGGATATTTCTACTTCATAACCTTCACAGATGACCTATCGAGATATGGGTATGTCTATTTAATGAAGCATAAATCGGAGTCATTTAAAATGTTCAAACTATTCCGAAATGAGGTAGAAAAACAAACTGAAAAGTGTATTAAAACTCTTCGATCTGATTGAGGAGGTGAATACCTTTCCAATGATTTTTTGACATATCATGAGGAGAATGGGATTCTCTCTCAGTGGACTCCTCTGGAACACCACAACATAATGGTGTATCTGAAAGGAGGAATCGGACCTTGTTGGACATGGTTCGATCCATGATGGGGTTTGCTGGTCTGTCGATCTTCCTCTGGGGATATGCGCTCGAATCGGCTTATTACCTTCTAAATAGAGTTCCGAGTAAGTCTGTAACCAAAACGCCATATGAGATATGGATAGACGTAAGCCAGTTCTCTCGCACTTAGGGTTTGGGGGTGTCCGGCTTATGTTAAATATTTAATTATGGCAAGCTTGGACCTAGGTCTGACAAGTGTAATTTTATAGGGTACCCAAAAGAGACCAAAGGGTATTACTTCTACCTAGCTGATGAGCAAAAAGTGTTTGTCAGCCTTAAGGTAATCTTTTTGAAAAAGGAGTTCCTTGGTGAAGGGACTGTTGCCTTTAAGGTCAAACTTGACGAAGTTCGACAGGTGGAAAAATCGACACAAGTTGCTGAACCTGAATCGAATTTGATTAGATCAGATCTGGAGCTCATTGTTCAAGCACCCTTCAGGCGATCTGGTAGAGTACACATCAACCGAACAGATACTATGGTTTTTTGGTCCGGGATGATGATCCTATCGAACTTGATGAAAATGATGAGGATTCGATCACCTACATGGATGCAATGCAGAGACCCGACTTTGAGAAATGGCTAGAGGTCATGAAATCCGAAATGGAGTCCATGAAGGTCAACAATGTGTGGACATTGGTTGACCCACCCGAAGGAGTAAAATCCATAGGGTGTAAATGGGTCTTCAAGAGGAAGAGAGGCACAGACGGAATGGTGGAAACCTATAAAGCCCATCTGGTTGCCAAGAGATATCGTCAACGTTATGGTATAGATTATGACGAGATGTTTTCTCCTATGACAATGCTCAAATCCATTCGGATTATGCTTATGATAGCTGCCCATCTGGACTATGAAATCTGACAGATGGATGTGAAGACAGCTTTCCTAAATGGAGAGCTGGATGAAGAGGTGTATATGATACAACCTAAAGGATTCACATCCATAGATGAGTCTAAGGTGTGCAGACTACAGAGGTCCATTTATGGACTTAAGCAGGCATCACAGAGTTGGAACATACGTTTTGATAAGACGATCAAGACGTATGGCTTCGTTAAGAATGGAGAAGAGCCATGCATTTATAAGTGAGCTAATGGTCCAGTAGTAGTATTTCTTGTATTGTATGTGGATGACATTCTCTTAATCGGGAATGATGTTCCTGCATTATATGGAATAAAGATTTGGCTGTCGTCACAGTTTTTCATGAAGGATCTGGGAGAAGCTTCCTACATCCTAGGGATGAGGATCTATAGGGATAGATCTAAAAGGTTGCTTGGTTTATCTCAGTCCACGTACATTGATACTATGCTGAAGAGGTTCAGCATGGAGAATTCAAGAAAGGCTATCTTCCCATAGGCCATGGAATTTCTCTCTCGAAGAAGATTTTTCGACAACACCTCAAGAGAGAGAGCGTATGGGTAGGATTTCATATGCTTCGATAGTGGGATCTATCATGTATGCCATGACATGTACACGACTAGATGTGGCATACTCACTAGGGGTAGTGAGTAGATACCAATCTGATCCAGGAGAGAATCACTGGAAGGTTGTTAAAACCATCCTGAAGTATTTAAGAAATACTAAGGACCAGTGGCTTGTTTATGGTAAATCGACTTGAGACTTATAGGGTTTACAGACTCTAGTTTTCAATCTGATCATGATGACAGCGAAAGTGTGTCAGGATTTATTTTTACCCTTAATGGTGGGCTATCTGCTGGAAAAGTTTCAAGCAGCACATAGTGGCTGATTCAATTTGCGAGGTGGAGTATGTCGTCGCATCAGATGCTGCCAAAGAAGCGGTGTGGCTGAGAAAATTCATCATCGAGCTTGGAGTAGCACCCTCCATTGTTGGTCCAGTTTTGCTCTACTGTGACAGCTTTGGAGCTATTGCTCAGGCGAAGGAACCAAAGGCACACTAGCGGACGAAGCATATTCTACGTCGCTACCATCTCATCCGAAAAATTATGGATCGAGGTGACGTCGATCTTCAGAAGATCGACAGGAAGGAGAACCTGGCTGACCCATTCACTAAAGTCATTGCGGTGAAGGAGTTTGACAACTACAAGTCAAAGATGGGTATTAGATACTGCACCGATTGGCTTTAGGCCAAGTGGGAGATTGTTGGGAATAGTGTTCCAAAGCCAATCGTCAGTCTGTTGTCGTTGTGCTCATTTTTGTATATGTACATAAATTATAAATTAATAAAAATTATTTTGATATTTTTCATCACAAAATATTTCATCTTCTAATGAACTCCTATGTTGTGGTGAAGTCCTTAGGACTATTTAGACTCGACAAAGGAGGATTTATCATTTAGTTCTTAAATTTATTCACGACCAAATGATACATTATTACCAAAAACGACAACGTTTATCAAGCATAGGTCGTTGTGTGCCATATAGGTTGGTTGTCCTCTTAACCAATGAGTGTGGAGACACTAGTATGGCATACAGGTGAGATATAAGGGTACATCTGCACTGAACGTGACCGACTCCGGAGCTATTTCTACTATCAAGATTTGCTCTGATGGAATATGGGTATAAATATACCTCCGACCTGAGACTGCCACGGTGACTTGCAAGCAACTCACTACACTTAGGCGCTGGACTACCTAAATTTTTAATTCAGTGATGAAAGTTGCTGGGTGTAGTCAAGTACTTGACTTGTCGGTCGTGTGTCAAGATGGGATTGACCACTCTAATTTAGGAGCTGTGTACAGTTGTGTTTCAATTTAGCAAAACCTTGGCCAGAGTAGTCCTTATGAGGAGTCACAGGACTGTTTGAGTTGAGCACGATTCAGATGATCTGATCAGGGTTGACAGTTTAACCCTGAGTCATCCTAAACACAGGGGTCAAAAAGATGAATTATACAGTAACCATATTCATATAGGTTCTGAGTGTTGCGATTGTGACTATTCGACCTATCCAGACATTGGGTACCATTGCTAGATGGTCACTTCGATTAGTACAGGAATTGGTTCCTGTGCTACCAGCTTAGATTCGAACCTACGGGGTCACACACATTAGAGGTTCCTATCTGATCTAATGGCTGGTGTAGAATCCTTCATGTTTGGGACTCAGTGAACGAGAATCAAGATTCTCTGATCACGAGTTCCACACATTATGGGTACCGGGGTCATGAGTCCCACTGGTTGGGACTTTTTGATCAGGATTACATATCGATGAATTCTGATGCCCGATTGCCCATCGGATTTGGACTCAGTATTTGTGAGAGGTTTAATTAGGGATTTGATTGCTAATTAACTCAATTTAATTGAGTAATTATTTTTGGATCAAGTCCAATTGAATTGGATTCAGTTAGGTTTGACCCGATTAGGTTAAGAGTTGACCTAATCGTCGAGATGGTTTGGTTCCTGATTTGATCAGGGGTTGGGCTTAGTCAATTTTTGATTTGATTAGAATTTTATTGAGCCCAATTAAGCCTAATTAAGTGAGATTTAAATTAGTCTAATTGGACCTAACTTATTTGATTCAATGAGGTTGGTTTAAATAATGAAACCACCTTGACCCAATCTCCATGCGCCACCTCACTTCCATTGCACCCATTTGAATTCATGAGAAGAAACTTCTCATGAATTATTTTCTCATGCCAAGCCCTCTCCACATCCCACTTTAATGTGCTAAATGAATGGATAAGGATGATTGGTTGGCCATTCAAATTCAAAATAAAGTTTGAATTTGAATGGGCAATCAATCTTTGTGCCTTATCCCTTTTTTCACGCCCCATTTATTACATGAGAAAAGATTTCTCATGAAATCACTCCATGCACAATTTAAGCCACGCCTCACACCTTTAGTAGATAAGGGATGAGTTGGTGTCCATTTGAATTCAAAATTTGATTTGAATTCAAATGTGCAATTACTCATCTTTATCCTTTCTTTTGGATAAGACGTTTGACGTTGTTATAAAAGGAGGAGAAGAGTGGGACGTGCAAGAAGAAGATTTTTGAAGAAAAATTTTGGGGCATGAGAAGTCTTGTGCATGAGAAGGAAGTCCATATCCTTCCAAGAGAAAAAAAAAGAAAAGAAAGAAAAGTGGGTACAAGGTTTTCGGTGAGTTCCCTAGAGTTTTAGCCTGGGGTATGGGAAGTGAGAAAGTGAGCTACGAGTATTGTGAGCTCACAAAATCTTAGGGAGATCTTCAATATCCTCTCAAGCACGTCTGTTGATAATCTAGAGCATTCGAAGAATCGACAGACATCGATCGAAGGAGTTCGATCAGTATCGACCATCAAAAGGGCTTTACAACGAGCTAGCACTCGTGAGGAGTTGATCAGACTGAGAGCTTCGTGTGGATGATCCACAGAGGCCAGATACGCTGTGTGACTGCATCGTGATGATCAGACTCTCCCGACGGTGTTCAGATTGTGGCGATCTACTACCCGTACAAAGGTATTGTGTTCTGAACATATTACAATAAAGTATTTATTATTTAAATTTAAATTTGAAATTTAAATGCATGCATGCTATATATCATATTTAGATCCTAGTGTAGGGCAAATTCATGTTAATTAATTAGATTAATTAATATTTTTTTCGCTGTAAAATCATGATTTTGAAAAAGTTTTAAAATTACCATTTTATCCCTGCACTGAATTTCCCCATAAAGTATAGGATGCCGTGTGCTATGAAGAGGAGAAATTCTGGTTGAAACTGATATCAAAATTCATGTAGAACTCATGAAACCTGCTTAAAACCCACTAAAACAATGCCGCAGACCCACCAGCCTGCCTAAACCATGCCCACCATCGGATGGAGATCGAATGGCTTAAAAACACATCAAAACTCTCATAAATCAAGTCGGGATCAATCTCATCCATTGGATCGCATCCCAAATCAATTTTTAACCATCGGATGGTGCAAAAACTCAGCCCAAAACTCTTTTCTCAGTCAGATACTACCTTAGCAATTGGATCAAACATGTGGAGCAATTTGCACCGTCAGATCGCATGTTTGCAGTGGGCCACCGCCGCGTAATATGGTAAAGCATGATCCTGGCCATCCAATTGGGTGTTTCAGCACCTCTCAACTGATCGATGGCACACAAGAGCCCTCCACCCTTTGTGAAGCACGACAAAGATCGAGGCCTATTTCTATGGACCACGACCCAGGTTCTGTGGACCAAGCGGCCAGTCCACCGTACACCGACTGCTTTAAAATTGATTTTGGATTGATTTTTCATTGATTTTTGGCTGATTTTTTTGACCCTCTTGTCTTTTTCTCCATTTCCAATATTTCTTGTTATGTACGTGACAAAATTGAGCTTGAATTTGGGCTTAGTTGGGCTTGATGTGATAAAATCTTTATGACTAATAATTCCTAAAAAAGAGCATAACAAGTATCAAATATGAAATAATAAAAATTTAAATATCAAATATTTTAATATTTTTTATGTCATATTTAACACACTGATCAATTGCTGAGGTTGTTGTTGAGAGGGAGAAGGCAAAAGTTATTGCTAGGCTAAACTCCAAAGCATCAAGAAATACAAAGCCTTAGTGGAGTTCAAGAACGAGGTTGCTGAAAGTTCTTCGATCACCGAAACTTCTTTGGTCACCTATATTTACAGCTTTCAAGACTGTGGCATGCCTGCAACAGATGATCCTGAAGATAGACTTGAGGCATGCACCTTCGCCCTAGGAACAACAACAAAGAGGTCGGGGCATTTGAAGAGAAATTTGAGTGCAGGGGTAAAATGATAATTTTAAAATTTTTTCAAAATCACTATTTTATAGTGAAAATTATTAATTAATCTAATTAATTAATATATACTTATCCTACACTAGGATCTAAATATGATATATAGCATGCATGCATTTAAATTTGAAATTCAAATTTGAACAGTAAATAATTTACTGTTCTGTGTTCAGAACACAATACCTTTGTGCGGATAGTTGATCACCGCAATCTGATCACTATCGAAAGGCTCTGATTATCGCAATACAGTCACACAGTGTGTCTGACCTCTATGGATTGTCCACACGAAGCTCTCGATCTGATCGGCTCCTCACGAGTGGTAGCTCGTTATAGAGCCCTTTCGACGGTCGATGCTGATCGAACTCCTTCGATCGATGTCTACTGATTCCACAGATACTTTGGATCATCAAAAAATATGCTTGAGAGGTAGATGATACTCTCCCTTAAATTTGGTGGGCTCATGACACTCGTAGCTCACTAACTCACTTCCCGAACCCCAGGCTGAAACCCTAGGGAACACACTGAAAACCCTGCGCCCACTTTTATTTCTTTTCTTTCTTTTTCTCTCGAAAGGTTTTGGACCTTCACCTCATGCACAAGGCTTCCTCACGCCCCAAGCTATCTCTCAATAATTTTCTTTGCATGCCCCACCTTTCTCCTCTTTTTAAAACAATGCAAGACGTGTCTTATCCGCGTGAGAGGATAAAGATAAGTGGTTGCACATTTGAATTCAAATCGAATTTGAATTCAAATGCAAACCAACTCATCCCTATCCACTTGGGCATGAGAAGAGAAGGGGCGTGGCTTCTTTTGTTCATGGAGAAAATTCATGAGAAACTCTTTCTTGTGTATGATAAGTGGTGCACAAGATGGATAAGCATGAAGGCGCAAGGGATAAGTTATCCATTCAAATTCAAACACCCTTTGAATTTGAATGGCTAACAAATCAACTTTATCCAAAAATTGGCATACAAGAGTGGGTGTGAGATGCCTTCTACATGAGAGAAGAAAATTCATGAGAAGTTGCTTCTCGTGAATTCAAATGGGCGCAGAAGAAGTGAGGTGGCGCAGGGAGAAATATCAAGGTGGTTTGAACCTAATTGAGCCAACCTAATCAAAATAGGTTAAGCACAATTAGACAAAATTAAACCCAACTTAATTAGGCTTAATTAGGCTCAATAAAATCCTAATCAAATCGGACATTGACTAAGCCCAATCTCTGATCAAATCAGGGACCAAACCACTTCGACGATTAGGTCAACACTTAACCTAATCGGGTCAAACTCAACTGAATCCAATTCAATTGGACTTGATCCAAAAATAATTACTCAATCAAATTGAGTTAATTAGTAATCAAATTACCAATTAAATCTCTAATAAATATTGAGTCCAAATTTGATGGGCAATCGAGTATCAAAGTCCATCGATATGAAACCTTGATCGAAGAGTCCCAAACCAGTGGGACTCTTAACCCCGGTACCCAAAATATGTGGAACTCATGATCAGAGAATCATGATTCTCGATCACAGAGTCCCAGACATGTAGGACTCATAGTCCACGAGCATTAGGACTCTTCATCAGCCATCAGATCAGATAGGAACCTCTAATGTGTGTGACCCCGCAGGTTCGAACCTAAGCCGGTAGCACAGGAACCAATTTCTGTACTAGTTGAAGTGACCATCTAGCAATGGTACCCGACATTCAGATAGATCGAATAGTCATAATTGCAATACTCAGAACCTACGTGAATATGGTTACTGTATAATTCATCCCTTTTGACCCCTTTGTATAGGACGACTCAGGGTTAAACTGTCAACCCTGATTAGATCATCCGAATCGTGGTCAACTCAAACAGTCCTGTGACTCTTCACTAAGATTACCCTGGCTAAGATTTTGCTAAATTGAAATATGACTGTACATAGCTCCTGAACTGGAGTGGTCAATCCCATCTTGACACATGCACCGACAAGTCAAGTACTTGACTACACCCAGTAGCCTTCCATCACTGAATTAGAAATTCAGGTAGTCCAGTGCCTAAATGTAGTGAGTTGCTTGCAAGTCACCGTGACGGTCTCAGGTCGGAGGGACAGTTATACCCATATCCCATCGGAGCAAATCTTGACAGTGAAAATAGCTCCGGAGTCGATCACGTTCAATGCAGATGTACCCTTACATCTCACCTGTATGCCATACTAGTATCTCCACACTCCTTGGTTAAGAGGACACATATGGCACATAACTACCTATGCTTGATAAATATTGTTGTCCTTGGTAACAATGTATCATTTGATCGCGAACAGATTTAAGGACTAAACGACAAATCCTCCTTTGTCGAGTCTAAATAGTCCTAAGGACTTCACCATAACACAGGAGTTCATTAGAAGATGAAATAATTTGTGATGAAAATATCAAAATAACTTTTATTTATTTATAATTTATATACTAATACAAAAAGAGCACAACCGTCAACAGACTGACGATTGGCTTTGGGACACTATTCCCAACAATCTTCCACTTGGCCTAAAGCCAATCGGTGCAGTATCTAATACCCATCTTCGACTTGAAGTCATCGAACTCCTTCACCGCAATGGCTTTAGTGAATGGGTCGGTCAGGTTCTCCTTTTCGTCAATCTTCTGAAGGTCAACGTCACCTTGATCCACGATTTTTCAGATGAGATGTAGCGGCGCAGAATATGCTTCATCCGCTAGTGTGCCTTTGGTTCCTTCGCTGAGCAATGGCTCCAGAGCTGTCACAGTAGAGCAGAACTGGACCAACAAGGGAGGGTGGTACTCCAAGCTCGGTGATGAATTTTCTTAGCCACACCGCTTCTTTGGCAGCATCTGATGCAGTGACATACTCTGCCTCGCAAACTGAATCAGCCTCAATATGCTGCTTGGAACTTTTCTAGAAAGCAGCCCCATCATTAAGGGTAAAAATAAATCCCGACACACTCTTGCTGTCATCATGATCAGACTAGAAACTAGAGTCTGTAAACCCTATAAGTCTCAAGTCTGATTCATCATAAACAAGCCACTGGTCTTTAGTATTTCTTAAATACTTCAGGATGGTTTTAACAACCTTCCAGTGATTCTCTCTTGGATCAGATTGGTATCTACTCACTACTCCTAGTGAGTATGCTACATCTAGTCATGTACATGTTATGGCGTACATGATAGATCCCACTGTCGAAGCATATAGAATTCTACCCATACGCTCTCTCTCTTGAGGTGTTGTCGGACAATCCCTCTTCGAGAGAGAAATTCCATGGCCTATCGGTAGATAGCCTTTCTTGGAATTCTCCATGCTGAACCTCTTCAGCATAGTATCAATGTACGTGGACTGAGATAAGCCAAGCAACCTTTTAGATCTATCTCTATAGATCCTCATCCCTAGGATGTAGGAAGCTTCTCCCAGATCCTTCATGGAGAATTGTGACGACAGCCAAATCTTTATTCTCTGTAATGAAGGGACATCATTTTTATTAAGAGAATGTCATCCACATACAATACAAGAAATACCACAACTGGACCATTAGCCCACTTATAAATGCAGGCTCTTCTTCGTTCTTAACGAAGCCATACGTCTTGATCGTCTTATCAAAACGTATGTTCCAACTCCGGGATGCCTGCTTAAGTCCATAAATGGACCTCTGTAGCCTGCACACCTTAGACTCATCTGTAGATGTGAATCCTTCAGGTTGTATCATATACACCTCTTCATCCAGCTCTCCATTTAGAAAAGCTGTTTTCACATCCATCTGCCAGATTTCATAGTCTAGATGGGCAGCTATCGCAAGCATAATCTGAATGGATTTGAGAATTGCCACAATAGAAAATATCTCATCATAGTCTATACTATAATGTTGATGATATCCCTTGGCAACTAGATGGGCTTTATAGGTTTTCACCTTTCCGTCTGCGCCCCTCTTCCTCTTGAAGACCCATTTACATCCTATGAGTTTTACTCCTTCGGGTGGGTCAACCAATGTCCGCACATCGTTGACCTTCATGGACTCCATTTTGGATTTCATGGCCTCTAGCCATTTCTCAGAGTCAGGTCTCTGCATTGCATCCAAGTAGGTGATCGGATCCTCATCATTTTCATCAAGTTCGATAGGATCACCATTCTGGACCAAGAAACCATAGTATCTGTCCGGTTGACGTGGTACTCTACCAGATTACCTTAAGGGTGTAGGAACAATGGGCTCCAGATCTGATCTAACCAAATCTGGCTCAGGTTTAGCTACTTGTGTCGATTTTTCCACCTGTCGAACTTCCTCAAGTTCGACTTTATAGGCAACAATCCCTTCACCATGGAACTCCTTTTCTAAAAAGATTGCCTTAAGGCTGACAAACACCTTTTGCTCATTAGCTAGGTAGAAATAATACCCTTTGATCTCTTTTGGGTACCCTATAAAATTACACTTGTCAGACCTAGGTCCAAGCTTGTCCGTAATTAAACGTTTAACATAAGCCAAACACCCCCAAACCCTAAGGTGCGAGAGTACTGGCTTACGTCCTATCCATATCTCATATGGTATTTTGGTTACAGACTTACTCAGAACCCTATTTAGAAGGTAACAAGCCGATCCGAGCGCATATCTCCAGAGGAAGATCGACAGACCAGCAAACCCCATCATGGATCGAACTATGTCCAACAAGGTCCGATTTCTTCTTTCAGACACACCATTATGCTGTGGTGTTCCAGGAGGAGTCCACTGAGAGAGAATTCTATTCTCCCCAAGATATGTCAAAAAATTATTGGAAAGGTATTCACATCCTCGCTCAGATCGAAGAGTTTTAATACACTTTTCAATTTATTTTTCTACCTCATTTCGAAATAGTTTGAACATTTCAAATGACTCTGATTTATGCTTCATTAAATAGACATACCCATACCTCGATAGGTCGTTTGTGAAGGTTATGAAGTAGAAATATCCACCTCTTACACTTGAGCTTATGGTCCATATACATCAGAATGTACCAGACCCAAGAGTTCACTGGCTCTCTCACCTTTTCTAGTAAAAGGTGATTTGGTCATTTTTCCAAGAAGACAGGACTCACAAGTTGGAAGTGATTCACAATCACCAACTTCAAGAATTCTTTCTTGAGCCAACCTGTTTACCCTGTTCTTATTGATATAACCTAGCCTACAGTGCCAAAGGTAGACTTCTGACACATTATCTATTCTAGAATGTTTACCGGAGGTTTGAACCACATTAACAGGCTATGATAGTAAGTAAATTCTATTATTTATTTGTCCAACAAACATTGTAACACCATTCAAAATGATATTGTAAATTTTTTTTATTAAAAATTCATAACCGTACATGGCCAAAAGGCCTACAGAAATAATATTTAATAAAAAGCTTGGACAATAGTGACATTCACTCAGAATTATATTACGAGAATTGATTACAAGGTTCATGATTCCTAAAGCTAGAACTGGAACTTTGCTTCTATCTCCAACGTTCAGGAACCTCTTACCGTCATCAAATCTCCTACTGACCTACAGACCCTGCATCGAATTGCAAATATGATAAGGACTTCCGGTATCTAATACCTAGATAATAGTATCACAAATGAAAAAGTTGTAAGGTGTTATCATATAATTACCTTGCTTCTTCTTCGGCCTGTTCGGGTCCATGGAGGCAATGTATAGAGGACAGTTCTTCTTTCAGTGCCCCTGCTTCTTGCAAAAGAAGCACTCCGTCTGGCTCTGGTCGGACTTGCGCTTCTTGGTCTGACCCTGTGCAGACGTCCCAGCATGTGACTGCACCTTCTTATTCTTCTTCTTTTTGTTCTTCTTCCCTTTCTTAAAGGATCGACGACCAGAAGAAGACCCTCCCACAACATTCACCGACTCCTTATGGAGTTGGTGGTCCTTCTCAAAGTTCTGCAACAACCCCAATAAGTCGTGGTAGTTCACTACAGGCTTTGTCATTCGAAAATGAGTAAGAAGGGGAAGAAGACTTGGACAAAGAATTAAGGATCGCATCCTTAGCGAGCTGCTCATGCAAGGAAAAGCCCAATTTGTTTAGGTGATCAATCATTTCGATCATGTACAGTACATGATCGATGACTGAGGCCCCATCCCTCATCCGAGCATTGAAAATGGCACAACTAGTTTTATGCCTTTCAACGTCGTCAGGCGTGCTAAAAGAGTCGCTCAACATTTGAACATCTCCTGTGGCTGGGCATTCTCAAACCTATGGCTAAACTCATCATTCATTGCTGCCAGCATTATGCACCGAACAGTGGTGCGATCATTGAGTCACTTCTGATAAGTATCTCGGACTGTCCCTCTCACGTTCGGGGCTGGCTCCTCAGGTGCAGGATCCGTTGCTACATAAAGGATCCACTCATGCTCAAGGACGATTTTTAATTTTCGATATCAGCTATCAAAATTCGATCCTATGAGCTTGTCATTATCTAATAATGATCGGAGTGACAGGGTAGTGGCCATAGCTGCATAAAAAAAAATCAGACCTCTATTAGTATATAAATTATTAATACTAAAGACTTGGACTTTAGTCTAAAGTTTTTTCCAATTTTTTACGAACTGGTAGCCTCAACCTCCAATTCAAGAAATTACTTTAATTCCTTAGTGGGTACTAGAATCCACAAAGACTACACACGAGCCCAACTTTGGTTGGTCAACCCATGTGCATCTATGGGTAGGTTCATAACCAGTTGTTTCTCTAAACAACTTCTAATAATTAATTTTGCCCCAAAGCCTAATCAGTAGGCTTTGGCCTCCACTGAAAAGATCTGGTTAGGTCCAACCATTAACATGACTTGATTTGGTGGATCGGATCAATAAATGATCAGTCCCAACTTTGGCCGGCCAACCTGACCACCATCAGAAAGACTCAACCAAATTATCATGCTATGAATGATAATTCCATTAGTCAATAAGCACCAGGCCTTTGGGCCTCCAATGATTATTAAACTAATGGACTCATTATCACTTACTTAATGGTAGGCTATGACTTAGTTATCACTATAACTTAATCATTTTAGGGACCAAATAATTTTTGAAGATTTCTTAAAGGATAGAAATGAAGAAATTAACCAGTCAATTTCAATTCTCCCACTGACTTCACCAAGTCAGATTAAAAAGAATTTAATTAAAGCCAGCATTAGGAGCATCTAAATCAATCACACTGATTTACCTAATGACATGGGTGAGCCCTAATCACCAAGTGATCTAATCAAAACCTAACTCACCAGGTTGGCCAGGTAAGTGAGATCAGTGGTGGGGATATGCCATTAACTTGTCAGAGATCAAATCAATGCGAGTAGCTTCCACTTAAGAACCACTGGTCTGTTGGGAAATGTATTCCAAAAAAGCCAATCGTCAAGCTGTTGACGGCTGAGCAACCAAGTATTATAATTGACTTGTTAATAAATAAAATATATTTGGCATCTTCATCATAAGCTTTCATCTTCTAATGAACTCCGTTGTTATGATGAAGTCCTCAGGACTATTTAAGTTCGATAAAGAGAAGATTTATCGATTAGTCCTTAAAACTATTCACGACCAAATGATAAGCTGTTAATAAGGACGACAGCTTCTATCGAGCATAGGTCGCTGTAGGCCATATGGGTTGGTTGTCCTCTTAACCATGGAGTGTGGAGACACTGGTATGACATACAGGTGAGATGTAAGGGTACATCATCATTGAACGTGACCAACTTCAGAGCATTCTGCTGTCGAGAATATCTCTGATGGGATATAGGTATAAGTGTCCCTTAGACTTGAGATCGCCTCAGTGACTTGCAAGCAACTCACTGTGCTTTGGTACTAACTAACTGAATTTCTAATTCAGGGACGAAAGGCTTCTGGGCACAGTCAAGTACTTGCGAAGTCAGAGTTGATCGAGATGGGATTGACCACTCCAAGAGTTGGAGAAGAATGAGTCGCTGTATTTCAATTTAGCAAAACCTTGACCAGGGTAATCTATCAGATGGATTTGATATTTTAAAATACAATGTAGACAACCTGATCAGAGTTGACAGTTGAACTCTGAGGTGTCTTATGATCATTTTGGTCAAGGGGATAATTATATGAAAACTATATCTGCATGGGTTCTAAGGATGTTGTTCTACACATTCGACCTATCCGATCGTCGGGTACCATTGCTAGATGGTCACTTTGATTGGTATAAGAATTTATTCCTATGCTACCGGCTTAGGTTCGGACCTATGAGGTCACACACATTAGAGTTCATGATCCGATCAGATGGTTGATCAACGATTAAGAATCGTTCTAGGGTTAAATGATCAATACGATTGACATTTAACCCAGTACAAGTGTTGCAGGAGGATCGATTAGCAGTTTGATTGCTAATTAGCTTAATTTGATTAAGCCAATGGGCTGAGATTAAGTCTAATTAAATATAATTTAATTAGATTTGGTTTGGGCTTGATTGGATCAAGTTCAAATGGTTTATTGGATAAGCCAAGTGCAAGGAAAAACTAGTCCTAGTTCAACTAGGACTTGGGTCAATCTAATTTCTAATTTGATTAGAAAATTAAATCATATTTAAATCTAATTTAATCTGATTAAATTATATTCTTAATTGGGTTAAGACCTATTTTAATTAGATTGATCTAATTTTTATTTGATTTGATTTGGAAAACCAAATTAAAACAAGTCATAAGACAGAATCCTAGTAGGACTAGGATTCCACCTTGCGCCACATAAGCCTTCTCCACGCCCTCTCTCTTATTCAACGCCAATCTCCACTTATTTTGTATGACAAAAGCCCTCTCTCAGATCTCTCCCACGTTCACAAAAGGTCTCCTCTCTTCTTTCTTACATGGAAGGTGGTTTGGATCAAATCAAAAAGGAATAAGTTTGGATTTTGAATTCTATTTGATAGAGTTTTAGAAATCCAAAACTCTTTCAATTTTGCATCGAATTTACCCAATTTTTTTTTGGAATTTTTATGGATTTTAGGGTATATATAGTGCACCTTTTCTAGTGATCCATGTATGAAAATATGGAGGAGGTGCTCAAGAGTTGGGCGTCCCTTAACTTGCCATGTTTGGATAAGCCTTGACTAGGTGTTTGACCTAGATAAAGACTCTCTCATATCTCTCTATATAAGATGAGTTTCTTTATAAAAGTTTAGGACAAGATAGATATATGAGAGAACTTTGTTCCATCCAAAAATCAAAGAGAAATACCTTTAGGTCATGGAGATATAAAAGACACAATTTAGGGTGTCTAGAGAGAAAAACGTGAAGAAGAAGAGGGTCTTCTTCTAGGGTTTTTGTTTTCATATCTTTCCTCCCTCCATCTTGAGTTTCCTAAGAGCATCTCAGATCTGAAACTCCTCCTTCTACTTTTCATCTTTGGAAGAGTCCAAATCAAGAAGAAGGAGGCACCTGATCAACCATCAAAGAAGGATCAGCGCAGTACTAGCATACTGTGCTGATTTCCTGAAGCAGGACTTCTGATCGAGATTCGTGGGCTCGTGTGGATGACTCCTAGAGGCCGGATGCGTGTGCGGCTTGCAACATCATCCTCATGCCCGGATCAGCGAGGTTAGAGCATCTAACTTGCAAGATAATAGATCTGATCTATTGTTTAATACATACATTAGATGTGGTATTAAAACATGTTGATATGATCAACATGTAGTTCATGCTATATTTATATATTTTAATTTTTGATTTAATGATATATAATAATCATGTAATAAGATCTTAGATCTAAGGATTCTCTGATTTTAAAAAATAAATTTTGATTTATTTTAGTCTTCCGCTGTATGATCTTGAAAAAGTTTCAAGATCTAACCCTGAAACCCTAGATCTGGTTCCTACAATTGGTATCAGAGCCTAGGTTCTTTATTACATAATTATTTATGCATGCTTAGATTATTTCTTAGATTAGATCTAATTTATAATCTGATTATTAAATCTGAAATTAAAATTTTAGATCAATCACAAACTGCAAGGTTGTCCTGCTGTAAGGTTTACCCCTTACAGTGCAAAGGTTGTCCTAGTTTGTGTAGATCTATCTTTAATCTTAAATTTGTTAGATATGATCTATATTAAATTTATGATTTATTAGATTTAAAAGATGTTTAAATCTGAAATAAAATCTCTTTGTTAATATTTTTTGTGCAAAGAAATTGTTTAAAGTTGAAATTGTTTCAATTACATGAACTTGTTTAGATTAGATCTAAAGTAGTTTCATGTTTATTTTACTTGCATCTTGATTATGAATCAAACATGCAATATGGTTGGTAGAATCATATTATAAAATTATTTTACAAATATAAAAATTATTTTTTTTTGAAAAAGCCGAACCCAACCCTCAGCCCAAAACTTAATTAAGAATTAAGAAGTTGTTTGATTAGGTTCTAGGATTGTGAATTGAAGAACCTAAGACACAAACCATAACACATTGGGTTAATGGGTTAGTGGAAATTAGGTCCATTAATTGGGTTAGACCTATGGTTAGATTAAAGATGGACTTAATTAGAGAATTGACTAAATCTAATCAATTGTTGTCTTAGATTAGGTCAAGGATTCTCTAGATCAATTACAATAGTTGTAGTTGGTCAAGTCCATGTCTTTAACGAGAACCAAATGGACTTGATTCTTAGCTAAGCGGTCTAGCACGAATGTTAGGTTGATCTAATCGAAACTAATTAAACCAGTTGGTGTCTAAGGTAAACCAGACCGGTGGTTTTTAACTGGGAGCCCGCTTACCTGGCCATTTCTGATGGTGTCTAAGGCAAGCTTTGGCAGACCCTCCCACTGATCGAACTTATCTGGCCTCTTGGTGAAATTATATTTTGATCGGATCACTTGACTATTCGAGCTGACCCATGGCAGCTAGGTAAATTAGTGTGACTGATTTAGGTGCTCCTTGACCAGCCCTTTTTAATGGTCTCCCTTAAGCTGACTTGGTGAAGCCAGTGAGAGGATCATGATAAGCTGGTTCATCTGACCTCATCCTCTATATTATTTAAATCCTCTAAAATTATTAGGTCCTTAAAATGATAAAGTTATGGAGATAACTGAGTCATAGCCTCCCATTAAGGTGTTTGATAATGAGTCCATTAACTCAATAATCATTGCAGACCCAAAGGCCTGGTGCTTGTTGACTAATGGAATTATCACTCATCATATGACGACTTGGAAGTGTCTCTCTAATGGTGGTTAGGTGAGCCAACCAAAGTTGGACTTAATCATTCGTTGGTTAGATACACCAAGTATGATCATGTTAATGGTTGGACCTAACCGGATCCTTACAGTGGAGACCAAAGCCTACTTATTAGGTTTCTGGGGCAAAATTAGAATTACTAGAAATTGTTTAGAGAAACAATTGGTTATGAACCTACCCTTAGATGTACATGGGTTGACCAACCAAAGTTGGGCTTGTGTGCAGTCTAAGTGGATTCTAGTACCCGCTAAGGAATTAGGGTAATTCTTCGAGTTAGAGGTAGAGGCTATCAATTCGAATAAAATAGTGGGAGAAACCTTTTGATTAAAGTCCAAATCCTTAGGTTTAATGAATCAATTACTAATTAGGTTATGGTTCTCCTTTATGCAAATATGGCCACTTCCCTATCGCTCCGATCATTGTTGGACAATGATAAGTTGGTGGGACCCAACTTCGGTAGCTGGTACTGAAAGTTAAAGATAGTCCTGGAGCATGAACGGATCCTATATGTGATAATGGATCCTGCACCTGAGGAGCCAGCTGTCAATGCACGTGGAATAGTCAGAGACACTTACCAGAAGTGGCTCTGTGACCGGACCATGGTGCGCTGTATCATGCTGGCTGCCATGAGCGACGAGTTCAGTCGCAGATTCAAGACGGCTCAGCCAAAGGACATGCTTCAAGTGTTGGAGGATGCCTTTGGCACACTCGATGACGTAGAGAGGCACAAGACTAGTTGTGCCATCTTCAACATCAAAATGCGGGATGGTACCTCTGTCACTGATCATGTATTGTACATGATCGAGCTGATGGAATGATTGAGCAAGCTCGGCTTTCTCTTACATGAGCAGCTTGGGAAAGATGCAATACTGAACTCGCTGCCCAAGTCTTATCTTCCATTCCTCACTCATTATAGAATGACAAAGCCTGAAGAGAACTACCACGGGTTACTGGGGTTGCTTCAGAACTTTGAGAAGGATCACCAACTTCACAAGGAGTCGGTGAACTTAGTGGGAGGTTCGTCTTCTGGTTCTCGACTTTTAAGAAAGGGAAGAAGAATAAGAAGAAGAAAGTGAAGAAGGTGCAAGTTCAGGCTGGGACATCAGTGCAGAGCCAGACCAAAAAGGTCAAGCCCGATAAGAGTCTATTCAACTGGCAAGCACTCTAGATTAGATAGTGTGTCAGATATCTACTTATGGCACTGTAGGCTAGGTCATATAAACAAGAACGGAATAAACAGGTTGACTCAAGAGGAAATCCTCGAAGTCAGTGATTGTGAATCACTTTCAACCTGTGAGTCCTGTCTTCTTGGTAAAATGACCAAGTCATCTTTTACTGGAAAAGGTGAAAGAGCTACTGAGCTCTTGGGCCTAGTACATACTGATGTATGAGGGCCCATGAGCACCAGTGCTAGAGATGGATATTTCTACTTCATAACTTTCATGGATGACCTATCCCGATATGGATATGTCTATCTGATGAAACATAAGTTGGATTCATTTGAAATGTTCAAACGATTCCGAAGTGAAGTTGAAAAATAAACTGGGAAGAGTATTAAAACTCTTCGATCTGATCGAGGAGGGAAATACTTTTCTAGTGAGTTTCTCACATATCTAGAAGAGAATGTGATTCTCTCCCAATGAACTTCTCCAGGAACACCACAGCATAATGGTGTGTCTGAAAGGAGGAATCGGACTCTGTTAGACATGGTCCGATCCATGATGGATTTTGCTAGCTTGCCGATATCTTTCTGGGGATATGCACTCGAATCGCCTATTATCTGTTAAATAGGGTTTCAAATAAGTCTGTAATTAAGACTCCATATGAGATATGGACAGGGTGTAAGTCAGTACTTTCACACCTTAGGGTCTGGGGGTGCCCGGCCTATGTCAAACGATTAGTCACAGACAAACTTGGATCTAGGTCTGACAAATGCTCATTCATAGGGTACCCCAAAGAGACAAAAGGATATTTTTTCTACCATGCTGATGAACAAAAGGTGTTCGTCAGCCTTAAGGCAATCTTTTTAGAAAAGGAGTTCCTTGGTGAAGGAACCGTTGCCTCTAAGGTTGAACTTGATGAAGTTCAACAGGTGGAAGGACCGACACCAATAGCTGAACCTGAGTCAGATATGATTAGATCAGATCCGGAGCCCAATATACCTGCACCATTAAGGCGATCTGGTAGAGTACCGCGTCAGCCGGACAGATACTACGGTTTCTTGGTCCGGGATGGAGATCCCATCGAACTTGATGAGAATAATGAGGATCTGATCACTTATATGGATGCAATGCAGAGACCTGATTCTGAGAAATGGCTTGAAGCCATGAAATCCGAAATGGAGTCTATGAAGGTCAACGATGTATGAACATTGGTTGACCCACCTGAAGGGGTTAAACCCATTGGGTGTAAATGGGTTTCAAAAGAAAGAGGGAGCAGACGGAAAGGTGGAGACCTATAAAGCCCATCTGGTCGCCAAGGGGTATCGTCAACATTATGGTATTGACTATGACAAGACATTTTCTCCTGTGGCAATGCTCAAATCCATTCGGATAATACTTGCAATAGCTGCCCATCTGGATTATGAGATCTGGCAGATGGATGTAAAGACAGCTTTCCTGAATGGAGAGCCGACTGAAGAGGTGTATATGATACAACCTGAGGGGTTTACATCCACAGATGAGTCCAAGGTGTGCAAGCTTCAGAGATCCATTTATGGACTGAAGCAAGCTTCTCAGAGTTGGAACATGCGTTTTGATAAGGTGATCAAAACGTATGGCTTCATTAAGAATGGAGAAGAGCCCTGCATCTATAAATGGGCAAATGGTCCAGTTGTGGTATTCCTTGTCTTGTACGTGGATGACATTCTCTTAATCAGAAATGACATCCCCGTACTACAGGGAATAAAAGTTTGGTTGTCATCACAGTTCTCCATGAAGGACTTGGGTGAAGCATCCTACATCCTAGGGATGAAGATCTATAGGGATAGATCTAAAAGGATGCTTGGGTTATCCCAGTCCATGTACATAGACACTGTGCTGAAGAGGTTCAACATGGAGAATTCCAAGAAGGGCTATCTACCGATAGACCATGGAATTTCTCTCTCTAAGAAGGATTGTCGACAACTCCTGAAGAGAGAGAGCGTATGAGTAGAGTCCCATATGCTTCAGCCGTGGGATTTATCATGTACGCCATGACATGTACAAGATCAGATGTGGCATACTCACTAGGAGTAGTGAGTAGATACCAATCTAATCCTGGAGAAAATCACTGGAAAGTGGTTAAAGCCATCCTTAAGTATTTGAGAAATACTAAGGACCAATGGTTGGTTTATGGCGAGTCAGATCTGAAACTTATGGGGTTCACAGACTCCAGCTTCCAATCAGACCATGATGACAGCAAGAGCGTGTTGGGTTATATCTTTACTTTGAATGGTGGAGCCATCTGCTGGAAGAGTTCCAAGCAGCATACTGTGGCAGACTCTGTTTGTGAAGCGGAGTACATCGCAGCATCGGATGCCGCGAAGGAAGCTATGTGGCTGAGGAAATTCATCAACGAGCTCGGTGTAGCACCCTCCCTCGATGGTCCAGTCCTGCTTTACTGCGACAGCACTGGTACCATAGCTCAGGTGAAGGAACCCAAAGCACATCAGCGGACGAAGCACATCTTGCGTCGCTTTCACCTTGTCCGAGAGATCGTGGATCGAGGTGACGTCGACCTTCAGAAGATCGATGGAAAGGAGAACGTAGCCGACCCCTTCACTAAAGCCCTGGCGATAAAGGAGTTCGACAACCACAAGTCGAAGATGGGTATTAGATACTGTGCCGAGTGGCTTTAGGACAAGTGAGAGTTGTTGGGAAATGTGTTCCAAAAAAGCCAATCGTCAAGCTGTTGACGATTGAGCAATCAAGTATTGTAATTGATTTGTTAATAAATAAAATATATTTGGCATATTCATCATAAGCTTTCATCTTCTAATGAACTCCGTTGTTATGATGAAGTCCTTAGGACTATTTAAGTTCGATAAAGAGAGGATTTATCGATTAGTCCTTAAAACTGTTCACGATCAAATGATAAGCTGTTAATAAGGATGACAGCTTCTATCGAGCATAGGTCGCTGTAGGCCATATGGGTTGGTTGTCCTCTTAACCAAGGAGTGTGGAGACACTAGTATGGCATACAGGTGAGATGTAAGGGTACATCATCATTGAACGTGACCAACTCCAGAGCATTCTGCTGTCAAGAATGTCTCTGATGGGATATAGGTATAAGTGTCCCTTAGACTTGAGATCGCCTCAGTGACTTGCAAGCAACTCACTGTGCTTTGGTACTGGACTAACTGAATTTCTAATTCAGAGATGGAAGGCTTTTGGGCACAGTCAAGTACTTGCGAAGTCAGAGTGTGATCGAGATGGGATTGACCACTCCAAGAGTTGGAGAAGAATGAGTCGCTGTATTTCAATTTAGCAAAACCTTGGCCAGGGTAATCCATCAGATGGATTTGATATTTTGAAATACAATGTGGACAACCTGATTAGAGTTGACAGTTGAACTCTGGGGTGTCTTATGATCATTTTGGTCAAGGGGATGAATTATATGAAAACTATATCCGCATAGGTTCTAAGGATGTTGTTCTACACATTCGACCTATCCGGTCGTCGGGTACCATTGCAAGATGGTCACTTCGATTGGTATAAGAATTTATTCCTATGCTACCGACTTAGGTTCGGACCTATGAGGTCACACACATTAGAGTTCATGATCCGATCGGATGGTTGATCAACGATTAAGAATCGTTCTAGGGTTAAATGATCAATACGATTGACATTTAACCCAGTACAAGTGTTGCAGGAGGATCGATTAGCAATTTGATTGCTAATTGGCTTAATTTGATTAAGCCAATGGGCTAAGATTAAGTCTAATTAAATATGATTTAATTAGATTTGGTTTGGGCTTGATTGGATCAAGTCCAATTGGTTTATTGGATAAGCCAAGTGCAAGAAAAAACTAGTCCTAGTTCAACTAGGACTTGGGTCAATCTAATTTCTAATTTGATTAGAAAATTAAATCAGATTTAAATCTAATTTAATTTGATTAAATTAGATTCTTAATTAGATTAAGACTTATTTTAATTGGGTTGATCTAATTTTGATTTGATTTGGTTTGGGAAACCAAATTAAAACAAGTCATAAGACAGAATCCTAGTAGGACTAGGATTCCACCTTACGCCACATAAGCCTTCTCCATGCCCTCTCTCTTATTCAACGCCAATCTCTACTTATTTTGTGTGATAAAAGCCCTCTCCCAGATCTCTCCCACATTCACAAAAGGTCTCCTCTCTTCTTTCTTACATGGAAGGTGGTTTGGATCAAATCAAAAAGGAATAAGTTTGGATTTTGAATTCTATGAGATAGAGTTTTAGAAATCCAAAACTCTTTCAATTTTGCACCGAATTTATCCAATTTTTTTTTGAAATTTTTTGGCTTTTAGGATATACATAGTGTACCCTTTTCTGGTGATCCATGCATGAAAATATGGAGGAGGTGCTCAAGAGTTGGGCGTCCCTTAACTTGCCATGTTTGGATAAGCCTTGACTAGGTTTTTGACCTAGACAAGGACTCTATCATATCTCTCTATATAAGATGAGTTTCTTTATAAAATTTTAGGACAAGATAGAGATCTGAGAGACCTTTGTTCCATCCAAAAATTAAAGAGAAATAATTTTGGGTCGTGGAGATATAAAAGATGCAATTTAGGGTGTCTAGAGAGAAAAACGTGAAGAAGAAGAGGGTCTTCTTCTAGGGTTTTTGTTTTCATATCTTTCCTCCCTCCATCTTGAGTTTCCTGAGAGCATCTCAGATTTGAAACTCCTCCTTCTACTTTTCATCTTTGGAAGATTCCAAATCAAGAAGAAGGAGGCACCTGATCAACCATCAAAGAAGGATCAGCGCAGTACTAGCATACTGTGCTGATTTCCTGAAGCAGGACTTCTGATCGAGATTCGTGGGCTCGTGTGGACGACTCCTAGAGGCCGGATGCGTGTGCGGCTTGCAACATCATCCTCAAGCCCGGATCAGTGAGGTTAGAGCATCTAACTTGCAAGGTAATAGATCTGATCTATTGTTTAATACATACATTAGATGTGGTATTAAAACATGTTGATATGATCAACATGTAGTTCATGCTATATTTATATATTTTAATTTTTGATTTAATGCTATGTAATAATCATGTAATAGGATCTTAGATCTAGGGATTCTCTGATTTTAGAAAATAAATTTTGATTTATTTTAGTCTTCCGCTGTATGATCTTGAAAAATTTTCAAGATCTAACCCTGAAACTCTAGATCTGGTTCCTACATGGTCAAACTGCCGAACTTACCTTAGACACCAACCGGTTCATTAGTTTTAATTTGATCAACTTAGTAAATAGGATTCCATTGCATAGCCATGAATTAAGTCCATCTTGGTCTAGTTAAAGACATGGACCTATTCAACTACAACTATTGGAGTTGAGTCTAGAGTGTCCTTGAGCTAATCTAATTCAACTTTTGATTAGATTTGATCAATTACTCTAATTTAGTCTATTTCTTTAAGCTAACCTTAGGTCAAACCCAATTATGGACCTAATCCATCTAACCCGTTGACCCACAAGTTTATGCAATTGTCTTAGGTCTTAATTCATAATTCTAGACCAACTTGACAATATTAATTCTTTTAATTAAATATTTGGGCTGATGGGTCATGGTTTGGCATTTTGAAAATAATTTTTAAATTTGAAAGATTTTATTTTTTGTTCACCAAATATGTTGACTCATATCACAAATAGATCAGTACATTTCATAAATAGCAATCCTATTGCTAATTACATAACAGAAAATAACTCAATCAAAATAAATCATGAATATTCTTTTAGATCTAATCTAACACATTCATGATAAATTTTATAATTGAACCTTTACAATTAAGTCCTTTCGCTGCTTCATCTGCATGGGATATAATTGCAGCGGCACCTCTACCGCCATAGGAGACCCCATCGAATGGGAGGAGAGAGCCTTTAAACCCTACTTTTCTTCTATGACCGGACGACCATGGCAACGAACCCAATTAGATTACTTGCTACCTAGATCAAGTATATCTAAATATATCAATTTTAAAATTTAAATTTCAAATTTCAAATTTCAAATTTCAAATTTTAAATTTCAAATTTTAAATTTTAAATTTTGAATTTCAAATTTCAAACAAATTTCAAATTTTAAATTTCAATTTTTGAATTTTGAATTTTGAATTTTAAATTTTGAATTTCAAATTTGAAATTTCAACCAAATTTTAAATTTTGAATTTTAAATTTTTGAATTTTAAATTTTGAATTTCAAATTTCAAATCTCAAATTTTAAATTTTGAATTTCAAATTTTTGAATTTTAAATTTTGAACTGTAGGAACCAGATCTAGGGTTTCAGGGTTAGATCTTGAAATTTTTCAAGATCATGCAGCGGAAGACTAAAATAAATCAAAATTTATTTTTTTAAATCAGAGAATCCCTAGATCTAAGATCCTATTACATGATCATTACATAGCATTAAATCAAAAATTAAAATATATAAATATAGCATGAACTACATGTTGATCATATCAACATGTTTCTATACTACATCTAATGTATGTATTAAACAATAGATCAGATCTATTACCTTGCAAGTTAGACGTTCTAACCTCACTGATCCGGGCTTGAGGATGATGTTGCAAGCCGCACACATATCCGGCCTCTAGGAGTCATCCACACGAGCCCACGATCTCGATCAGAAATCCTGCTTCAGGAAATCAGCACAGTATGCTAGTACTGCGCTGATCCTTCTTTGATGGTTGATCAGGTGCCTCCTTCTTTTTGATTTGGAATCTTTCAAAGATGAAAAGTAGAAGGAGGAGTTTCAGATCTGAGACACTCTTAGAAAACTCAAGATGGAGGGAGGAAAGATATGAAAACAAACAACTCTAGAAGAAGACCTCTTCTTCTTCTCGTTTCTCTCTCTAGACACCCTAACTTGTGTCTATTATATCTCCACGACCCAAAGGTCTTTCTCTTTGATTTTTGGATGGCCCAAAGATTTCTCAAATCTCTATCTTCTTCAAAATTTCATGAAGAAAATCATTTTATACAGAGAGATATGATAGAATCCTTGTCTAGGTCAAATACCTAGTCAAGGCTTATCCAAACATGGCAAGTTAAGGGGCGCCAACTCTTGAGCACCTCCTCCTTATTTTCATACATGGATCATCATAAAAGGGTGCACAATATGTACCCTAAAATCCATGAAAATTCTAAAAAAAAATTGGATAAATTCGATGCAAAATTGAAAGAGTTTTGGATTTCTAAAACTCTATCTCATAGAATTCGAAATCCAAACTTATTCCTCTTTGATTTGATCCAAACCACCTTCCATGTAAGAAAGAAGAGAGGAGACCTTTTGTGAACGTGGGAGAGACCTGGGAGAGGGCTTTTATCACACAAAATAAGAGGAGATTGGCGTTGAATGAGAGAGAGGGCGTGGGGAAGGCTTATGTGGTGCAAGGTGGAATCCTAGTCTTACTAGGATTCTATCTTATGACTTTTTTTAATTTGGTGTCTCAAACCAAATCAAACCAAAATTAGATCAACTCAATTAAAATAGGTCTTAACCTAATTAAGAACCTAATTTAATCAGATTAAATTAGATTTAAATCTGATTTAATTTTTTAATCAAATTAGAAATTAGATTGACCCAAGTCTTAGTTGAACTAGGACTAGTTTTTCCTTGCACTTGGCTTATCCAATAAACTAATTGAACTTGATCAAATCAAGCCCAAACCAAATTTAATTAAATTATATTTAATTGAACTTAATCTCAGCCCATTGGCTTAATCAAATTAAGCCAATTAGCAATCGAATTGCTAATCGATCCTCCTGCAACACTTGCATTGGGTTAAATGTCAATCGTATTGATCATTTAACCCTAGAATGATTCTTAATCATTGATCAACCATCCGATCGGATCATAAACTCTAATGTGTGTGATCTCATAGGTCCGAACCTAAGCCAGTAGCATAGGAATAAATTCCTGTACCAATCAAAGTGACCATCTAGCAATGGTACCCGACGATCGGATAAGTCGAATGTGTAGAACAACATCCTTAGAACCCATGCGGATATAGTTTTCATATAATTCATCTCCTTGACCAAAATGATCATAGGACACCCCAGAGTTCAACTGTCAACTCTGATCAGGTTGTCCACATTGTATTTCAAAATATCAAATCCATCTGATGGATTACCCTGGTCAAGGTTTTGCTAAATTGAAATACAGCGACTCATTCTTCTCCAACTCTTGGAGTGGTCAATCCCATCTCGATCACACTCTGACTTCGTAAGTACTTGACTGTGTCCAGAAGACTTCCATCCCTGAATTAGAAATTCAGTTAGTCCAGTACCAAAGCACAGTGAGTTGCTTGCAAGTCACTGAGGCGATCTCAAGTCTAAGGGACACTTATACCTATATCCCATCCGAGACATTCTCGACAGTAGAATACTCTGGAGTTGGTCATGTTCAATGATGATGTATGAGTACATCTCACCTGTATGCCATACCAGTGTCTCCACACTCTTTGGTTAACAGGACAACCAACCTATATGGCCTACAGCGACCTATGCTCGATAGAAGCTATCGTCCTTATTAACAGCCTATCATTTGGTCGTGAACTGTTTTAAGGACTAATCAATAAATCCTCTCTTTATCGAATCTAAATAGTCCTAAGGATTTCATCATAACAATGGAGTTCATTAGAAGATGAAAGCTTATGATGAGAATGCCAAATATATTTTATTTATTAACAAATCAATTACAATACTTGGTTGCTCAACCGTCAACAGCTTGACGATTGGCTTTTTGGGACACATTTCCCAACAACTCCCACTTGTCCTAAAGCCACTCGGCACAGTATCTAATACCCATCTTTGACTTGTGGTTGTCGAACTCCTTTATCGCTAGGGCTTTAGTAAAGGGGTCAGCCAGGTTCTCCTTTCCGTCGATCTTTTGAAGGTCGACGTCACCTCGATCCACGATCTCTCGGACCAGGTGGAAGCGGCGCAAGATGTGCTTCGTCCGCTGATGTGCTTTGGGTTCCTTCGCCTGAGCTATGGCACCAGTGTTGTCACAGAAGAGCAGGACCGGACCATCGAGGGAGGGTGCTACTCCAAGCTCGTTGATGAATTTCCTCAGCCACACAGCTTCCTTCACGGCATCCGATGCTGCGATGTACTCCGCTTCACAAACAGAGTCTGCCACAGTATGTTGCTTGGAACTCTTCCAGCAGATGGCTCCACCATTCAGAGTAAAGATATAACCCGATACGCTCCTGCTGCCATCATGGTTAGATTGGAAGCTAGAGTCTGTGAACCCCACAAGTTTCGGATCTGACTCGCCATAAACCAACCATTGGTCCTTAGTATTTCTCAAATACCTAAGGATGGCTTTAACCACTTTTTAGTGATTTTCTTCAGGATCAGATTGGTATCTACTCACTAGTCCTAGTGAGTATGCCACATCTGGTCTTGTACATGTCATAGCGTACATGATAGATTCCACGGCTGAAGCATATGGGACTCTACTCATACACTCTCTCTCTTCAGGAGTTGTCAGACAATCTTTCTTAGAGAGAGAAATTTCTTGACCTATCGTAGATAGTTTTCTTGGAATTCTCCATGCTGAACCTCTTCAGCACAGTGTCTATGTACATGGACTGGGATAACCCAAGCATCTTTTTAGATCTATCCCTATAGATCTTCATCCCTAGGATGTAGGATGCTTCACCCAAGTCCTTCATGGAGAACTGTGATGACAACCAAACATTTATTCCCTATAGTGCGGGGATGTCATTCCCGATTAAGAGAATGTCATCCACGTACTAGACAAGAAATACCACAACTGGACCATTTGCCCATTTATAGATGCAGGGCTCTTCTCCATTTTTAATGAAGCTATACATTTTGATCACCTTATCAAAATGCATGTTCCAACTCCGAGAAACTTGCTTCAATCCATAAATTGATCTCTGAAGCTTGCACACCTTGGACTCATCTGTGGATGTAAACCCCTCAGGTTGTATCATATACACCTCTTCGATCAGCTCTCCATTCAGGAAAGTTGTCTTTACATCCATCTGCCAGATCTCATAATCCAGATGGGCAGCTATTGCAAGTATTATCTGAATGGATTTGAGCATTGCCACAGGGGAAAATATCTCGTCATAGTCAATACCATAACGTTTACGATACCCCTTGGCGACCAGACGGGCTTTATAGGTCTCCACCTTTCCGTCTGTGCCCCTCTTCCTTTTGAAGACCCATTTACACCCAATGGGTTTAACCCCTTCAGGTGGGTCAACCAATATCCATACATCATTGACCTTCATGGACTCCATTTCGAATTTCATGACTTCAAACCATTTCTCGAAATTAGGTCTCTGCATTGCATCCATATAGGTGATCGGATCCTCATTATTCTCATCAAGTTCGATGGGATCACCGTCTTGGACCAAGAAACCATAGTATCTGTCCGGCTAACGCGGTACTCTATCGGATCACCTTAATGGTGCAGGTACATTGGGCTTCGGATCTGATCTAATCATATCTGACTCAGGTTCAGCTATTGGTGTCGGTTCTTCTACCTGTTGAACTTCATCAAGTTCAACCTTAGAGGCAACGGTTCCTTCACCAAGGAACTCCTTCTCTAAAAAGATTACCTTAAGGCTGATGAACACCTTTGGTTCATCAGCATGGTAGAAAAAATATCCTTTTGTCTCTTTGGGGTACCCTATGAATAAGCATTTGTCAGACCTGGGTCCAAGTTTGTCTGTGACTAATCGTTTGACATAGGCCGGGCACCCCCAGACCCTAAGGTGTGAAAGTGCTGGCTTACGTCCTGTCCATATCTCATATGGAGTCTTAATTATAGACTTACTTGGAACCCTATTTAATAGATAACAGGCCGATTCGAGTGCTTATCCCCAGAAGGATATCGGCAAGCTAGCAAAACCCATCATAGATCAGACCATGTCTAACATAGTCTGATTCCTCCTTTCAGACACACCATTATGCTGTGGTGTTCCTGGAGGAGTCCATTGGGAGAGAATCCCATTCTCTCCTAGATATGTGAAAAATTTACTAGAAAGGTATTCTCCTCCTCGATCAGATCGAAGAGTTTTAATACTCTTTCCAGTTTGTTTTTCTACTTCACTTCGAAATCGTTTGAACATTTCAAATGAATCTGACTTATGTTTCATTAGATAGACATATCCATATCGGGATAGGTCATCCATGAAAGTTATGAAGTAGAAATATCCACCTCTAGCACTTGTGCTCATGGGCCCGCATACATCAGTATGTATTAGGCCCAAGAGCTCAGTAGCTCTCTCACCTTTTCCAGTAAAAGGTGACTTGGTCATTTTACCAAGAAGACAGAACTCACAGGTTGGAAGTGATTCACTATCACTGACTTCGAGGATTTCCTCTTGAGTCAACCTGTTTATTCTGTTCTTGTTTATATGACCTAGCCACAGTGCCATAAGTAGATATCTGACACACTATCTAATCTAGGGTGCTTGTCAGTTGAATAGACTATTATCGGGCTTGATCTTTCTAGTCTGGCTCTGCACAGATGTCCCAGCCTGAAGTTGCACCTTCTTCACTTTCTTCTTCTTGTTCTTCTTCCCTTTCTTAAAAGGTCGAGAACCAGAAGACAAACCTCCCACTAAGTTCACCGACTCCTTGAGGAGTTGGTGATCCTTCTCAAAGTTCTAAAGCAACCCCAGTAAGCCGTGGTAGTTTACTTCAGGCTTCGTCATTCTATAATGAGTGAGGAATGGGAGATAAGACTTGGGCAACGAGTTCAGTATTGCATCTTTCCCAAGCTGCTCATGCAAGAAAAAGTCGAGCTTGCTCAATCGTTCTATCAGCTCAATCATGTGCAATACATGATCAGTGATAGAGGCACCATCCCGCATTTTGGCGTTGAAGATGGCACAACTAGTCTTGTGCCTCTCCACATCATCGGGTGTGCCAAAAGCATCCTCCAACACTTGAAGCATGTCCTTTGGCTGAGCCATCTCGAATCTACGACTGAACTCGTCGCTCATGGCAGCCAGCATGATACAGCGCACCGTGGTCACTGAGCCACTTCTGGTAAGTATCTCTGACTATTCCACGTGCATTGGCAGCTGGCTCCTCAGGTGCAGGATCCATTATCACAAATAGGATCCGTTCATGCTCTAGGACTATCTTCAACTTTCGGTACTAGCTATCGAAGTTAGTTCCCACCAACTTATCATTGTCCAACAATGATCGGAGCGATAGGGAAGTGGCCATATTTGCACAAAGGAGAACCATAACCTAATTAGTAATTGATTCATTAAATCTAAAGATTTGGACTTTAATCAAAAGGTTTCTCCCACTATTTTATTCGAATTGGTAGCCTCTACCTCCAATTCGAGGAATTACCCAAATTCCTTAGTGGGTACTAGAATCCACATAGACTACACACAAGCCCAACTTTGGTTGACCAACCCATGTACATCTAAGGGTAGGTTCATAACCAATTATTTCTCTAAATAATTTTTAGTAATTTTAATTTTGCCCCAGAAACCTAATCAGTAAGCTTTGGCCTTCACTGTAAGGATCCGGTTAGGTCCAACCATTAACATGATCATACTTGGTGTATCTAACCAACGAATGATTAAGCCCAACTTTGGTTGACTCACCTAACCACCATTAGAGAGACACTTTCAAGTCGTCATATGATGAGTGATAAGTCTATTAGTCAACAAGCACCAGGCCTTTGGGTCTGCAATGATTATTGAGTTAATGGACACATTATCAAACACCTTAATGGGAGGCTATGACTCAGTTATCTCCATAATTTTATCATTTTAAGGAGCTAATAATTTTAGAGGATTTAAATAATATAGAGGATGAGGTCAGATGAACCAGCTTATTATGATCCTCCCACTGGCTTCACCAAGTCAGCTTAAGTGAGACCATTAAAAGGGCTAGTCTAGGAGCACCTAAATCAGTCACATTGATTTACCTAGCTGACATGGGTCAGCTTGAATAGTTAAGTGATCAGATCAAAATATAATTTCTCCAAGAGGCCGGGTAAGTTCGATCAGCGGGAGAGTCTGCCAAAGCTTGCCTTAGACACCATCAGAAATGGCCAGGTAAGCAGGCTCCCAATTTAAAACCACCGGTCTGGTTTACCTTAGACACTAACTGGTTTAATTAGTTTTGATTAGATCAATCTAACAGTTCGTGCTAGACCGCTTAGCCAAGAATCAAGTCCATTTGGTTCTCATTAAAGACATGGACTTGACCAACTACAACTATTGTAATTGATCTAGAGAATCCTTGACCTAATCTAAGACAACAATTGATTAGATTTAGTCAATTCTCTAATTAAGTCCATCTTCAATCTAACCATAGGTCTAACCCAATTAATGGACCTAATTTCCACTAACCCATTAACCCAATGTGTTATGGTTTGTGTCTTAGGTTCTTCAATTCACAATCCTAGAACCTAATCAAACAACTTCTTAATTCTTAATTAAGTTTTGGGCTGAGGGTTGGGTTCGGCTTTTCAAAAAATAATTTTTATATTTATAAAATAATTTTATAATATGATTCTAGCAACCATATTGCATGTTTGATTCATAATCAAGATACAAGTGAAATAAACATAAAACTACTTTAGATCTAATCTAAACAGGTTCATGTAATTGAAACAATTTCAACTTTAAACAATTTCTTTGCACAAAAATTATTAACAAAGAGATTTTATTTCAGATTTAAATATCTTTTAAATTTAATAAATCATAAATTTAATCTAGATCATATCTAACAAATTTATGATTAAAGATAGATCTATACAAACTAGGACAACCTTTGCACTGTAAGGGGTAAACCTTACAGCAGGACAACCTTGCAGTTCATGATTGATCTAAAATTTTAATTTTAGATTTAATAATCAGATTATAAATTAGATCTAATCTAAAAAATAATCTAGGCATGTATAAATAATCATGTAATAAAGAACCTAGGCTCTGATACCAATTGTAGGAACCAGATCTAGGATTTCAGGGTTAGATCTTGAAACTTTTTCAAGATCATGCAGCGGAAGACTAAAATAAATCAAAATTTATTTTTTTAAATTAGAGAATCCCTAGATTTAAGATCCTATTATATGATCATTACATAGTATTAAATCAGAAATTAAAATATATAAATATAGCATGAACTACATGTTGATCATATCAACATGTTTCTATACTACATCTAATGTATGTATTAAACAATAGATCAGATCTATTACCTTGCAAGTTAAATGTTCTAACCTCGCTGATCCGGGCTTGAGGATGATGTTGCAAGCCACACACGTGTCCGGCCTCTAGGAGTCATCTACACGAGCCCACGAATCTCGATCAGAAGTCCTGCTTCAGAAAATCAGCACAGTGTGCTAGTACTGCGCTGATCCTTCTTTGATGGTTGATCAGGTGCCTCCGTCTTCTTGATTTGGAATCTTCCAAAGATAAAAAGTAGAAGGAGGAGTTTTTGATCTGAGATTCTCTTAGAAAACTCAAGATGGAGGGAGGAAAGATATGAAAACAAACAACCCTAGAAGAAGATCCTCTTCTTCTTCTCGTTTCTCTCTCTAGACACCCTAACTTGTGTCTATTATATCTCCACAAACCAAAGGTCTTTCTCTCTGATTTTTTCATGGCCCAAAAGTTTCTCAAATCTCTATCTTCTCCAAAAATTTTATGAAGAAACTCATTTTATACAGAGAGATATGTTAGAGTCCTTATCTAGGTCAAATAACTAGTCAAGGCTTATCCAAACATGGCAAGTAAAGGGGCGCCCAACTCTTGAGTACCTCCTCCTTATTTTCATGCATGGATCACCAGAAAAGGGTGCACAATGTATACCCTAAAATCATAAAAATTCCAAAAAAAATTTGGATAAATTCGGTGCAAAATTGAAAGAGTTTTGGATTTCTAAAACTCTATCTCATAGAATTCGAAATCCAAACTTATTCCTCTTTGATTTGATCCAAACCACCTTCCATGTAAGAAAGAAGAGAGGAGACCTTTTGTGAACATGGGAGAGACCTGGGAGAGGGCTTTTATCATACAAAATAAGAGGAGATTGGCGTTGAATGAGAGAGAGGGCATGGGGAAGGCTTATGTGGTGCAAGGTGGAATCCAAGTCTTACTAGGATTCTATCTTATGACTTGTTTTAATTTGGTTTCTCAAACTAAATCAAACCTAAATTAGATCAACTAATTAAAATAGGTCTTAATCTAATTAAAAATTAATTTAATCAGATTAAATTAGATTTAAATCTGATTTAATTTTCTAATCAAATTAGAAATTAGATTGACCCAAGTCCTAGTTGAACTAGGACTAGTTTTTCCTTGCACTTGGCTTATCCAATAAACCAATTGAACTTGATCCAATCAAGTTCAAACCAAATCTAATTAAATTATATTTAATTAGACTTAATTTCAGCCCATTGGCTTAATCAAATTAAGCCAATTAGCAATCAAATTGCTAATCCATCCTCCTGCAACACTTGCACTGGGTTAAATGTCAATCGTATTGATCATTTAACCCTAGAATGATTCTTAATCATTGATCAACCATCCGATCGGATCATGAACTCTAATGTGTGTGACCTCATAGGTCCGAACCTAAGTCGGTAGCACAGAAATAAATTTTCATACCAATCGAAGTGACCATCTAGCAATGATACCCGACGATCGGATAGGTCGAATGTGTAGAACAACATCCTTAGAACCCATGCGGATATAGTTTTCATATAATTCATCCCCTTGATCAATATGATCATAGGACACCCCAGAGTTCAACTGTCAACTCTAATTAGGTTGTCCACATTGTATTTCAAAATATCAAATCCATCTGATAGATTATCCTGGCCAAGGTTTTGCTAAATTGAAATACAGCGACTCATTCTTCTCCAACTATTCTAGTGGTCAATCCCATCTCGATCACACTCTGACTTTGCAAGTACTTGACTGTGCCCAAAGCCTTCCATCCCTGAATTAGAAATTTAGTTAGTCCAGTACAAAGCACAGTGAGTTGCTTGCAAGTCACTGAGGCGATCTCAAGGCTAAGGGACACTTATACCTATATCCCATCTGAGACATTCTCGATAGTAGAATACTCTGGAGTTGGTCACGTTCAATGATGATGTATCAGTACATCTCACCTGTATGCTATACCAGTGTCTCCACACTCTTTGGTTAAGAGGACAACCAACCTATATGGCCTACAGTGACCTATGCTCGATAGAAGCTATCATCCTTATTAACAGCCTATCATTTGGTCGTGAACTATTTTAAAGACTAATCGATAAATCCTCTCTTTATCGAATCTAAATAGTCCTAAAGATTTCATCATAACAATGGAGTTCATTAGAAGATGAAAGCTTATGATGAAAATGCCAAATATATTTTATTTATTAACAAATCAATTATAATACTTGGTTGCTCAACCGTCAACAGCTTGATGATTGGCTTTTTGGGACACATTTCCCAACGCGATCAACTTTCAAAATTTAAATTTTAAATTTTAAATTTTAAATTTTAAATTTAAACTTTAGATTACAACTTAATCTATGCATGCAAATTCATATATCATATCTTAGAACCCTGCTGTGATACCATTTGAAGAAAAATTTGAGTGCGGGGGTAAAATGGTAATTTTAAAACTTTTTCAAATTACTATTTTATAATGAAAATTATTAATTAATTTAATTAATTAATATATATTTACCCTACACTAGGATCTAAATATGATATATAGCATGCATGTATTTAAATTTGAAATTCAAATTTGAATAGTAAACAATTTACTATTCTGTGTTCAGAACACAATACCTTTGTGCAGGTAGTCGATCGCCGTAATCTGATCACCATCAGAAGGGTCTGATCGTCGCAACATAGCCACACAGCATGTCTGGCCTTTGTGGATCATCCACACGAAGCTTCCGGTCTGATCGGCTCCTCACGAGTGCTAGCTCGTTGTAGAGCCCTTTCGACAGCCGATGCTGATCGAACTCCTTTAATCGATATCTATCGATTCCATGAATACTCCAGATCATCAGCAAATATGCTTGAGAGGTAGATTGTGCTCTCCCTTGAATTTGGTGGGCTCACAACACTCGTAGCTCACTAACTCACTTCCCGAACCCCAGGCTGAAACCCTAGGGAACACACTGAAAACCCTGCGCCCACTTTTATTTCTTTTTTTTCTTTTTCTCTCGAAAAGTTTTGGACCTTCACCTCATGCACAAGGCTTCCTCACGTCCCAAGCTATCTCTCAATAATTTTCTTCGCACACCCCACCTTTCTCTTCTTTTTAAAATAATGCAAGATGTGTCTTATCCACGTGAGAGGATAAAGATAAGTGGTTGCACATTTGAATTCAAATCAAATTTGAATTCAAATGCAAACCAACTCATCCCTATACACTTGGGCATGAGAAGAGAAGGGGTGTGGCTTCTTTTGTGTGTGGAGAAAATTCATGAGAAACTCTTTCTCGTGTATGATAAGTGGCGCACAAGATGGATAAGCATGAAGGAACATGGGATAAGTTATCCATTCAAATTCAAACACCCTTTGAATTTGAATGGCTAACAAATCAACTTTATCCAAAAATTGGTGCACAAGAGGGGGTGTGAGATGCCTTCAGTGTGAGAGAAAATTCATGAGAGGTTGCTTCTCATGAATTCAAATAAGCGCAGAAGAAGTGAGGTGGTGCAGGGAGAAATATCAAGGCGGTTTGAACCTAATTGAGCCAACCTAATCAAAATAGGTTAAGCACAATTAGACTAAATTAAATCTAACTTAATTAGGATTAATTAGGCTCAATAAAATCCTAATCAAATCAGGAATTGACTAAGCCCAACCCCTAATCAAATCAGGGATCAAACCACTTCGACGATTAGGTCAATACTTAACCTAATCGGGTCAAACTCAACTGAATCCAATTCAATTGGACTTGATCCAAAAATAATTACTCAATCAAATTGAGTTAATTAGTGATCAAATCACTAATTAAACCTCTCATAAATACTGAGTCTAAATCCGATGGACAATCGGGTATCAAAGTCCATCGATATGAAATCTTGATCGAAGAGTCCCAAACCAATGGGACTCTTGACCCCGGTACCCAAAATGTGTGGAACTCGTGATCAGAGAATCCTGATTCTTGATCACAGAGTCTCAGACATGTAGGACTCATAGTCCACGAGCATTAAGACTCTTCATCAGCCATCAGATCAGATAGGAACCTCTAATGTGTGTGACCCCGCAGGTTCGAACCTAAGCCGGTAGCACAAGAATCAATTTCTGTACTAATCGAAGTGACCATCTAGCAATGATACCCAACATCCAGATAGGTCGAATAGTCATAATTGCAACACTCAGAACCTACGTGAATATGGTTACTATATAATTCACCCCTTTTGACCCCTGTGTATACGACGACTCAGCGTTAAACTGTCAACCCTGATTAGATCATCCGAATCGTGCTCAACTCAAACAATCCTGTGACTCCTCACTAGGACTACCCTAGCCAAGGTTTTGCTAAATTGAAACACAATTGTACACAACTCCTGAACTGGAGTGATTAATCTCATCTTGACACACGCACCGATAACTCAAGTACTTGACTACACCCAGCAGCCTTCCATCACTGAATTAGAAATTCAGGTAGTCCAGTGCCTAAGTGTAGTGAGTTGCTTGCAAGTCACCATGACGGTCTCAGGTCAGAGGGACAGTTATACCCATATCCCATCAGAGCAAATTTTGACAGTAGAAATAGCTCCGGAGTCAATCACATTCAGTACAGATGTACCCTTACATCACACCTGTATGCCATACCAGTGTCTCCACACTCCTTGATTAAGAGGACAACCAACCCATATGGCACACAATGACCTGTGCTTGATAAACATTGTTGTCTTTGGTAACAATATATCATTTGGTCGCGAACAGGTTTAAGGACGAAACGACAAATCCTCCTTTGTCGAGTCTAAATAGTCCTAAGGACTTCACCACAAGATAGGAGTTCATTAGAAGATGAAATAATTTATGATGAAAATATTAAAATAACTTTTATTTATTTATAATTTATATACTAATACAAAAGGAGCACAACCGTCAACAGGCTGACAATTGGCTTTGGGATGTTGGGAAAAGTGTCCCAAAGCCAATCGTCAGCCTGTTGATGGTTGTGCTCCTTTTGTATTAGTACATGAATTATAAATAAATAAAAGTTATTTTGATATTTTTTCATCACAAATGTTTCATCTTCTAATGAACTCCTATGTTGTGGTGAAGTCTTTAGGACTATTTAGACTCGACAAAGGAGGATTTGTCGCTTAGTCCTTAAACCTGTTCGTGACCAAATGATATATTGTTACCAATGACGACAACGTTTATCGAGCATAGGTCGTTGTGTGCCATATGGGTTGGTTGTCCTCATAACCAAGGAGTGTAGAGACACTGGTATGGCATACAGGTGAGATGTAATGGTACATCTACACTGAACGTGACCGACTCTGGAGCTATTTCTGCTATCAAGATTTGCTCCGACGGGATATGGGTATAAATGTCCCTCCGACCTGAGACCGCCACAGTGACTTGCAAGCAACTCACTGCACTTAGGCACTGGACTACCTAAATTTTTAATTAAGTGACGGAAGGCTGCTGGGTGTAGTCAAGTACTTGACTTGTCAGTGTATGTGTCAAGATGGGATTGACCACTCCAGTTTAGGAGCTATGTACAGTCATGTTTCAATTTAGTAAAATCTTGGCCAGGGTAGTCCTAGTGAGGAGTCACAGGACTAATTGAGTTGAGTATGATTCGGATGATCTCATCAGGGTTGACAGTTTAACCCTGAGTCATCCTAAACACAGGGGTCAAAAGGGATGAATTATACGATAACCATATTCACGTAGGTTCTGAATGTTGCGATTACGACTATTTGACCTATCCGATCGTCGGATTCCATTTTAGATGGTCACATTGATTAGTACAGGAATTAGTTCCTATGCTACCGGCTTAGGTTCGAACCTGCGGGGTCACACACATTAGAGGTTCCTTTATGATCTGATGGCTGATTATGAGTCTTATGTGTCTGAGACTCTATGATTGAGAATTAGATTCTCTAATCATGAGTTCCACACATTTTGGGTACCGGGGTCAAAATTTTGAATTTCAAATTTTGAATTTGAAATTTGAATTCTTTGATCAGGGTTTATATCGATGGTCTCTGATGCCTAATTGCCCATAGGATTTAGATTCAATATTTATGAGAGGTTTAATTAGTAATTTGATTACTAATTAACTCAATTTGATGGAGTAATTATTTTTAGATCAAGTCCAATTGAATTGGATTCAGTTTGGATTGACCCGATTAGGTTAAGTGTTGATCAATCGCTAAGGTGGTTTAGTCCCTGATTTGATCAGGGGTTAGGCTTAGTTAATTTCTGATTTGATTAAGATTTTATTGAGCCAATTAAGCCTAATTGTGTTGGGTTTAATCTGATCTAATTGTGCTTAACCTATTTTAATTAGGTTGGCTCAATTTGAATCAAACCACCTTGTTTTAAATTCCCTGCGCCACCCAACTTCCTTGTGCCCATTTAAATTTGCGAGAAGAAATTTTCTCGTGAATTTTCTCCCACGCAAAGCTCTCTCACGCCCACTTTTGTGCACCATATGGATGGATAAAGCTGATTAGTTAACCATTCAAATTCAAAGTGTGTTTGAATTTGAATGGATAATTATCTCTTTTGCCTTCAAGCTTATCCATCTTGTGCGCCACATAATTCACACGAGAAAGAGTTTCTCATGAAATCTTTCCATGCACAAAGAGTCCACGCCCTTCTCTTCTCATCCACAAGTGGATAGGGATGAGTTGGTTTTCATTTGAATTCAAATTTGATTTGAATTCAAATGTGTAACCACTTGTCTTTATCCTCTCATACGGATAAGACACGTTTTGAACTATTTTAAAAGAGAAAAGGAGGTGGGGCGTGCGTAGAAAAATTCTGAGAAAGAAAGTGGGGCGTGAGGAAGCCTTGTGCATGAGGTGAAGGTCCAAAAACCTTTCGAGAGAAAAAGAAAGAAAAGAAAGAAAATTAGGCGCAGGATTTTTGGTGTGTACCCTAGGGTTTCTACCTAGGTTTCGGGAAGTGAGATTGGTGTGCCACGAGTATCGTGAGTCTACCAAATTTTAGGAAGAGATCCATCAGCCTCTCAACCAATCATGCAGATAATCTGGAGCATCTGAGGAGTCAGCACACATCGATCGAAGGAGTTCGATCAACATCAGCCATCAAAGGGTGAAATCACGAACTAGCATTCGTAAGGAGCCGATCAGACGGGAGCTTCGTGTGGATGATCTGTAGAGGCCAGACACTATTGTAGCTGTGACGTGATGATCAGAGCCCCCCGACGGTGATCAGATTGTGGTGATCGACTACCCGCAAAAGGTGATTTGTTCTGAACACAGTACAGTAAAAAGTTTACTGTTTCAAATTTAAATTTCAAATTTAAATATACTATTGTATCATATTTAGATCCTAGTGTAGGGTTAATTAGTATTAATTAATTAGATTAATTAATAATTCTACTGTAAAATAGTAATTTTGAAAAAGTGTTAAAATTATCATTTTGCCCCTGCACTGAATTTTTGCCACAAATGGTATCAGAGCATGGTTCTAGAATATGATATACATATGCATGCATAGATTAAGGTGTAATCTATAAGTTCAAATTTGAAATTTAAAATTTAAAATTTAAATTTTAAAATTTGAATTTTAAATTTGAAATTTGAAATTTGAAATTTAAAATTTGAAATTTGAAATTCAAAATTCAAAATTTAAAATTCAAAGATTGGAAATTTGAAATTTGGTTGAAATCTCAAATTTGAAATTTAAAATTTAAAATTTGAAATTTAAAATTTAAAATTCAAAATTAAAAATTTAAAATTCAAAGATTGAAAATTCAAATTTTGAAATTTGGTTGAAATCTCAAATTTAAAATTTGAAATTTGAAATTTAAAATTTGAAATTTGAAATTCAAAATTTAAATTTTAAAATTGATATATTTAGATATACTTGATCCAAGTAGCAAGTAATCTAATTGGGTTGGTTGCCATGGTCGTTCGGTCATAGGAGAAAAGTAGAGTTTAAAGGCCCTCTCTTCCCATTCGATGGGGTCTCCTATGGCGGTAGGGGTGCCGATGCAATTATATCCCATGTCGATGAAGCAGCGAAAAGACTTAATTATAAAATTCATCATGAATGTGTTAGATTAGATCTAAAAGAAAATTTATGATTTATTTTTGAGTTATTTTCTATTATGAAATGAGCAATATGATTGCTGTTTATGAAATGTGTTGACCTGTTTGTGAAATGAGTCAACACATTTGGTGAACAGAAAATAAAATCTTTCAAAATTTAAAAATTATTTTCGAAATGCCAAACCCTGATCCATCAGCCCAAGTACGTAGTTAATAGAATTAAGTGTTGTCTAGTAGGTTTAGAATTGTGAATTAAGACCTAAGACAATTGCATAAACTTGTGGGTCAATGGGTTAGATGAATTAGGTCCATAATTGGGTTAGACCTAAGGTTAGCTTAAAAAATGGACTAAATGGAGTAATTGGTCAAATCTAATCAAAAGTTGAATTAGATTAGGTCAAGGATGCTCTAGACTCAACTTCAATAGTTGTAGTTGAATGGGTCCATGTCTTTAACTAGACCAAGATGTACTTAATTCATGGCTACGCGGTGGAGCCCTATTTACTAAGTTGATCAAAATTAAAACTAATGAACCGGTTGGTGTCTAAGGTAAGTTCGATAGTTTTGACCAGTGGTTCTTAAGCGGGAGCTACTCGCATTGATTCGATCATTGATGAGTTAATGGCAAATCCCCACCACTGATCTCACTTACCTGGCCAATCTGGTAAGTTAGATTTTGATTAGATCACTTGGTGATTAGAGCTCACCCATGTCATTAGGTAAATTAGTGTGACTGATTTAGGTGCTCTTAATGCCAGCTTTAATTAAATCCTTTTTTAATCTGACTTGGTGAAGTCAGTGGGAGGATTGAAATTAGCTGGATGATTTCTTCTCTACTATCCTTTAATAAAATCCTCAGAAATTATTAGGTCTCTAAAATGATTAAGTTATAATGATAACTAAGTCAATGCCTCCCATTAAGTGAGTGATAATGAGTCCATTAGTTCAATGATCATTGGAGGCCCAAAGGCCTGGTGCTCATTGGCTAATGGAATTATCATTCATAATATGATAATTTGGTTGAATCTTTCTGATGGTGGTTAGGTTGGCCGGCCAAAGTCGGGCCTGATCATTTATTGGTCTGATTCACCAAATTAAGTCATGTTAATGGTTGGACCTAACCAGATCTTTTCAGTGGAGGCCAAAGCTACTGATTAGGTCCTGGGGCAAAATCAATTACTAGAAGTTGTTTAGAGAAATAATTGGTTAAGAACCTTCCCATAGATGCACATGGGTTGACCAACCAAAGTTGGCCTCGTGTGTAGTCTGTGTGGATTCTAGTACCCATTAAGGAATTAAAGTAATTCTTCGAATTGGAGGTTGAGGCTACCAGTTAATAAAAATATTGGAAAAAACTTTAGACTAAAGTCCAAGTCTTTAGTATTAATTTATGTACTAATAGAGATCTGATTTTCTTTTATACAGCTACGGCCACTACCCTATCGCTCCGATCATTATTAGATAATGACAAGCTCATGGGACCTAATTTCGATAGCTGGTATCAAAAATTAAAAATCATCCTTGAGCATGAGCGGATCCTTTATGTAGTAACGGATCCAGCACCTGAGGAGCCAGCTCCGAACGCTAGTAAGGCGATCCGAGACACTTACCAGAAGTGGTTCAATGACCGCACTACCGTCCGATGTATTATGCTGGCAGCAATGAATGACGAGTTCAGCCGCAGGTTTGAGAAGCCCAGCCACAGGAGATGCTTCAAATGTTGAACGACTCCTTTGGCATGCCTGACGATGTTGAAAGGCACAAAACTAGTTGTGCCATTTTCAATGCTCGAATGAGGGATGGGGCCTCAGTCACTGATCATGTACTGTACATGATCGAGATGATTGAGTGCCTAAGCAAATTGGGTTTTCCTCTACACGAGTAGCTCGGTCAGGATGCGATCCTTAATTCCTTGCCCAAGTCCTTCCTTTCATTCCTTACTCATTTTCAAATGACAAAGCCTGCAGTAAACTACCACGGGTTGTTGGGATTGCTGCAGAACTTTGAGAAGGATCATCAGCTCCATAAGGAGTCGGTGAATGTAGTGGGAGGATCTTCTTCTCATCATCGACCCTTTGGGAAGGGGAAGAAGAACAAGAAGGTGCAGCCTCATGCTGGGATGGTTGCACAGGGTCAGACCAAGAAGCGCAAGCCCGACCAAAGCCAGGCGGAGTGCTTCTTTTGCAAGAAGCAGGGGCATTGGAAGAGGAACTGTCCTCAATACATTGCCTCCCTGGACCCGAACAGGTTGAAGATGAAGCAAGGTAATTATATGTTAACTCCTTGCAACTTTTTCATTTGTGATACTACTGCCTGGGTATTGGATACCGGAAGCCCTTATCATATTTATAATTCGATGCAGGGTCTGCAGGTCAGTAGGAGATTTGATGAAGGCGAGAGGTTCTTGAATGTTGGAGATGGAAGCAAAGTTCCAGTTCTAGCTTTAGGAATCATGAGTCTTGTAATCAATTCTCGTAATGCAATTCTGAGTGAATGTCACTATTGTCCAAACTTTTTATTAAATATTATTTTGTAGCCTTTTGGCCATGTACGGTTATGATTTTTTAATAAAAAGAAATATTTGTAATATCATTTTGAATGGTGTTACAATGTTTGTTGGATAATTAAATAATAGAATTTACTTACTATCACAGCCTGTTAATGTGGTTCAAAACTTTGGTAAACATCCTAGAATAGATAATGTGTCAGAAGTCTACCTTTGGCACTGTAGGCTAGGTCATATCAATAAGAACAGGATAAATAGGTTGGCACAAGAAGGAATTCTTGAACTTGGTGATTGTGAATCACTTCCAACCTGTGAGTCTTGTCTTCTTGGAAAGATGACCAAGTCACCTTTTACTGGAAAAGGTGAGCGAGCCAGTGAACTCTTGGGTCTGGTATATTTTGATGTATGTGGACCTATGAGCTCAAGTGCAAGAGGTGGATATTTCTACTTCATAACCTTCACAGATGACCTATCGAGGTATGGGTATGTCTACTTAATGAAGCATAAGTCGGAGTCGTTTGAAATGTTCAAACTATTCCGAAATGAGGTAGAAAAACAAACTGGAAAGTGTATTAAAATTCTTCGATCTGATCGAGGAGGTGAATACATTTCCAATGAGTTTCTGACATATCTAAGAGAGAATGAGATTCTCTCTCAGTGGACTCCTCTTGGAACACCACAGCATAATGGTGTGTCTGAAAGGAGGAATCGGACCTTATTGGATATGGTTCGATCCATGATAGGGTTTGCTGGTCTGCCGATCTCCCTCTGGGGACATGCGCTCGAATCGGCTTGTTACCTTCTAAATAGAGTTTCAAGTAAGTCTATAGCCAAAATGCCATATGAGATATGGATAGGACGTAAGCCAGTACTCTCGCACCTTAGGGTTTGGGGGTGTCCTGCTTATGTTAAATGTTTAATTACAGACAAGCTTGGACCTAGGTCTGACAAGTGTAATTTTATAGGGTACCAAAAGAGACCAAAGGGTATTATTTCTACCTTGCTGATTAGCAAAAGGTGTTTGTCAGCCTTAAGGCAATCTTTTTAGAAAAGAAGTTCCTTAGTGAAGGAACTGTTGCCTCTAAGGTCGAACTTGATGAAGTTCGATAGGTAAAAAATCCGACACATGTTACTGAACCTGAACCGGATTTGATTAGATCAGATTGGAGCCCATTGATTATGCACCCTTAAGACGGTCTGGTAGAGTACCACATCAACCAGACAGATACTATGGTTTCTTGGTTCAGGATGGCGATCCTATCGAACTTGATGAAAACGATGAGTATCCGATCACCTACATGGATGCAATGCAGAGACCTGACTCTAAGAAATGGCTAGAGGCCATGAAATCCAAAATGGAGTCCATGAAGGTCAACGATGTGTGGACATTGGTTGACTCACCCGAAGGAGTGAAACCCATAGGGTGTAAGTGGGTCTTCAAGAGGAAGAGGGGCGCAGATGGAAAGGTGGAGACCTATAAAGCCCATCTGGTTGCCAAGGGATATCGTCAACGTTATGGTATAGACTATGACGAGACATTTTTCCTGTGGCAATGCTCAAATCCATTCGGATTATGCTTGCGATAGCTGCCCATCTAGACTATGAAATCTGACAGATGGATGTGAAGACAGCTTTCCTAAATGGAGAGCTGGACGAAGAGGTGTATATGATACAACCTGAAGGGTTCACATCCACAGATGAGTCTAAGGTATGCAAGCTACAAAGGTCCATTTATGGACTTAAGCAGGCATCTCAGAGTTAGAACATACATTTTGATAGGACAATCAAAACGTATGGCTTCGTTAAGAATGGAGAAGAGCCTTGCATTTATAAGTGGGCTAATGGTCCAGTAGTAGTATTTCTTGTATTGTATGTGGATGACATTCTCTTAATCGAGAATGATGTCCCTGCATTACAGGGAATAAAGATTTGGCTGTCGTCATAATTCTCCATGAAGGATCTGGGAGAAGCTTCCTACATCCTAGGGATGAGAATCTATAGGGATAGATCCAAAAGGTTGCTTGGCTTATCCCAGTCCACGTACATTGATACTATGCTGAAAAAGTTCAGCATGGAGAATTCCAAGAAAGGCTATCTACCGATAGGCCATGGAATTTCTCTCTCGAAAAGGGATTGTTCGACAACACCTCAAGAGAGAGAGCGTATGGGTAGGATTCCATATGCTTCGACAGTGGGATCTATCATGTACGCCATGACATGTACACGACCAGATGTGGCATACTCACTAGGGGTAGTGAGTAGATACCAATCTGATCTAGGGGAGAATCACTGGAAGGTTGTTAAAACCATCCTGAAGTATTTAAGAAATACTAAGGACCAATGGCTTGTTTATGGTGAATCGGACTTGAGACTTATAGGGTTTACAGACTCTAGTTTTCAGTCTGATCATGATGACAGCAAGAGTGTGTCAGGATTTATTTTTACCCTTAATGGTGGGGCTGTCTGCTGGAAGAGTTCCAAGCAGCACACTGTGGCTGATTCAGTATGCGAGGCGGAGTATATTGCTGCATCAGATGCTACCAAAAAAGCGGTGTGGCTAAGAAAATTCATCATCGAGCTCAGAGTAGCACCCTCCCTTGTTGGTCCAGTTTTCCTCTACTATGACAGCTCTGGAGCCATTGCTCAGGCGAAAGAATCGAAGGCACACCAGTGGATGAAGCATATTCTGCATCGCTACCATCTCATCCGGGAGATCGTGGATCGAGGTGACTTCGACCTTCAGAAGATCGACGGGAAGGAGAACCTGGCCAACTCATTCACTAAAGCCATTGCAGTGAAGGAGTTCAACGACTACAAGTCGAAGATGGGTATTAGATACTACACCGATTGGCTTTAGGCCAAGTGGGAGATTGTTGGGAATAGTATCCCAAAGTCAATCATCAGTCTGTTGACGGTTGTGCTCCTTTTGTATTAGTACATGAATTATAAATAAATAAAAGTTATTTTGGTATTTTTTCATCACAAATATTTCATCTTCTAATGAACTCCTGTGTTATGGTGAAGTCCTTAGGACTATTTAGACTCGACAAAGGAGGATTTGTCGCTTAGTTCTTAAACCTGTTCACGACCAAATGATACATTGTTACCAAGGATGATAATATTTATCGAGCATAGGTCGTTGTGTGCCATATGGGTTGGTTGTCCTCATAACCAAGGAGTGTGGAGACACTGGTATGGCATACAGGTGAGATGTAATGGTACATCTGCACTGAACATGACCGACTACGAAGCTATTTCTACTGTCAAGATTTACTCCGATGGGATATAGGTATAAATGTCCCTCCGACCTGAGACCGCCACGGTGACTTGCAAGCAACTCACTGCACTTAGGCACTGGACTACCTGAATTTCTAATTCAGTGATGGAAGGCTGCTGGGTGTAGTCAAGTACTTGACTTGTCGGTGCGTGTGTCAAGATGGGATTGATCACTCCAGTTTAGGAGCTGTGTACAGTCGTGTTTCAATTTAGCAAAACTTTGGCCAGGGTAGTCCTAGTGAGGAGTCACATGACTAATTGAGTTGAGCATGATTCGGATGATCTCATCAGGGTTGACAGTTTAACCCTGAGTCATCCTAAACACAGGGGTCAAAAGGGATGAATTATACGGTAACCATATTCACGTAGGTTCTGAATGTTGTGATTGCGACTATTCGATCTATCCGATCATCGGGTACCATTGCTAGATGGTCACTTCGATTAGTACAGGAATTGGTTCCTGTGCTACCAGCTTAGGTTCGAACCTGCGGGGTCACATACATTAGAGGTTCCTTTCTGATCTGATGGCTGATTATGAGTCTTATGTGTCTGGGACTCTATGATTGAGAATTAGGATTCTCTGATCATGAGTTCCACACATTTTGGGTACCGGGGTCAAAATTTTGAATTTCAAATTTTGAATTTGAAATTTGAATTCTTTGATCAGGGTTTCATATCGATGGTCTCTGATGCCTAATTGCCCATAGGATTTGGACTCAATATTTGTGAGAAGTTTAATTAGTGATTTGAATGCTAATTAACTCAATTTTATAGAGTAATTATTTTTAGATCAAGTCCAATTGAATTGGATTCAGTTTGGATTGACCCGATTAGATTAAGTGTTGATCTAATCGCTAAGGTGGTTTAGTCCCTGATTTGATCAAGGGTTAGGCTTAGTTAATTCTTGATTTGATTAGAATTTTATTGAGCCTAATTAAGTCTAATTGTGTTGGGTTTAATCTGGTCTAATTGTGCTTAACCTATTTTAATTAGGTTGGCTCAATTTGAATCAAACCACCTTGTTTTAAATTCCCTACGCCACCCAACTTCCTTGCGCCCATTTGAATTTGCGAGAAGAAATTTTCTCATAAATTTTCTCCCATGCAAAGCTCTCTCATGCTCACTTTTGTGCACCATATGGATGGATAAAGCTGATTAGTTAACCATTCAAATTCAAAGCGTGTTTGAATTTGAATGGATAACTTATCTCTTTTGCCTTCAAGCTTATCCATCTTGTGCACCACATAATTCACACGAGAAAGAGTTTCTCGTGAAACCTTTCCACGCACAAAGAGTCCACGCCCTTCTCTTCTCACACCATAAGTGGATAGGGATGAGTTGATTTTCATTTGAATTCAAATTTGATTTGAATTCAAATGTGTAACCACTTATCTTTAACCTCTCACGCGGATAAGACATGTTTTGAACTATTTTAAAAGAGATCGGGAGGTGGGGCGTGTGTAGAAAAATTTTGAGAAAGAATGTGGGGCGTGAGGAAGCCTTGTGCATAAGGTGAAGGTCCAAAAACCTTTCGAGAGAAAAAGAAAGAAAAGAAAGAAAATTGGGCGTAGGGTTTTTGGTGTTTACCCTAGGGTTTTACCTAGGTTTCGGGAAGTGAGATTGGTGTGCCACGAGTGTCGTGAGTCCACCAAATTTTAGGAGAGATCCATCAGCCTCTCAACCAATCATGCAAATAATCTGGAGCATCTGAGGAGTCAGCACATATCGATCAAAGTAGTTCGATCAACATCAGCCATCAAAAGGGTGAAATCACGAACTAGCATTCGTGAGGTGCCGATCAGACGGGAGTTTCGTGTGGATGATCTGCAGAGGCCAGATACTAGTGTGGCTGTGACATGATGATCAGAGCCCCCTGACGGTGATCAGATTACGGTGATCGACTACTCGCAAAAGGTGATGTGTTCTGAACACAGTACAGTAAAAAGTTTACTGTTTCAAATTTGAATTTCAAATTTAAATGCATGCTGTTGTATCATATTTAGATCCTAGTGTAGGGTTAATTAGTATTAATTAATGAGATTAATTAATAATTTACTGTAAAATAGTAATTTGAAAAAGTTTTAAAATTACCATTTTGCCCTTGCACTAAATTTTCGCCACATGGGACACTATTCCCAACAGCATTCTCATCGGATGTGGATGAGTCCACCTCATCTAAGCCTAAGGATGCTACCAAAGCCCTTCCGCCTAAAGACAAGCTTTTTCTTTTCTCTTTGGCAAAATTTTATAGTGGACTTCCATTAATAAAATATATCTCTTTGCAGTGTTTTACCTTCCAAAGGGAATGAAGTCCCTTGTTTCTTCTTGATGTCTATGTTCATTGGCTCTTGCCATAGTCAAGGGCTCTAATGGCTCGGATAGATCAGATGGATTGGATGGGTTGATCTCCATGCCCGAGCCAGAGTCTCCCTTGGCTCTTCTCGAAGTAGCATTATGGTGGAAAAGGTTTTGAAAATTCTGGGCTTATTTGCGTGCCACGTGCTAGATGTTAACAGGCACTGTACCACCCTCCATGGATCAAAGAATGTGATCCATCTTGGGGGTCATACGTTGGAGAACTATACAATCCAGAGGTCTAAGGGGCTGTGGCCTTTAATGCTGGTATTTTTTGATAGGGGTGGTGTTGGGTATAAAATAACCCCAGCCGAAGTTCGTAAGAGGCCAACCCTCCCAGGACTCTTCCGGCTTTCGATCTTGTGCGGCATCTTTCGAAACTTCCCCGACCGTCCAAGATTCCACAGTACCATCCGGACTCCTCCAGTAGCCGACCTTCCATAATGTCCTCCAGATTCCTCCAACAAATGAACTCCTATCATACCCTCCGGACTTCTTCGATGATGAGCTTCTTCAGTCATCCATCGGACTGCTCCAAATGCTCTCTGGGCTTCACTATCAACCGAGCTTCTATAATAAACGGTCTCCATTCGGGCTTCCACGACAACCGATCTCCATCCGAGCTTCTACAGTAAAGAATTCCTTTCGAACTTCTATTGTAGGCGACTTCAGCCGAGCTTCTACAATAAACGGTCTCCATTCGGGCTTCTACGGCAATCGTCTCCATCTGAGCTTCTACAGTAAGCGAATTCCGTTCGAACTTCTATTGTAGGTGGACTCCATCCGAGCTTCTACAGTAAACGGCCTCCTTCCAGACTCCTACAAGAATTGGACTCCGTCCGAACTTCTACAGCGGATGGATTCTAGATGAACTTCCACAACGGACAGGCTCTAGTAGCCGGATTTCTACAGTAACGACTATCTTCTGTATCTTCTGTACCTCTCTAGCCATCAACCTTCAATAGTGCCAACCAGACTCTCCAGTGGTCATCCGAGCTTCCACAGTACCATCCGAACTCCTTCAATAGTCGACCTTCGATAGTGTCCTCCAGACTCCTCCAGTGGACGAACTTCCACAACGTCTTTCGGACTCTTCTATCGGTCATCCTTCTACAATGCCTTCCGAATTTTGCTATCGACCGACCTTCTGTCAGATTTCTCATGCAACCGGACTTCTCTAGTGGACAGTCTTTAGACGAGCTTCCACATCAGACAAATTTCAGACGGACTTCTCTAGCAACTGGACTCCAGTCTCCAGCAGCCAAATTTCTACAGTAACCGACTATCTTCTGTATCTTCTGTACCTCTCCAGCCATCAACCTTCAACAGTGCCAACCAGACTCTCCAGTGGCCGTTTGTGCTTTCACAGTACCATTCGAACTCCTCCAACAGTCGACCTTCGATAGTGTCCTCCAGACTCCTCCAGCGGACGAACTTCCACAACGTCTTTCGGACTCTTCTATCGATCAACCTTCTACAATGCCTTCCGAATTTCGCTATCGACCGACCTTCTATCAGATTTCTCATGCAACCAGACTTCTCTAGCAGACAGTCTTTAGATGAGCTTTCACATCAGACAAATTCCAGATGGACTTCTCTAGCAACCGAACTCCAGTCGGATTCTCCAACAGAAAGTTTTCATCCGAGCTTCTACAGCAGATGACCTCCGTCTGCAGCACCAACGCATAAGACACCCAACAACAGTTAACCCATCAGCAACCTCAAAAATATCTGAGTTTCTCTTAGATTACTAAGATAGAGAGCTATTCCACCCCACCAGACGTCCCAACCAAGCTTCAGCCGTCCAGCCCGAACTCCTCGGCAAGTCACAACAACGGACACCACTCCACTCTCCATAATAAACTCCACATGGTCCCACCACTCTCCGGCAAGTCACGACAATGGACACTACTCCACTCTCTGTAACAAACTCTACGTGGCCCCACCACTCTCTGGTAAGTCACGACAACGGACACCACTACTCTCCATAACAAACTCCACGTGGCCTTGAACGGCCCACTACCAGGCAGTTACGGATGTCGCTGTCAATCGGTTATGCTCTCCTGTCTATAAAAGAGATCCAACCCACCAGATACGTTCTTCTCTAAGCTCTAAACACTATCTCAAAACTTTGCTAAAATCACATTCGAGTGCTCCATTTCTGTTGAGGCAGAGTACTAACTTGAGCGTCGGAGGGTCTTGCCGGAGCACCCCTAACTCCGGTTTAGACTTTTTTTGTAGGTCCCAGCGGCAGCCGTGATCCTCTTGACTCCAGCTTCTCCGGTATCGATGGAATTCTGCACCAACAGAATTGACGCTAGAGGAAGGGCCCTGTGTCTTCGCAAGACCCTTGTTCTTAAAAAAGCATTCAACGGGACTGTCTCCGATCATTTTCTTCGACATCTTCTTCTTCTTCTCTGGCCAGATTCCAACCTGATGCCTCGTCGAAAGGCTTCCACCAGGCGATCTATAGCCTTCATGGCCAAATCTCAGCGAGATCCGCCAGCTTCGACCTCATCTCCAGTTTCTCAAGATCCTCCTCCTCCGACAATGACAGTCGGCATGGAGCAGTTTGACTTGCTGGTTTAACAGGTCAGGGGCCTCACCGAAACGGTGCAGGCCATGCAGCAGTAACAGCAGCCACAGGTATCTGTGTGGCTGGAAAGAGCATCATTGGAGTTTAGAATCCAGCGATCGGGCAACCCACTTGGGCCAATCGCCCTGTGTCCCCGAAAAGGGGAAGTAGAAGGCGGAGAGCCCTCTGTCTGATCACGATTCCACCCCCGAAGGGTCCCTACCTCCATTCTGCTAGAAGACTCTCGAGATTCATAATCGAGAAGATCTCCTGGAATAAAGGTTCTAAGAGATGAACCGACAGATCGAAGAGCTCTGCCATGCTCCCCTGTTTATGGTGGGAATATTTGTACTGACCCTTCTTTTTCTCCAAAAATTATGCAAGAACCGATCTCACTGAACTTCAAGCTCTCCCAATTTGAGAGCTACGATGGGACCTCAGATCTGATTGATCACCTGAAAACCTTTCAAATAATGATGCTGCTTCATGGCATGCCAGACGCCATCCTGTGCCGGGCTTTCCCATCTACCTTGAAGGGAGCAACAAGAAATTGATACTCGACACTGAAGTCGGGTACTATCTTCTCCTTTGATCAAATGAGCCATCAGTTTGCAGCTTATTTCGTCAGCAGCCGACATCCCCGGAGAGGTTCGGAGTCCCTCATCAACATCAAGCAAAAGGAGGAAGAATCCATCCGAACTTATGTCAACTGTTTTAATACTACCACATTGGAGGTCTGGAACTTGGACCAATCAGTTGCGATGGCCATCCTGAAGAGCGGTCTTCAAAAAGATGACCTTCTATTTTTTTTGAAAAAGAAGTATCCCAAGGACTTCGCTGATTTGCTGGCTCGGGCCAAAGGATATGCTCGGGCAGTGGAAGCTTTCAAGCTGAGGAATGAGGAGGCTGCGAAGGAGCAACAGGCGAGTGACTCTAGCAAGCCCGTAGCTAAAAAAAGATCGAGTGAAGCTCAGCCACATTCTCGAACTCTCCCCGGATACAAGCGTATCCAAACTCCTCCCCGAGCTTGTAGGAAAGAAGTCCGAACCGCAGAGTTCGATGGAGCTCTCCCCCAAAAAGATTCCACTGCTACGCCCCTCTCAATGCTCCAAAAACTCAAGTACTGATGGAGATCAGGGAGCAGCTGCCAAGGCCGAAAAAGATATGCACACACCCTGGGAAGTGCAATCCTAACAAGTTCTGCCTCTATCATCATGACCACGGCCACGACATAGAGGAATGTATTCAGCTTCGAGATGAGATCGAGGAGCTCATCAGACGAGGTCGGCTCAACAGATTCATTCGATGCCGGCCTGAAGGTAGGGAGGATCGACCGAGGGTCCTACCACAACCAGAGCCGCCAAGAAGGAAAGAACAGCCTGAAGATCGGCCTCTAATCGAGATCATCAACATCATCTCCGGAGGACCCCGACGGGGAGTAGCCAGCGGATCAATCAGACCGCCCAAGCGGCAGAGGACTGAAGAATCTATAACCTTTACTGAAGAAGATGCCCAGGGGATTCAATTCTCCCATAATGATGTGATTGTAGTTTCTTTAAATACTGCTGACTATGACGTACGCCATATTCTTGTTGATAATGGAAGCTCGATCGATATTTTATTTTATGATGCATTCTCAAAGATGTCCATTTCGGATGATCGATTAGGGCCGATAAGCTCCCCATTGGTAGGGTTCATCGGCGATGCTGTGCTAGTGGAAGGAGTAATAACTTTGGCCATAGTTGCAGGTCGGTGCCCGAGATAATCTAGAGCCCAAATAGATTTCTTGATAGTAAGGGCACCATCTGCCTACAACGCAATACTCGGCCGACCTGGCCTCAATGCCCTTCGAGCTGTGGTATTGACCTACCATTTGAAGTTAAAATTTCCTACAAGCCAAGGGGTCGGAGAGGTCAGAGGAGATCAAGTCCTGGCAAGACACTGCTATAACATAGCCTTACAAAGAAATGGTCAGTCTGACCCTTGTCCGATTGATGGATTAGACACCCACGATGACCTTGCTGAAGAACAGGGTGAGCCAATTGAAGATCTTGTCTCAATTCCTTTGAACGATGGGAATGAAGAGCACGTGGTGAAGATTGACTCCAACCTGGGAGAAGAGGTACGGACACAGCTCATCAATTTTCTATAAAAGAATGCGGATGTTGTTGCCCAGCTATGCAACCCAAGAGGGGGGGTGAATTGGGTTTCTAAAAATTTTAAGCCCAACAAATAACTTATGAAGAACAAAATAATGGCTTTAAATCAATATTAATTACCTAAAGTAGTATTGCAAGGATATAATAAAGAAATAAGATAAAGCGATAAAGCACACCACAAACACAAGGATTTATAGTGGTTCGGTGCTAACCTTGCACCTACATCCACTCCCCAAGATCCCACTTGGGAATTTCAATCCACTATCCTTTGTATTCAACCCGAATACAAAACGTCGGAAACTCCGACACTAGCTATCCCAAGCTAGAATACAAGACGTCGGAAACTCCGACCCTAGCTATCCCAAGCTAGAACACTTGTTTCCGGGTACAAGCAAACCCAAAACACTCCGATTTCAGGTTCGGATCAACCTTTTCTTGTTTTGGAAATCCTCCAAAAACAAGAGAAAAAACTCACAAAGAGTAAGAATATTTAGAGCACAGATGAATACAATAACAGCTCCTTAAATGAGCAAATATAACAATAAAAGCTTTACTCAAATGAAGAACCCCTTTTTCAGATTTTCTCAAGATGAATGAACGGTTGAACGCTTGAGAAGTGGTTGATTGTTGATTGAAGATCTCTTGAAAGCTTTGAACGATCTCTAGATCAAGGTTGAAACGATAGGCGTGAAGAATTCTCTCCTTGAAAGATCTTCCTTTTCTCTTTCACAATCTCTCTGGTATATTGTGGATCCTCTCTCTTTTTCTCTATGGATATTTCGTTGATCTCAGGCTTTTTCTTGCAAATTTCGGATCCTCTCTTCTGTTCTTCTCTTTTTCTTCTTTTTCTCTTTTTCATTTGATTTCACGTTTGATCTGCTATTTAATCTGCAATTTCTTTCATCATTTAAAGCATTTTGTAGCATTAGAAGCAAGAGAAAACAATTTAGGCAGATAAAGAGCCGTTAGAGGATTTTTAGGAAGCATAAATGGCAATTAAAACGGGCAAAAAAATAGCCATTGCTGACATTTCTCATCGCAGGGGTCGACTCATGAGTCGACTCATGCTTCAGGGGTCAACTCATGAGTCGACCTCTGTTGCAAAAACCAGAGAATGCTTTTCTGGAATTTCTTGGCTCAAATTAGCAGGGGTCGACTCATGAGTCGACTCATGCCTTGTGGGTCGACTCATGAGTCGACTCACAGGTCGTGCCAAGCCAGAAAACTAGCGTGCCAAGGAGAATTTTTGCGTGCCAATCAGCTTACAGTGCCATGAGTTGACTCATGAGTCGACTCATGCACTTCAAACCTTCATAACTTCAAAAATATAAGTCCAAACACAATAAAATTTTCACCAATAGATTTCAAATCATTTATTCTACCAAATGGTACTATCAAATCAGAATTTTAGTGAAATTATGATTTTGCCCTTGAAGAGCATATGAACTTTTTCATTTTAAAATATTGTATCCCTTCAATCTGCTTTGTAATCATCAAAATCAATCTAGGAGCAACAATCTCCCCCTTTTTGATGATGACAAAACATATGAACAAAAATATTTATGTTAAAGCATTAATTTCAAAAGAATCCATTATAGGTGTATATGCTTGAAAAGAGTATGATTCTTTTGGCATGTAATATAAATGCACAAATAGTTTGTCCATTTTCTTTAAGATTTGAAAAGGGTATAGGATCATTTTGAGTTCAAGATTTATCAGAGCAAGAGAAGATAAATAACTTTTTCTATGTATCAGAGCAAAAATAATTTTTACAATGATATCAGAAAAGATTTTATAATGTATCAGAGCAAGAAAATTTTTAATGTATCAGAGAAAATTTCATACAGTATCAGAGCAAATGTTATAATATATTAGAGAAACCTTCACGCTGTATCGGATCAAATGTTATCATGTATCAGATCAAGTTGAAAGAAATTGTAGGATGTATCAGAGTAAAACAAATTTCTTATTGATGTATCAAGGTGAGTAAAATTTCAAAAGCAAGTTTGAATATCAGAGCTTATATATAAAAAAAATACTTATTTGCATTGTACTCATGATTTTGCTTTTGATGGATAACTTTTTGTTAAAGTTTTGTCTGATATCAAATTTTGATACCAAAATTTCTCAAAGTTTTGTTTAATCTTTCAATCCTTGTTTTTGTCTAATTTCTCCAATATTTGTTTAATTTCTTCAATATTTGTTTTAATTTAATTTCTCCCCCTTTTTCACATAATTTAGGGTTTTGCTTTTTGTCTAATTTCAATTTTTGTTTAATTTTAATTTCTCCCCCTTTTTGACATCATCAAACATAGTTAACTCTTTCTTTTCTTTTTCTGAAATATTCTTTAATTTCTTCCTCTTAAGATTTTTCACAGATGTTTGCTCCCCCTTAATATAGCAATTATCAATAGCAAACAACAACAAGGAGAAGATAATATTTCAATAGATGTATCAGAGATTGAAATACAACCAAAATATAATCATTACAAAGATATAGGTAAAAGATGATTTCATTAATATCATAATTGTTTCAATACATAAAATTCAACCAGCTAAATGTCAATACATGGCCCCAAGGTATAGATCTTAGAACAAGATACTAACTCCTAAGATCTAGATAAGTCAATGATCAAGATAAATCATGGATCGGAGTCATCAGATATGGTATGAGAAGATGATGGATCAGAAGTGCGTCCTCTACCCCGTCTGCCTCTGCCACGAGTAGGAGAACGAGATGAACTGGGAGGCTGAGAAGCTGAGATACTAGGGCTGATACCATGAGTCTGATAGAATCAAGTACGTTCAGTGCTCTGGAAATAGATTGAAGTAGAGCAGTGAACTGGGTGGTAGCATGCTCACTCGATCCTCTGATCTCTTTCCTCAGTAGCTCATATCCACCTTCTAATGCTCCTCTGAGCCTTCCAGCCTCTGCAGTGAGGTCTGTGACCTCAATAGTAGACTCCTGTGGCTGGGGATGGGCCAATGCAAGAACTTGCCCCTGCAAGTCAAGAACTCTGCCAGTCAATCTCCAGACTGTGTCCTCAAGCTGCTGTATCCTGACGGACTGATCTGAAATCATCTGAAATACAGTGGAGATGTGGGGAGTAATGGTCTGATCAGAAGAAGTAGCTCCAGGTGCAAAAGAAGTACTACTCCACTGGCTAGACAACAAAGAAGCCACACGCTGAGATATATGCTCGATCTGATCATCAGCCAGTCTGAACTCTGAATGAGGTGCTCTGCTCTCTGGCTGATACACTGGTGTGGGCATCCTAGTAAACTCAGAAGGGCCAGCCTCAGTATCAGGAATGAACTGGGTATCTGGTGAAGCTGCCCTGAAGTCATGTACAGGAGAAGATGGACCTTCTTCTTCTACTCTGCCTTCAGTTCTGTCTTCAGCTCTTTCCTCAGCTCTTTCTTCAGAGCCCTTGATCCAACCACCAACAGTCTTTGTAATTTCCATTCGGTGCAGGCTGTGTTGGTTGAAAGTGTCCACATGTGAGAGCTTGGTAGGTGTCTCCCCCTCACAGCTAACTCCAAACCTCCTAAAAACTCTAGTAAGGGCCATACCATAAGGCAAGTGTGCCTTGGATCTGTTCAAAGTTTCTCTCATGGCCTCTATCATAAGTGCAGGGAGGTTTAGGGGGGTCTGAGTGATGATATGAAACATGACACATACATCTCTGCCAGATAGTAAGTCATGTCTACCACTCCTAGGAAAGAATAGTTTTGTCACAATCTGATGCAGGACCCTCATCTCAATGGACAGTAGCTTTGCTTCCAATCTGTTTAAACTTCCTGAAAAATCTTCTCCTAAGATAATTCTGATCCCTTCTTCTTTAATTGGGAGTTCCATATATGAGTATCCTTCACTAGGCAACTGAAGTATCTCTCCCAATATCCTAGAATCCAAACAGATGTCAATCCCCTTTACAGTTGAAGTCACAGACCCGTTTCCATAATTTAGGTTCTGGTAGAACTCTCTGACTAGATCAACATAGGTGACTTCCTTAAGAGAGCAATAAAGTTCCCATCCTTGATTTTTGATCTTGGTAGCAAAAGTAAAGCCTTCTTTCTCAAAGAACCGAAAATCTATATTTTTCCCGGTTTCTACTTTTCTATCAGAAAGAAGATTTACACTGGGGCTTATGGAGGATTGAGAGGGACCTTGAGCAGGTACTGAAACTGGATTGGGAACAGTGGAAGACTGAGCATGCCTTTTCTTTCGGATAATTTCCTCAGGCTCTCGGATTGATTTCCTCCTTTGGGGAAGTTTCATCTTTGGAGCCATATCCAATAAAGTAGCAGACAAGAAGACTTGAATTCAGTGGAGGAGGGATCACAAAAGAGTAAAGAAGAATTTTGGTGGAGAAAAGAAGTGGATTTTGAATGAACGGTGAAGTTCTAGGGCACGTTCCACCCGCGCCTATCACTGCGAGAAAGCACAGAAAAGTCCTTTTCAAGGAGGCGATTTTTGGTGGAGAGAAGGAGGGAGAATTGCCTCAGAATTGATCCTTGGATTTGGAGCAAAAAGAGTTGGAGAGGATGGCTTTCGGAAGGAAGACGACGAGAAGATGAGTCGTCTCATAAACAGGGTTTCCCGTTTTAAAAACAATGAACCCGATGGAAGTTGGTGGGATTTACAAGTTTGCCATTGAGTCGACTCATGGGGGTCGACTCATGAAGTTCAGAAAATCAGAAAAAATACAAATAAATTTAGAAAAATTCAAAATTTTGGGAGAAGGAATTTTGCTTAATGATAAGTTTTTAGAGAGATAAAACTGAGCTTTTGGAACCAGGATAGTTGTTGAAATTGAGCTCTAAGAATATTTGATAATAATTAAGAGAAGTTTAGGCAAATGGATCTAGAATTCCTAGATTTCTCCTAATTTCACAGAATCTATCCTCACTAAGGACCTTTGTAAAGATATCGGCTAATTGATTTTCAGTGCAAACATATTCAAGAATTATATTTTTGTTTTGAACATGTTCTCTTATAAAATGATGTCTTATTTCAATATGTTTGGATCTTGAGTGTTGTATTGGATTTTTAGATAGATTTATGGCACTTGTATTGTCACATTTTATTGGAGTTTCATTAAGTTTGATTCCAAAATCTTCGAGTTATTGCTTAATCCACAAGATTTGAGCACAACAACTTCCGGCTGCAATGTATTCGGCCTCAGCCGTAGACAGTGCCACCGAATTTTGTTTCTTGCTAAACCATGAGATTAGGTTAACTCCAAGAAATTGGCAAGTTCCACTTGTGCTTTTTCTATCTAATTTACATCCAGCAAAATCAGCATCAGAATATCCTAACAAATTAATTTGTGAGTCCTTAGAGTACCATAACCCTATAGTTTGTGTACCATTTAAGTATCTAAGGATTCTTTTAACAGCATTCAAATGAGATTCCTTAGGATTAGATTGATATCTTGCACATAAGCAAACACTAAACATGATATCAGGCCTACTTGCAGTTAGATATAATAATGAGCCAATCATACCTCTGTAGTATTTTAAGTCTACACTTTTACCTTCATCATCCTTGTCAAGCTTACTTGAGGGACTCATTGGTGTGCCAATAGGTTTGCAGTTCTCCATTCCAAATCTTTTGAGTAGTTCCTTGGTGTACTTGCTTTGGGTGATGGAGATTCCCTCTTTTGATTGTTTGATTTGGAGTCCGAGAAAGAAAGTGAGTTCTCCCATCATGCTCATCTCGAACTCTCCCTGCATAAGCTTAGCAAAGTCTTGACAAAGGGATTCATTAGTAGACCCAAAAATTATGTCATCAACGTAAATTTGTATAATTAGCATATCATTTTGGTTTCTTTTAATAAATAGGTTGTATCTACATTGCCTCTTGAGAAACCATTATTTAGTAAAAATTTGCTTAGCCTTTCATACCATGCTCTAGGTGCTTGTTTTAGACCATATAAAGCTTTATTTAATCTAAAGACATGATTGGGAAAAGCATGATTTTCAAATCCAGGGGGTTGTTCTACATATACTTCTTCAGAAATATATCCATTTAAAAATGCACTTTTAACATCCATTTGAAATAGTTTGAATTTCATAAAGCAAGCATAAGCAAGTAGAAGTCTAATGGCTTCTAATCTAGCAACAGGTGCAAAGATTTTATCAAAATCAATTCCTTCTTCTTGATTATATCCCTTAGCAACCAGTCTTGCTTTATTTCTAATTACATTTCCATGCTCATCTAACTTGTTTCTAAAGACCCATTTTGTGCCAATTATTGAATAATCTTTAGGTCTTTTCACTAAGGTCCAAACATTATTTCTTTCAAATTGACTGAGTTCTTCTTGCATAGCATTAATCCAGTTATGATCATTTTCAGCTTCTTCAAAAGTTTTAGGTTCAAGTTGAGATACAAAAGCACAATGATTAAGTACATCTCTAAGTGAAGAACGTGTTTTTACCCCATGCATAGGATCACCGATAATTAATTCCTTAGGGTGGTTGTGAACATACCTCCATTCCTTGGGTAAGTCATTTGTACCTTGAGGTTGTTCTTGAATTTCTTACCTTTCTCATTTTGTTCATCTTCTTGATCCTTGTCTTCTGGAGTTGCTGAATCTTTCAGTGTGATCTCCTTCATACCTTCTATTAGTGGATCTGCATCATCAACACCCTCATTCTTCCTTGAAGGAGGATCGTTAGATTCATCAAAGACAACATGTATGGACTCCTCAACTACTAAGGTTCTTTTGTTGAACACTCTAAATGCTTTACTAGTGGAGGAGTAACCTAGAAGGATTGCTTCATCTGATTTTGCATCAAATTTACCAAGTTTTTCTTTGCCATTATTTAATACAAAACATCGGCAACCAAAAACATGAAAATAGGCAATATTTGGTTTTCTTCCTTTCCAAAGTTCATAGGGGGTTTTCTTTAAAAATTGTCTTATTAAAGCACGATTTTAAAATGTAACAAGCTGTGTTAATAGCTTCCGCCCAAAAATATTTTGGAAGGTTGCTTTCACAGAGCATGGTACGGGCCATTTCTTCTAAGGTTCTATTTTTTCTTTCAACTACCCCATTCTGTTGGGGTGTCCTAGGAGCAGAGAAGTTGTGGCCAATTCCATTTTCATCACAAAAATTTTCAAAGTCATGATTTTCAAATTCTGTTCCATGATCACTTCTAATATTTTGAATTGAAAACCCTTTTTCATTAGTGACTTTTCGATGAAATTTCGTGAAAATTTGAAAAGTTTCATTTTTGTGAGCTAAAAAGAAAACCCAAGTAAAACGAGAGTAATCATCAATTATTACAAATCCATATCGTTTTCCTCCTAGACTAGTGGTTTTAGTTGGTCCAAATAAATCCATATGTAAGAGCTCTAAAGGTCTAGAAGTTGAAATAGTATTTTTGGATTTAAATGATACTCTAGTTTGTTTACCTAATTGGCATGCATCACACATTCTATCCTTTTCAAAATTCAATTTTGGCAAACCGAGAACTAAATCCTTTTTGATTAATTTTGAAAGAGAATGCATGCTAATATGTGCAAGTCTACGATGCCACAGCCAACTAGTCTCATTTATTTTAGCATTTAAGGAAACTAGGCATTGCATGTTTAATTTAGTTAAATCATTCAAGTCTACCATATAAACATTGCCATGCCTATGTCCTATAAATTTAATGCCATCGTTAATAGGACTCGTCACAATGCATACAGATGATTCAAAACTTACTTTATACCCTTTATCACAGAATTGACTAATGCTGAGTAAGTTGTGCTTTAAACCTTTAACAAGTAAAACATTCTCAATGTATTTGGAGGGAGTGATACCAATGTTACCTATCCCGATGATCTTTCCTTTGCCATTATCTCCAAAGGTGACCATCCTTCCATCCTTAGCATCAAGCGTGATGAATTGTGATTCATCACCAGTCATGTGTCTCGAGCATCCGCTGTCAAGATACCATTTCTGTTTCCTTCTTGGGATGCTAGACACACCTGCAAGCACAGATCAAGTTTCTGTCTTAGGTACCCAAGCTTTCTTGGGTCCTTTCAGGTTAGTCAGAATGGTTCCTTTTGGAACCCATATTTTCTTTGTGTTTGCATATTTGTTAATAAGACATGTGTATGATTTATGTCCTATTCTTCCACATTTAAAACAAGTAATATTTGTAGGCTTTTTGCTTGAATAATTTGCATAAATATCCTTCAAAAATTTTTGTTTCTTCAGGGGTTTATAACCAAGTCCAGCCTTATCATATATAGCTTTCTGATTATCAAGGATCATATTTAGCTTGTTTGAACTTAAGGTGAACTTATCTACTATAGATTTCAGCCTGTTAATTTCATCCTTAAAGTTTTAATTTTCTTAAATCAATGTGAATTTTTCAATTGAAAGAATTTCAGCTTGTTTCACTAAGGACTGATTTTCCAATTTCAGCTCTTTGTTTTTCTTCCCTAGTTTCTTTAATTCATCAATTGAATCAAAGAAAGCTTCATGCAATTCTTCAAAAGTAAATTCACTAGTGGATTCAGAAGTTACCTCATTTTCATGTGCCATCAGGCACAGATTGGCTTGTTCGGTTGAGGTTTCCTCGTCGGAGCTTGAGTCATCACTCGCACTCCAGGTCGCTATCATTGCCTTCTTTTTGAATTTCTTTGGACCTTTCTTCAATTGAGGACATTCGGATCTGAAATGTCCTGGCTTCTTGCACTCGTAGCATATAGGGGTTTGATCTTTCTCCTTTTCTATGCTTTGATCCCCTTTTGTAAATTTCTTTCTCATCCCCTGTTTCCTTTTTCTTAGAAACTTCTTGAATTTCCGGGTGATGAGAGCCATCTCTCATCCTGATCTTCATCTTCAGAGTCATCTGTTTCATAATCAGGTGAAGTTGTGGATTTGAGGGCAATGGTTCTTTTCTTTTTGATTTCATCCTCTTGATGTTGCATCATGCTAAGTTCATGAGTCATCAAGGATCCAAGAAGCTCTTCTAGAGGTAGAGTGTTCAAGTCCTTTGCTTCTTGGATGGCAGTCACCTTGGCTTCCCAAGTTCTTGGCAGTGACCTGAGAATCTTCCTTACAAGTTCACTGTTAGTATAAGATTTGCCAAGACTCTTTAAACCATTGATTATATCAGTAAAACGAGTAAACATAGTAGTTATGGACTCATCATGCTCTATTTTGAACAATTCATATTTATGTACAAGCATTTTATTTTAGACTCTTTTACTTGATTTGTTCCCTCATGGGTGACTTCTAACCTATTCCATATTTCTTTAGCAGATGCACAAGTAGAAATGCGATTAAATTCACTAGCATCTAGTGCACAATAAAGAACATTCATAGCTTTGGCATTTAATTGTGCCAATTTCTTGTCAACCTCATCCCATTCTTTCTCGGATTTGGTTGACTCCTCACCATCTATAATCTTGGTGGGTGTGTGAGGACCATTCACTATGATACTCCACATATCATAGTCGAGTGCTTGTATGAAAATCTTTATCCGAGCTTTCCAATAGGTGTAATTAGACCCATTGAAAAGTGGAGGTCGTTTGTTGATTGCCCCTCAGCTAGAGAAGTTCCAACATGGGTTGCCATAGATCTTTGGCTCTTTGATTGTTAGATCAAAGAAGGGCTAGAGCACTGGCTCTGATACCACTTGTTGCCCAGCTATGCAACCCAAGAGGGGGGGTGAATTGGGTTTCTAAAAATTTTAAGCCCAACAAATAACTTATGAAGAACAAAATAATGGCTTTAAATCAATATTAATTACCTAAAGTAGTATTGCAAGGATATAATAAAGAAATAAGATAAAGCGATAAAGCACACCACAAACACAAGGATTTATAGTGGTTCGGTGCTAACCTTGCACCTACATCCACTCCCCAAGATCCCACTTGGGAATTTCAATCCACTATCCTTTGTATTCAACCCGAATACAAAACGTCGGAAACTCCGACACTAGCTATCCCAAGCTAGAATACAAGACGTCGGAAACTCCGACCCTAGCTATCCCAAGCTAGAACACTTGTTTCCCGAGTACAAGCAAACCCAAAAACTCCGATTTCAGTTCGGATCAACCTTTCCTTGTTTTGGAAATCCTCCAAAAATAAGAGCAAAAACTCACAAAGAGTAAGAAATTTAGAGCACAGATGAATACAATAACAGCTCCTTAAATGAGCAAATATAACAATAAAAGCTTTACTCAAATGAAGAACCCCTTTTTCAGATTTTCTCAAGATGAATGAACGGTTGAACGCTTGAGAAGAGGTTGATTGTTGATTGAAGATCTCTTGAAAGCTTTGAACGATCTCTAGATCAAGGTTGAAACGATAGGCGTGAAGAATTCTCTCCTTGAAAGATCTTCCTTTTCTCTTTCACAATCTCTCTGGTATATTGTAGATCCTCTCTCTTTTTCTCTATGGATATTTCGTTGATCTCAGGCTTTTTCTTGCAAATTTCGGATCCTCTCTTCTGTTCTTCTCTTTTTCTTCTTTTTCTCTTTTTCATTTGATTTCACGTTTGATCCGCTATTTAATCTGCAATTTCTTTCATCATTTAAAGCATTTTGTAGCATTAGAAGCAAGAGAAAACAATTTAGGCAGATAAAGAGCCGTTAGAGGATTTTTAGGAAGCATAAATGGCAATTAAAAGGGCAAAAAAATAGCCGTTGCTGACATTTCCCGTCGCAGGGGTTGACTCATGAGTCGACTCATGCTTCAGGGGTCGACTCATGAGTCGACCTCTGTTGCAAAAACCAGAGAATGCTTTTCTGGAATTTCTTGGCTCAAATTAGCAGGGGTCGACTCATGAGTCGACTCATGCCTTGTGGGTCGACTCATGAGTCGACTCACAGGTCGTGCCAAGCCAGAAAACTAGCATGCCAAGGAGAATTTTTGCGTGCCAATCAGCTTACAGTGCCATGAGTTGACTCATGAGTCGACTCATGCACTTCAAACCTTCATAACTTCAAAAATATAAGTCCAAACACAATGAAATTTTCACCAATAGATTTCAAATCATTTGTTCTACCAAATGTACTATCAAATCAGGATTTTAGTGAAATTATTATTTTGCCCTTGAAGAGCATAAGGACTTTTTCATTTTAAAATATTGTATCCCTTCAATCTGCTTTGTAATCATCAAAATCAATCTAGGAGCAACAGATGTTTTTGCTTGGGTTCCGGGGGACATGTCGGGGATTGATGCGGAAGTCATGGAACATTATCTAGCTATTGATCCCAAACATCGGTCGATGAAGGAAAAATCTGAGGTCATGCATCGGAAAGGCAGAAGGCAATAGTTAAGAAAGTTGATAAACTCCTGAAAGATGGGTTCATCAAAGAAATCAACTATTCGAACTGGGTCTCCAATGTGGTTCTCATCAAGAAGACGAACGGCAAGTGGAGGATGTGTATAGACTTCAAAAAGCTGAACAAAGCCTGCCTGAAGGATAGTTATTCGCTATCCAGAATTGACCAATTGGTGGATGCAACCTTGGGCCATGAGCTTCTCACTTTTATGGATGCATTCTCCAGCTACAATCAAATCAGGATGGCACCAGAGGACGAAGAAAAGACTGCTTTTATCACTGATCGTGGTCTTTTTTGTTACAAGATCATGCCTTTTGGTCTCAAAAATGCAGGGGCGACCTATCAACGACTGGTGAACAAGATCTTCAAAGAGCAGATCGGCCGCAACATGGAGGTCTACGTGGATGACATGCTTATAAAAAGCAAATCCTCAATGAACCACGTCGTCGACCTTGAAGAGACCTTCAGCGTCCTTCAAAATACAAGATGAAGTTGAACCCAACCAAGTACGCTTTTGGAGTAACCTCAAGAAAATTCTTGGGGTTTATGGTATCGGGGTGCGGGATCGAAGCTATTCCAAAAAAAAGATTCATGCCATCTAGAAAATGATCGCTCCGAAGTTGATAAAGGATGTTTAGCACCTTACTGAGAGAGTAGCAGCTCTGAATCGCTTCGTCTCAAGGTCGGTCGAACGATGCCTACCTTTCTTTCAGACTCTCAAGCAGCCAAAGAACTTCTGTTGGACCACTGAAAGCCAGCAAGCATTCAAAGAATTGAAGAACTACCTCGGCTCACTTGCACTATTGGCAAAGCCTGAATCTGAAAAGGAGTTGTTCCTATACCTGGCGGTCTCCCCTGTGGCTCTCGCAGTAGTTTTGGTTAAGGAAGAAGAAAAAATTCAACGGTCGATCTACTACATAAGTCGAGTATTGAGAGACGTCGAAACCAGGTACACTAAATTAGAAAAACTAACTTACATCCTATTGATTGCAGCCCGAAAGCTCCGATCTTACTTTCAAGGGCACACCATAATACTGCTCACCGACCAGCCGATCAAGGCAGTTCTGCATCGAGCGGATGCTTCCGGAAGGATAGCGAAATGGACGGTCGAGCTTACAAAATTTGACATCAACTATCGACCTCGGCCGACAATAAAAGCCCAGATATTAGCTGACTTCATAGTGGAATGCACTATCCCAGAAGAGGCCGAACTTGAATGAGGTGAAGCTGACAACCCAGGGCTCCAGCCGAATTCTCTTGAGGAAAGAACAGATCTTCCTGATGGTTTTTGGGCCCTCTATGTGGATGGTTCCTCCAGTGTATCAGGTGCAGGTGTGGGCCTGATCTTGGTCAATCCAAAAAGAATTATCGTGGAGGATGCTCTGCGCTTCGAATTCCCTGCGATAAATAACAGAGCAGAATATGAAGCTCTGATTGCAGGACTGAAGATCGCCAAAGAATTAGAAGTAGATTGGCTCCAAGTCTACAGTGACTCCCAATTGGTGGTGGGATAAGTCAGTGGAAACTATGAAGCTCGGGAAGATAGTATGGTCAAGTATCTTGAAAAGGTAAAAGAGATCATCCCTGCCTTTGACAGCTTTGACATCAAGCAGATTCCAAGAGCAGAAAATACTAGGGCCGATCTTCTCTCTAAGTTGGCTCCACTGGCTCCAACTGAACTACCCAAGGAAGTCCTCTTCGAGGTTATGAAATGTCCAAGTATGGAAGAACCACAGCTTGTAATGGAGATCAGCCATGAACCCAGCTAGATTGACCCACTGGTTGCATACCTCAAAGACGGGGTTCTTCCTCATGATGCAAAGGAAGCTCGGAAGCTCAGAAACCAGGCCTCTCGATATATCCTTTATGAGGGCAAGCTGTATAAGAGGTCGTACTCTTTGCCCCTCCTGAAATATCTCCGACCTTCTGAAGCCGACTTTGCCTTGTGGGAGGTATATGAAGGAGTCTGTGGAAGTCACCTGGGGGCCATATCTTTATTTCACAAACTGCTCTGATATGTTTATTACTGGCCTACAATGTACCATGACTCCATTGAATATGTCAGAAAGTGTGATCGGTGTCAGAGATATGCGAATATCCAAAGACAGCCCGCCTCCGAACTTACACCTTTGAGTGCCCCATGGCTGTTTGTACAATGGAGAATGGATATCCTTGGACCTTTTCCCATGACGTCCGGGCAGCAGAAGTTCCTCCTGGTGGCAATTGACTACTTCACCAAGTGGGTCGAAGCCGAACCTTTGGCGAAAATCACAGAAGCTAAAGTACAGGACTTCGTCTGGAAGTCAATCATTTGTAGGTTCGGCTTACCCAGAACTCTCATTACTAATAATGGGCGACAGTTTGCTGGAGCAAGGTTTGCTGAATTTTGTGAGGACTTAAACGTCTCCCATAACTTCACGTCAGTAGCCCATCCGCAGGCAAATGGTAAAGCCAAGGTGACCAATAGGACTCTGTTGCAAGGAATCAAGGCGAGACTTGAAAAAGCAAAGGGAACTTGGGCAAACGAGCTTTATCATGTATTATGGGCATACCGAACTACCCAAAGACTGCCCACGGGGGAGACCCCCTTTGCCTTAGCCTTCGGAACAGAAGCCATTATCCCGATTGAACTCAAGCTTCCATCGGTGCGAGTCATGGCATTCGACAAGCAGTGCAACTCATAGGATCTCAGGGCCAACCTTGACTTGTTAGAAGAAAGTGGGAGACAGCTCAAGTTCGAATGGTAGCCTACAAGCAGAAAGTAGCCCGCTACTATAACTCCCAGGTCAAAAGCAAAGCCTTCAGAGTGGGAGACTTAGTACCTCGACGAGCCACTGTTTCACAACCTCAGAACCAAGAAAAACTTACCACAAACTGAGAAGGCCGTATGAAGTCAGGGAGGTAGTTCGGTCCAGAACATACTATCTAAAAGAGCTCGGAGGAGCGGACCTTCCACGATAATGAAATTCAAAAAATTTACGAATGTATTACCGATAACTTTGCCTTAAATAAAAGTTTTATATTTGTATATTTTTTTTTGGCATGAGCTTATAACAACAGAGAGTAGCTCCTTCAGACAATTGAAACTAAGCGTGTCAGGAACAAGAGGAGAACCTCATCCCAACACAAACGAAGGCCCGATTATTAAGAGACCGGATGGGGGGAGAGGCCCTCGCAATGCCCTTATGTGCCCCCATAGCCATGTTAAGAACAGGAGGAGAACCTCGTCCTAACATGAGCAAGGTCGAAGGCCCGGTTATTAAGAGATCGGATGGAGGGAGAGGCCCTCGCAACCATCCTTATGTGCCCCCACAGCCATGTTAGGAACAGGAGGAGAACCTCATCCTAACATGAGCAAAGTCGAAGGCCCGATTATTAAGAGATCGGATGGGGGGAGAGGCCCTCACAACGGCCCTTATGTGCCCCTACAGCCATGTTAGGAACTGGAGGAGAACCACATCCTAACATGAGCAAGGTCGAAGGCCCGGTTGTTAAGAGACCAGATGGGGGGAGAGGCCCTCGCAACGGCCCTTATGTGCCCCCACAGCCATGTTAGAAACAAGAGGAGAACCTCATCCTAACATGAGCAAGGTCGAACATCTGATTATTAAAAGATCGGATGGGAGGAGAGGCTCTCGCAATGGCCCTTATGTGCCCCCACAGTCATGTTAGAAATAGGAGGAGAACCTCATCCTAACATGAGCAAAGTCGAAGGTCCGATTATTAAGAGATCGGATGGAGGGAGAGGCCCTCGCAACGGCCCTTATGTGCCCCCACAGTCATGTTGGAAACAAGAGGAGAATCTCATCCTAACATGAGCAAAGTCGAAGGCTCGGTTAGTAAGAGACTGGATGGGGGAGAGGCCCTCGCAACGGTCCTTATGTGCCCCCACAGCCCTATTAGGAACAGAAGAAAAACCTCATCCTAACATGAGCTGAAATTGATTGTGTCAGAAATAGGAGGAGAACCTCATCCTGACACAAATGAAGACCTGATCATTCAAGATCGGATGAGGAAAAAGCCTCCTCAATGGCTCCTCTACACTCCTACAACCCCATTAGGAGCAGAGGAAAAATCTTTGCCCAAACATAAAAAAAAAGAGAGGAGAAAAAGGAGAAAGCGACGAGCTACGTCAGAGATAAGGAGAAAAATGAACTACATCTAAGACACAAGGGATCTCGTCTCAACGAGGAAGAAAACTCTTGACAAACATCCTTAGTCTCTAAGGGGGAACCCAATACTGGCAAAAGAAAATAGATTTTTTCAAAGTAACGAGAAGTTTGGGCCCCAAGCTCGAGCACTGGGAGGAAGCGTCAAATTCGAATGGCCTCGAAAAGATCTTCGATCATGAACAAAAAGGACGAATCAATACGACGATGATCAGAAACCTTCAAACAATGTCGACATCGAATAAGACAAAAGATAAAAGAAGCTCGATAAACAGCAACTCAAAGCAAGAATAGACAAAGTAATGAAAAAATTTCTTTTCATTTTATTAGTAAAGTGTACATTACAAAGTCTTTAAAGGCCAAAAAAAAAAATAACAACAAGAAAAGAAAAGAATACATGAAAGAACAAAAGATAAAAGAAGCTCTAAGGAAGCTCGGCTTCTTCTAACCTCGAACTCTCGGTTCCAGCCATTGTCAGGGATTGCTTTAAGTTTTCAACTTCTTCTTTCAGTTCCTTCTTTCTTAAAGCATCTCCTGATATATTTGGTGAAATCATCAGCTTTCGCCCTCTGATTTCTGAAGCCTCTTCCTCAGAACTTTGGACTCCACCTCGGCATCCTTGACCGCCTGCTGCTCATAGGCTAGCTGAATTTTCAGCCACTGCAGTTCGGCCTTCTCCTGCCCAAGGGCCACGGACAGTTCTTCCATGGTCTCCCTCAAGGAGTGGAGCTCGTCGGAGCCTTGAATCGAAGCGGCCTGGGCTCTCTCAGACAACTACTTCTGAAGGTGGGCAACCTCATCGGTCGGCGTCTTGAGCCTCCTTCTATAGTCATCTACTTGCCTACACCAGCCGACTTGGTGGGCATTGTAATTCGCCTCAATGTCTTGTAGCTGCTTCTGGAGATCAGAGAATTCTTCGATCAGTCTCAATCGTAGTCAGCCTGAGTTGGAAGCCAGGATGAGCTCCCTTCCAATTGGCCGATTTTCTCCCGTGCGGCCGCCAACTCGACCTCGAGGGAGCTGATCTTGGAGGCCTGAGTCCAAGATCGATCGCTGGTGCATTTCTGGAGTTCCTCAAGCTCCTTCTCAAAGTTGGCCTTCTTCCGACTGTAGTGTATGAAGTCTTTTTTATGGAGGTTCCGAAGGCGAGTAACCTCCATAGTGGCTTCCGAATGGCTCTTCCTCAGCCTGTGAAGTTTGTCATCCATCTTCTTTGATTTCTTCGTTAGGTGACAAACTTCTCTTCTTAGATCCCGAACCATGGACTTCAAAGGAATCCCTTGCAGTAGGAGAAGAGCTTCGACAGGGCCCTGTTGTCGGAAAATAAGAGCGTCACAACGTAAATCATTGCAAAAAAGAGGAATCCGATTTCATTGATTGAATAATTCTTAAGTACAAGAGAAAAAAAAAGTTATAAAAAAGAAAAATTATAAAATTAGAGGTCTCAGACCTCTGGAGTAGAAGTGGAGGAGCTCGGCTCCCCGAAAAGATCGGTCACAGTGGCTACAGCAGTTGAAGAGGGCCCAACTGGTGGGAGACCGGCAGTAGCTTTGGAAGGTCCGACTTCATCATCGGACGCTTCATCCAGGAAGTTGAGGTCGAATTTGGGAAACTTTCCGACCACCTTCTCCTGGCAAAGCTCGAAGCCTTTGATGAAGGCGGCCTGACCGAACTTGACATTCAGATCCCTCATCTCGGAGGAGGTCTTGAACTCCTCCATTGCTTGGGCCCATGCCTCCGAGACTAGGGTCGAGATCTGCTCCTTCAACTTAGAGACCTCAGCCTCTGCCTTCTTTCTTTCCTCCTCTAAGGCAGCTCTCAGATCTGCCAAGGTCTGTTCCTCCTTCTGAAGTGCCTCTTGGAGACTCACGACTTCGGCGACCTTCTCCTTGAGGCGGGCAACCTCAGCCTGCGACCTTCCTCTGCCTGGGTTGCTTCCTTCTTTGCGTTGTTCATCACCTCGATGTTGGCGATGAGTTGGTGTCCAATCTGCAAGAACAGCCAGGAAGTCAATATGAAAGCTAAGGAATTAGCTAAGTAATGAAGCGAAAGGAAGAAAAAAATAAATCGGCTTACTTCAAGAAAGGACCCCAGAGAGTCTCAAACCCTTTGTTCAGGATCGGCATGGACGATCCTGTGGATGACCTCGGGCAGGACACACCCATCGACCAATCTTTTATTAAATCCCTATTGTTGAAGGGATTCTCCTCCGGATCTTCTTCGGAGTCGTCGGCCCCCTCAGTGGCAACCCTGCTGCTGCGGGTCTTGCAGGCCAACATCTTCTTCCTTCTCCTCCTTTCGGCCCCCGGTGCCTCCTCGGGATGAGGCTCTAGAGCGGAAACCTCGGTCAGAGGGCTTCTTGAAGAAGCTCGGGGAACTGCGAGCTCGACGTCAGAGGGGGCATCAACGATAATGGCCGCCTAGATAGGCACGGCCGAGCTTGTCTCTTCTACCCTAGCCCTCTTCGCCGACCCCAAAGTTGCGGCACCTTTCCTCTTGTGGGCCTTGATACCCTTGGCTAGTATCCGAGCTGCGTCTGCGTCCATGTCTGCAATGAAAAAAGATCGGCACAGCTTAGAAACGGAGTAAGAAAAAAGAGGAAGCAGCGAATGACTTGGAAAAAATAAAATAAAATAATATATATATATATATATATACATATATATATATACATATATATATATATATATATATATATATATATATATATATATATATATATATCGGTAGGATTGAAGGGCTCAAGCCGACATTAAATAAGAGTTGCTCTTTCAAAAGGTTAGAGAGGAGAGGAGCTAGATAAGCCTTAAGTTTATTGGAGGCTTCAAGGTCGTCCCTTCCCAGGCTAGAAGCCCGACGGATGGAGTCCCTCAGGGAGCCCCAAGGGGGAAACCCCAGCATCAAGGTCGGGCATCGGATGTAGAAGTACCTCTCCTTCCAGTTATGGATAGAAGAGGGGGCACCTTTCAGCAATCCCTTTCTACTGAACTGGGGGGACAAGTACCACCAGTCCTTCGTCGAAAGGTGATGCTTGAAGGTATAGAAATTTTTAAATAAAGAAAGAGTTGGCCAGACTTCAGCTAAACGACAGAGGGAAAGAAATTCTATCAGAAAACTAAAGGAGTTCGATGCTACAGAAACTAGAGAAATGTTTAAAAAGCGAAAAAGAGCAACAACAAAAGGTAGAAATGGAAGTCGAAGCCCGATGTGGAATGCTTTCTGGTATAAGCAGAAGCGGCCAGGGGGAGGGGCGCTAGCCCGATCAGTTGGCCCGAAAAGCTCAAGTTCATACTCTGGAGGAATCCCGTACTGAATCCTAATCAGCAAGAGTTCGTCCAAAGTAAGAGAGCTGGGAATGGTGTCTGGTACAAAGATCGGACGAGATCCATCTACAAAACTAGGATTTTGGGAGGCTAGAATGGACGAACTTCTAGAACTGCTAGAGAAGAAAGTGTTGGAGGATATTTTGAATCAAGTGAAAATCCCAAAAAATCCCAAAAAAATTGAAAAAAATAAGAAATAAGGCACTCGCTGAGAAATCGAACGGGCGGAATGTGAAAGAGAAAAAAATGAAAAAATAGCAAGAAAAAGAAGGGTTCCGGAACTAACCTAGGCTGGTCGAGAGATGCAGAAGGGCAGCGAAGGTGATGGAGGATGACCCGAAGGGTGCCTAAGGTCGAAAGGGATGCTGGAGGAAAATGAAGCTCTCGAGGAAGAAGAGGGGATCGAAAAAAAATCTTAGACAAAGTCCGACGCAATAATTATTGCAGATCTCCTCTGGACGATCTACCACCGCCGCATATCCCACTCCTCGTGGCAGACAGCTGACGACTGACAGAATCATTATTGCACCGTACCTAGAGCAATGCTTCAGCGGGAATTTCAAAAAAATCTTTTCAGGTCGTCTTGATTGGAAAAGACCCTAGCACCAGCGTGCCAAACGCCAAAATATTTGGAAACAACTGAGTACGGAAATCAAGGAGGGCAACTTCGGCTATGAAAATTTTTCTGTACTTCCTTCATTTGAAACTCGAACTCGAAAGTAGGGAGACTGGTGTTGGGTATAAAATAACCCCAGCCGAAGTTTGTAAGAGGGCAACCCTCCCAGGACTCTTCTGCTTCCGACCTTGTGCGGTGTCTTTCTGAACTTCTCCGACCGTCCGAGCTTTCACAGTACCATTCAGACTCCTCCAGCAGCCGACCTTCCATAACGTCCTTCAGATTCCTCCAACAAATGAACTCCTATCATACCCTCTGAACTTCTCCGATGATGAGCTTCTTCAATCATCCATCAAACTGCTCCAAATGCTCTCTGAGCTTCACTATCAGCCGAGCTTCTACAATAAACAATCTCCATCCGGGCTTCCACAGCAATCGGTCTCCATCCGAGCTTCTACAGTAAGTGAATTCTATCCGAACTTCTATTGCAGGTGGACTTCAGCGAGCTTCTACAATAAACGGTCTCCATCCGGGCTTCCATGACAACCGATCTCTATCTGAGCTTCTACAGTAAGCAAATTTCATTCGAACTTCTATTGCAGGTGGACTCCATCTGAGCTTCTACAGTAAACGACCTCCTTTCAGACTACTACAATAATCAGACTCCGTCTGAACTTCTACAGCGGATGAATTTCAGAAGAACTTCCATAATGGATGGGCTCCAGCAGTCAGATTTCTACAGTAACCGACTGTCTCCTGTGTCTTCTGTACCTCTCTAGCCATCAACCTTCAACAGTGCCAACCTGACCCTCCAGCGGCCGTTCGAGCTTCCACAGTACCATTCGGACTCCTCCAGCGGTCGACCTTCCACAGTATCCTTCAGACTCCTCCAGCGGACAAACTTCCACAACACCTTTCGGACTCTTCTATCGATCAACCATCTACAATGCCTTCCGAATTTTGCTATCGACCGACCTTTTGTCAGATTCCTCATGCAACTGGACTTCTCCAGCAGACAGTCTTCAGACGAGCTTCCACATCAGACAAATTCCAGATGGACTTCTCTAGTAATCGAACTCCAGTCAGATTTCTCCAATAGAAAATTTCTGTCCGGACTTCTACAGCAGATGACCTCCGTCTGCAGCACCAACGCCTAAGGCACCCAACAACAATTAACCCATCAGCAACCTCGAAAACATCCGAGCTTTTCTTAGATTACTGACACATGGAGCTATTTCGCCCCACCAGACGTCCCAACTGAGCTTCAGCCATCCAGCCCGAACTCCTCGGCAAGTCATGACAATGGACACCACTCTACTCTCCGTAACAAACTCCACGTGGTCCCACCACTCTCCGGCAAGTCGCGACAACGGACACCACTCACTCTCCGTAACAAACTCTACATGGTCCCACCACTCTCCGACAAGTCACGACAATGGACACCACTCCACTCTACGTGGCCCCGCCACTCTCTGGAAAGTCGCGACAACAGACACCACTACTCTCCGTAACAAACTCCATGTGGCCCTGAACGATCCACTACCAGGTAGTTACGGACGTCGCTGTCAATCGGTTACGCTCTTCCATCTATAAAAGAGACCCAACCCCCCAGATATGTTCTCCTCTAAGCTCTAAGCACTATCTCAAAACTCTGCTAAAATCCCATTTGAGTGCTCCATTTTTGTTGAGGTAGAGTACTGACTTGAGCATCGGAGGGTCTTGCTGGAGCACCCCAACTTCAGTTTAGACTTTCTTTGCAGGTCCTGACGGTGGTCGTGATCCTCTCGACTCCAGCTTTTCTGACATCGGCGGAATTCTACACCAACAGTGGTATTTGGAAAGAAACATTAGAGCCCTTTTTCAAGGGACTTGGTCTTTGAGGCCCTTCAAGTAATGAGACTAGTCACACAGTCAATGGGGTGGTTGAATGCATCCGAAGCTAGCTATCCCTTCTAAAAATAAGGGTCATATTGCTTGAGGTTGGTCCTATCTTAGTCATCTTCCATAATGTCATAGTGCCACCATCTTGTCCAGTGTCAAGGGATCGTTGATGCTTTCCTCTATCTAGAAGAATCTTCTCCTATCTTCAGTCAGCTGTAAAGCACTTCAAGGGATCACACTAGTGAGTGTCCTGATTTGGCATGAGAGGTAGTGGAAGATTTTGTCTTTCGGCCATGAAGCTACAAGAACAATTGCCTAGGGGCTTCTAATGCCTTGTCCTCCATAAAGAGGCCATAGACCTTTCAGAGGGCTATATTTTGCCTCTCCTGAGGTATTTTTCCAGCCCAGTTTGAAGGAATATCTTAGAGGCAGACAAGTTTTCAAGGAAAAATTGGTTATGCCATGTAATGCCCAGCCCAATCGAGCCTAACCCACTTGACTCAAACCAGGATTAAGAAAATAGCAAAACAAAAAACTAAGGGCCATTAGGTGCTGTGCACATGCTGGGAAGAAGTGGCTTACGTGAGGAAATAATTTACAAGAAGGAGAACTCTTGAGGGAGTTCTCTTCCCATTGGGAGACCTAAAACCCCTCAAAATTCAAATTAAAACCATACACAAATTAAATCCTTTGATTTCTTCTCACCAGAAAAATTGCCAAAAATTTTTGTTTAATTATTGATTTTCTTCCCTCTTTTTGTTCTATCTATCGGTGGATTTGATCTCACTTTGGCCGTTAAAAATTAGATCAAATCCCATCTAAATTAGGTAGATATCTTCCATTATCTTCTCTCAATCATTATGGGTTTTAATCTTGAATTTTTACCAAAATTTTCTGTCAAAAATCCCTTGAAAAGCACTATTTTTCCAAATCCCCTATATTTGTCTTTTGTTCTTGATTGCCATCATTGTGGACCGCCACCAGTCACCAGATTCGGCCTGCTATCACCATGGAGACTATCTCTCTAGCTACGGGAGTGCTCGGCTGGGAGGAGGACCTCCCAGCTTTGGGAACAAGGGGAAGAGAGTCCCCCTTGTTCTAATAAGGAAAAGGAAGAAGAAGAGAGGGACGTGGGTCCCTTCTTTTGTGAAAAAAAGAGAAAAAAAGTAAAAATAAAAAAAAGAGAGATGGTTTCTCTTTGTTCTTTCTCGTTCTATCTGAACCCCTACTTTCTCTCTCTAGAATGTCGAATTCTCTATACCTTCTCCTCTACAATTTTCTCTCTAAGACCATTTCTCTCTTGATAGATTCTGTCTCTAGAATTCATCTCTTTAAAATTACCTAGTGAAGGGATTTATTTTAATGATTCTAATCCAATCCCAATAAATAGAGTCTTGATCTACGATCGTCGGGCAGCATACCGTCACCTATCTTGGCTAGATCTAGATACCATTAGATTTGATTATCTATAATTTTTTATTGAACCATCTATATACTAATTCAACCATAATTTGATTAAATCATCTAAATTGGATCGATCGGAGTGTTGGGCAGTGTCGCCAGATTTTTCTTCTTTCATTTTGTTAATTTCTCTCTCCTTTGATATTTTCTCTTTATGTGGTTTGTGAGCCTAGTAAATTCGACTTGTTGCTTTGAATCTAAGTTGATTCTATTAGTAAGACAATATGTGCTTACCATTCAAGTCTTTGTTTAGGATTGTGAGATCTAATCTTTGTTAATCTCTACTAAATCATTATATTTTAAGTGGCCTTGAGATGAAGTTATCTGATCAAATTATTTCTTCACCATCATCGTCAGACAATGCATTAGCTTCCACCCTGGCTGTTGTGAGATCCTAGTACATTTGGTCATCCTCAATTGTGATGTTCGACTTGTATCCTATTTTGATCTTTGATGATATAAAATTACTCAAACTGATTGATTTTGGGTCGTTAGGCTTCGCCATTTGATTGGCATATCCTTGATTTATCTTGATTCAAGTATGAAGCCATTGTAGTCGTACCCCTAGTTGGGTTATTTCTCTCTCTTGATCTGTTTAGGTTTTTTAGGATTTCTTATTGATGGACTTCTAATAAATTGACTAATTAATTAAATTTTATGATTTTGAATAGGTATATCTTATCTGTTTGATTGAAGTTAGATTTCAAAGCATGACAATATAAGTAACCTAATGCTTCAAGTATATTTTTGAATGATCCTTTGAAAATTAGAATTAGTTATTTGATTTATGCTTCTATTTTTAGTTTAATAAATGGGTCAAGCATGTATTATTTTATTCATGAAAATAGTTTACTTAAAACATATGATTTATTTTGAGAAATATATTTGAAAATTTTGACTGAAAAACTTATGAAATTGCTTTTATATGTATATTCTCAGTAGGGCTATGATGTGGCCCTGTCAATAGAAATTATATATTGGACCTATCAACTTGTAATCTGAGAAACTAATTTTTGACATTAAGCCATCGATGATTAGAATAGTGGTATACATTGTTTGGCACTTTGTACAACATGTTTCTGTTATCAAACTTATATCACTGGATTATTGAAAAATATATCTCAAAATCAATCGTCAGTCTGTTGATGATTGTGCTCACAAATTATAAATTAGATATGAATTTTTATTAATAAAAGTTATTTGACTTTTTTGTCACTATTTTATCCATTTTATTTGAACTCCTATGATTGTAATGAAGTTCTTAGGACTATAATTAATCGACAAAGAAGAATTTGTTACTTGGTCCTTAAAACATGTTGACAACTTAATGATATGCTGTTAATAGGATAATAGCAATATCAAGTATAGATCATTGTATGCCATATGAGTTGGTTGTCCTCTTAACCAAGAAGTATGAAGATACTGGTATGGCATATAGGTGGAGTATAGGTGTACATTCACATCGAATATGATCATTTGTCGAGCACTCTGCTGTCAAGAATAGCTCGTAAAGGGTATGGGTATAAGTGTTCCTCAGATCTGAGATCACCATAATGACTTATAAGCAATTTACTTCACTTTAGTATCGGACCATTTGAATTTTTAATTCAATGATGGAAGGCTACTGAGTGCAGTCAAGTACTTATCAAGTCGGTGTGTGAGTCAAGATGGAATTGATCCCTCTAAATTAATAGGAGATATGAATCAGTGTATCTCACTTTAGTAAAATCTTAGTCAGGATAATTCATGTGATGGATTTGAATGATTAAAATATAATGTGGTTGACTATATTAGAGTTGATAGTCAAACCCTAGATCACCTTAAGCATTAGAATCAATAGGATGCATTATACAGTAACTATACGCTAGTAAGTTCTAGAATATTGCTTTGTAATCTTTCGACCTATCTGGACGTCAGATTTCATTGCTAGATGGGTACATCGATTAGTATAAAAAATTATTTCTATGCTATCGGTTTAGGTTTGAACCTATGGGGTTATGCACATTAGAAGATTCGGTCAGATCTGATGGTTGAAGAGTCTAATTGGATTGAGACTTTGATGAGGAGTCCTATTGGGATTGGGACTCTGGAGGAGAGTCCCACTAGACTGGGACTCTACTATTAATAGAGAATTAATTAGTAATTAGATTGCTAATTAATTCAATTTAATTGAAAAGAGCTTTGGATCAAGTCTAATTGAATTAAATTCAGTTTGACTTACATTGTGTTTAATTTGATCAAGCATGATTACAAGAGAAATTTGATCCTAATTTGATCAGGACTTGGGCTTAGCTAATTCCTAATTGGGTTAGAAATTTATTGAAATAATTGAGCTCCTAATTAGATTAGCTTCATTTTTATAATTGGGTTTAAATTAGATTAGATTAGATTTAGAATTAGTTTGAAAATAAAGAGTCCAAGCCAACAGGGACTCTATCTCTTTATCCTTGCGCCCCCCTAGACTCATGCCCTGTTCCCAATGCCAATTGGATTTGGCTTGAGATTTTTGGCATGATGAGAGAGGGCTCAATAAGAATGGGCAGCAATGCATGATGAGTCATGATCCTATCTCCAGTCTAGTTTGAATGTGATCCAAATTAGAGATAAGGAGATAAGAAGGAAAGAGATTTTCAAGTTTGGAAACAAGGATGGTGCCAATTAATTTTTTTCTCATTTTCTTTGAAGAGTTTTTGGGCATGTGAGAGATTAGATCTTTTTCATCATGTCATTAGCCATTCTTGGAAAATTTGGGATGCCAAATTGGGTGGTTGGCGTGGTGGATATTGGTGCCCTCCCTTTGACCCAAACCCTAATCCCTTGTCTATATAAAGGGGGCTCCAATAGTGGATGCCCCATCTTAAATTCTTTGCTGGTTTTAATTTTCTCCAGAGCTCTCCCTCTTCCTCTCTTCCATCTTCACATCTTCTTTTCTTTTAGAGTGTCCAAGAGTTTGGAAGAAGAAGAAAGAAATCAGCTTTGAAGATCCTTGCAAGCTAGCACTTTCAAGGTGCATGATCTGCGCCGGTCTTCATGTGGACATTCTGTAGAGGCTGTTGGGTTTTCGTGATATAGGAAAATATAGATTTTAAAATTTTTAACATACATTCAACAATTAAAAATAAAGTTTAACAATTAAACAAGAGTATCAGAACTCAAAACTCTAGGAACTCCTTGATGATTACAATCAAACAAACAAAATACATACATATCAGGAAGAGATCAGAAGCCATATATTAATGAGAGGACCACAATCTGATAATTTTGAGACCTCCATAAGACTTCAAAGTAGAAGTCCTCTAACAGTGATCCACACAGGATTGATCAAGACCCTTCCTAACTTGACATGGTGCTGCAGCCTTCTTCGTAAACTCGCTGCCGATCGTCCTTCGTAAGAACTGGTTACACCATCACTTGTAAGCCTTCATGACCTCCACTAAGACTTCTTTAAAAATCTTTCCTCAAAAGATCTCACTGCACATAAATCAAATTTTATGTTCAACACATGAACAATCTGATTTTTGGACAAGCATCCCATGCTTTCTATTTTCTCTCTTCCCTTCCTTTCTATTTTTCTCTCCCTCTTTTCTTTATCCTTTTCTCATATTTTTTTCATCATTTTCCTCTCATTTCCATGCCTACTCTCAGCCAAATTTGACATGTAAACCTAGTTGTAGAATCCCCTTTTAATAGGAAACAAGGAGGGATACTATGGGATGCCAACTCTTGGCATCCCTTAATCCTTACATGCTAGGAATTAATTTTTAGCATAGAACACAAGAGGATAACATGGAATCAGAAGAAATTGATCCATAGAAAGACTCTTCCTCTACCTAAAAAAATTAACACACCATCATATGGTGTGTGAGAAAAGGATTTAATGTGAGTAACAAAGAGTCCATACCATTAAGGACTCTTTCATAGACTCAATGCATATAAGGGAGGGTCCAATTTATTTTTGGTGTTCAAACTATTGGGAAATGTGTCCTAAAGCTTATCATCTAAGCGGTAGATGATTCAAATTAGTATATGAATTATCTAATAATAATAGTTATTTGGCAAGTTCATCATAAAAGTTCTATCTTCCTTAAATGAACTTCTAAATTATGATGAAGTCCTTAGAACCATAATCAATCGATAAAGAAAGATTTATTGGATGGTTCTTAAATTATTTACGATCAAATAATAAGTTATTAACAAGGATGATAACTTATCAAGTGTAGGTCGCTGTATGCCATATGCGTTGGTTGTCCTCGTAACCAGTGGTGTGGAGACACTAGTATGGCATCCAGGTGAGATGTAAGAGTACATCTGCATTGAACGTGACCAATGTAACACTCTACTATCAAGAGTAGTTAGCTAAACCGAATGGGTATAAGTATCCCTCCGACCTGAGATCACCACGGTGACTTGTAAGTAACTCACTGTGCTTTGGTGCCAGACTGCCTGTTTTTTTAATATAGGTTTGAAAGGTTTCTAGGTATAGCCAAGTACTTGTGAAGTCGGTGTATAAGTCAAGATGGGATTGACCACTCCTAATTAACTTCAGAAAGAGAATGTCTCGCTGTGTTTCAATTTAGCAAAACCTAGGCTTGGGTAATCCTCGTGAGGAGTCACAAGATTTGTAAAATTTTGAGACACAATAGAGATGACTTATATGAGTGATTGACAGTATACTCGAAGTTGTCTTAGTATTATTGATCAAAAGGATGAATTATACGGTAATCATGGGTCAGGGTTCTTAGAATGTTGCTTTGCATACATTCAACCTATCTGGATGTCGGAAACCATTGCTAGATGGTTACTTCGACTGGTACAGAAATTGATTTCTGTGCTACTGGCTTAGGTTTGAACCTATAGGGTCACACACATAAGAGGTTGTAACCTAATCAAATGGTTAATTAATGATTGAGAATCATTCTAAGGTTAAACGATCAATGTGATTGATGTTTGACCTAAGCAAGTGTTGCAGGAGGATCAATTAGCAATTGGATTGCTGAATGGCTTAATCTGATTGAGCAATTGGGTTGAGATCAAGTCTAATTAAATTTGATTCAATTAAAATTAGTTTAAATTTAATTAGATTAAGTGTAATTGATTTATTGGATAAGTCAATTACAAGGGAGAACAAGTCCCTGTTTAACTAGGACTTGTATGCACATGATTCTTAATTAAGTTAGGATTTAAATCAAAATTAAATATAATTTAATCTGATTTAATTAGACTCTTAGTTGGAATAAAATCATCATTAATTAGGTTACAATTAATTTGGATTGGGTTCAAAGTGTTTGACCTAATTTACATAAGAATCCTAGTTAGACTAGGACTTCATCTCTTCTCTTGCACCACTTAAGAATTCTCAAGCCCATGCCCACTAATTAATTTTTAGATATTTTTTATGATATCCACATCCAAGGAATATTATGTCATACCACTTATTCTCAAGATTTGAATCAGATTTGATTTGATTTAATATAGAAAGTGATTTGGCTAATTATGGAAAGTGGTTTAGGTTTATCTCCTTTGTTTGAAAGAGTCCCTCTTCACAAGGACTCTTCCCTTCTCTCATGCACCAACTTCCTCCATCCTTATCCTTTCTTTTTGTCACCCCATTTGTTGTTATTTTCATGCTCTCCACAAAATTTATGAGGCAACGGGTATCCAAGAGTTGGATGCCCCATGGACTCCTTGTTAGACTAGGTTTTATGACTTAGTCTACCATATAAAAAGTTGCCGCCCCATATTCTATGAAATAGGAGTCAAAAATTTATGGATTTTAGATAAAAATAGCAGAGGAGAAAAAGGAAGGCATGGGTTGTTCGAGGTGTTAGGATTTGATGCCTTGAGATTCAGCCCATATTGATCCCACAACGAGGTTCGCGGTGAAAAATGGAGTCCAACGAGACCAGGATCACCCGAAATGGAGCTCGGATGGAGGAGATACGAGCTTTTGAAGTCGGCATAAGATTCGAGGCAGCGGAGGACTGCCGGCGACCGGCGGCGGGCGGCAGCGGCGCGCGGGACGTGCGACCCAAACCTGCACAGGACACGCGACCCACGCGGGTGGACGGCCCTGGCGGGCGCACGGCCCAGGCGGGCGCACGGCCCAGTCGGGCGTGCGTCCCAAGCGCACGCAGGCCCGCGCATGGGAGCGGGCCGGCCCAGGCCTAGCGGCCTGCTGGCCCTTTGCCCCGGTCCACCGTGGATCGGGCGGTCCATCATGGACCGGGCGGTCCACGACTGGGCCTGTGGACCGCGCGGGAGTTTCCCACACGTTTCGTGCGGTCCACAATACTATTTCGTGGACCGATCACGATCGAAGGGCGTGGGTTGATCTGTTTCTTGATCCGACGGTTCAGACACTTGATTGGGTTGATTAAGGACTCCTAAACCTAATCTAATTAGGTTTAAACCTCTGTTTGACCCTTTAAAAGGGCTCTGTGACGAACAGTGAAGTAGTGGTTCGGGTTTTCTCACCGTACAGAGCCATACGAACCCGAGAGGAGAGAGAGAGGTGAAAGTGCTGAGAGAGAAGGAGCAGGAGGCTTCTGGATAATGGTCGCCAGGCACTTCACGGGTTCAGGGGGTCTTCCAAGAGAGAGAGAGCTTTTGTGAGAAAAACTTCTAGTGAGAGAGAATTGGGTGTACAAGGGTTGAGGGTGAGGTCTCCTCTTGTAAAATTTCTTTTTCATAGTGAAGTTTGCATGCCCCTTGGAGGCGAGCCCTTTTGTGGCTGATCCACATATTTTGATTGTTTTTCTTTTGTTTTGTTTCTTCTTTCTTCCTGCTGCATCGCGTGGTACTGAAAGGATCTTGGGAGATGGTGTCTTGGCCAGACATCCACCCAACAAGTGGTATCAGAGTAAGGTGGTACAAGGATGCAGATTGCAGTGGTGGTGAGCAAGACTGAAGATGGAGAAGATAGGAACAATCAAGATGGAGATCAACAAGTTTGATGATAAGAGCAATTTCTCCTTGTGGCAGGCAAGGGTGAAGGACGTGCTCATCCAACAGGGGTTGATCGATGCTTTCTTGTGCGATGAGAAGCTAACCACCATGGAGGTGCAGGATTGGAAATGGCTACAGATGCAGGCGGTGAGTACCATCCGTATGTACCTGGTGGATGAGCTGGTGATCCATGTGCTGAGCGAGACTTCTCCGATGGTGCTGTGGTTGAAGCTCGAGGAGTTGTACATGGTGAAGTCTATCACCAACACTCTTTTTCTCTGGAGGTAGTTTTACCAACTATGGATGACTAAGGGACAGAGTGTGCAGGAGCATCCAAGCCACTTCCAGAAGATCCTTACCGACCTCCTCAGCGTTGGTGAGAATGTTGAGGAGAAGACCAGGGCACTGATTTTGCTGGTGTCGCTTCCCCCTTCGTATGAGTCCTTGGTGACTGCTCTTCTAGTAGGGAAGAGCACTATCAAGATGGACGAGGTCACCGCGGCGATACTCTAGAATGAGGTTCTCAGGAGGGAGAACCCAGCTTCGAGCTCAGGTGGCGGTAGCTCAGCTTTGGTGGCTTCTAGAAGAGCAGGAGGTGGTAGACAGAGCAACAGGAGATCGCAACGAGGGCGGTCTAAGTCCAGGAGGGACTTGAGCAAAATCAGGTGTTACCGGTGTGAGGAGTTGGGGCATCTAACCAGAGATTGCCCTCAACTTAAAAATCGAATGGTGGCTGCTGTAGCAACGGCCGACAGCGATTTAGATGGAGATATCCTGGAGATATCTGACGAGGTATCTACTTCTTCTCAGTAGTGGATATTAGATTCTGTATGCCCCTATCATGTATGTTGCAAAGAGGAGCAGTTTGACTCCCTGAAGAATAGTGAGGGCATTATATATCTGTCGGATGGATCGAGCTGTGCGATCAGAGGCATTGGGACGGTTAGCTGGAGGACACATGATGGTGCAGTGAGGAGATTGGGGGAGGTCCAATACATACCCGATTTCAGACAGAATCTTATCTCACTTAGTAGACTGAATTCGAGAGGCTACAGGATGGTAGCTGGTGGAGGAATCCTGAGGGTGTTACACAGTGATAGGATTGTGCTGGAGGGGAAGAAGGAGAGCATAGGACATTATTACCTGACGGGGAGCCCAGTGCGAGGTGGAGCTTCGGGAGCCAGGTGGAGCCCAGAGCAAGGTGGAGCTCTAGGAGACAGATCGGGCACGAGACAGGAGACTCGGGAGGATGAGAGGCGACGTCGCAAGTTGAGATTCCTATTATCGCAGGATGATGCCCCGAGCATGTCTCAGGTCAGGAGGAGCACAGCATACGATGGAGATGGGATCAAGCAGCCTGGCTCGACTCTCTTGTTTGTCCATCCATGATCAGCAGGCGATTGCCCTAGAGCATGGGGGCGAGGAGATCCAGAAGCTCTCAGAGTTTGAAGGAGGCCGAATATCGAGTCGAGGTGGAGATTGTTAGGATTTGATGCCTCAAGATTCAGCCCATATTGAGTCTACAGCGAGGTTCATGGCAAAAAATAGAGTCCAACGAGACCAAGATCACCTGAAACGGAGCTCGGATGGAAGAGATACGAGCTTTTGAAGTCGGCATGAGATTCGAGGCAACGGAGGACCGTCGGCGACCGTGGCGGGCTGCAGTGGCGGGCCGTAGGAGGCGATGCGCGGGATGCGCGACCCAGGCCCGCGTGGGATGTGCGACCCACGCAGGTGGGCGGCCCAGGCGGGCCACGGCCCAGGTGGGTGCGCGGCCCAGGCGCACGTAGGCTCGCACGCGGGAGCGGGCCAGCCCAGGCCCAGCAGCCTGCTGGCCCTTTGCCCCGGTCCACCGTGGACCGGATGGTCCACGGCTGGACCTGTGGACCGCACGGGCATTTTTCATGCATTTTGCATGATCCATGGCACTATTCCATGGATCGGTCGTGATCGAAAGGTGTGGGTTGATCTGTTTCTTGATCCGACGGTTCAGACACTTGATTGGGTTGATTAAGGACTCCTAAACCTAATCTAATTAGGTTTAAACCTCTGTTTAACCCTTTAAAAGGGCCCTGTGACGAATAGTGAAGTAGTGGTTCAGGTTTTCTCACCGTACAGAGCCGTACGAACCCGAGAGGAGAGAGAGAGGTGAAAGCGCTGAGAGAGAAGGAGCAGGAGGCTTCTGGACAGCGGTCGCCAGGCACTTTAGGGGTTCAGGGGGTCTTCCAAGAGAGAGAGAGCTTTTGTGAGGAAACTTCTAGTGAGAGAGAATTGGGTGTACAAGGGTTGAGGGTGAGGTCTCCTCTTATAAATTTTTTTTTTCATAGTGAAGTTTGCATGCCCCGTGGAGGCAAGCCCTTTTGTGGCTGATCCACGTATTTTGATTGTTTTTCTTTTGTTTTGTTTCTTCTTTCTTCCTGCTGCATCGCGTGGTACTGAAAGGATCTTGGGAGGTGGTATCCTGGCCAGACATCCACCCAACACGAGGTGCCAAAATCTTTGGAGGAGAGTCTTCTATCAAGAGATCAAAAGTTGATGTCTTGTAGAAACAAAAGGTAAGAGAGAAGATTTTTTTCTCTTATTATTTTTCTTTTCAGTTTATTTTCTCTTTGTTTTATATTTTTATGTGATAAAAATCTGAGAGAGAAAGAGGGATGGCAGTGGATTCATGCTCCAATGAGTTGGGGCATGGTGATCTTATTTTGGACATGATCTGATAATGTTCTGATGAGAGAAGAAGAAGAAAAGAAGGTCTTTTCTTCAGATTTCTTTTAGAACCCTTCTTCTCCATAAATTATGAGATTTTTTATGATAAAAATCAAATATCATAAGATCTGGAAGTTAGGAAAATATCTAGAGAAGAAGGTCTTCTCATATCCTAGCATAGAGATGTTCTCAGGACATCAATCATTGATGTACTAAAAGAGAAGAATTGTCTTCTCTTAGGACTTTTTCTTTTATATTATTATTTTTGATTTTAGGGAGGTCAAAAGGTTGACTTCTCCTTTATTTCTCTTCATATTCTTTATCTTTTGGAATATCTAAAAGATCCAAAGAATATCTTCTAGATTAACCATCTAGAGGGATCTGCAAGAAGCTAGCACTTCGAGCGGATCTTCGTTCAACGAACCTTCGATTTTGTTACAGTCTCATGTGGATCACTTGTAGAGGTCAGACATGTGTGTGGCTCCAAAGACAACAAAAAAAATCAACCATAGAGTTTTCAACCGCATGAAGGTAAGAGATCTGATCTCTTCTTTTATCTATATATGATCTAGGTTTTAGATCTGAAACTATTTCAGATCTAGGGTATTGATTTGATCAATACTAAAGCTTTTATTTTTCTAATTTATAAATATAATATCACATATTATAGATCCTAATTGTAGGGTTTAGTAATTTGATTACATGCATTTATAGACTAAATTATTTAATTTACATGTTCCGCTACATTATATTTCAAAATATTTTAAAATTCATGCATGAAACCTTGCATCTTTTCCAACAGTGGTATCAGAGCATCTAGGTTCTTTTATAACATGTTCATAATTATATTAAAATAAATCTAAAAATAAAATAAAGATCGCATGGACTGTAGGTTGTCCTGCTGTAAGGTTTACCCCTTACAGTGCAAAGGTTGTCCTGGTATGTTGCGATCTAGAAAATTTAAAAGGGTTTAAATAAATCTTATCATGAATATTTTAGATTAGATCTATTTTATTTCATGAATTTTTATATAATGTACATAGATTAAAATCAGCCAAGAATAGGATCTTGTGAAGGTTCTGTTGGTTGATCGGGCTGGCTCGACCAACATGCCAGCTCGATTGAAAAGTTGGCTGAATTTAATTATTTTAACCTACAATTAGTATTTGTTAATGAAATAAGCCGACCCATTTTTTAAATGAGTTGACCTATTTAATGAAACAATACTAGATTGTATTAAATTTTTCAAAAGTTGAAAATGGTTTTCAAAATGCCGAACCCCAACCCTCAGCCATGAACTTAATTAAAAGAATTAAGTGATTATTTAGGATCTAGGTTTGTGATTTAAAGATCCTAAGATAATTTCATAAAACATGGGTTAAAGGGTAATGGGTTAGCTTTGATCAGGTTATTAACTGGGTTAGACCTAGGGTTAGATTAAATATGGACTAAGTTAAGAAATTGATCAAACCTAATTAAAAGTTAATTAGGATTAGGTCATTTCTATAAATCACTTCAATAGTTGTAGTTGTTCAAAGTCCATATATCTAACAAATGGACACTGATCGTGGCTCAGCAGCTTGAGTCTTTAGGCAGACCAAATCAAAACTGATAAACTAGTTGGTGTCTAAGGTAAATCTGACCAGTGGTTTTTAATTGGGAGCCCACTTATCTGGCCATTTCTTATGGTGTCTAAGGCAAGCTTTGGTAAACCCTCCCACCAATCATACTTATCTGTCCAATGTGGTTAATCAGGTCTTGATTAGGTTGCTCATTGATTCGTGCTAACCCATGTCACATAGGAAATTAGTGAGTCTGATTTCATTCAGTGAGACTGATCTAGGTGCCCATGGACCAAATTTGATCCTAGTCCTTGTTAAAGACTTGAGAAGTTAGTGGGAGGACTTGACTTGATGAAGTCAGTGGGAGCAAATTGGTCCATGTCCTTTCTATCCTTAAATCACTAATAATTTTAAATCTTATAAAATTATTAGGTCCTTAAAATGATAAAGTTATGAGATAACTGAGTCATAGCCTCTCATTAAGGTTTTGATAATGAGTCCTGTTGGGTATAAAATACCCACAGCCGGAACCCACGGCGGAACCGCCATCAGCAAGCGCAGCTCCGCCCGGACTCCTACGGGAGCCGGGCTCCACCGACGGCATCAGCAAGTGCAGCTCCGCCCGGACTCCTACGGGAGCCGGGCTCCGACGACGTCAGCAAGCGCTGCTCCGCCCGGACTCCTACGGGAGCCGGGCTCCGCCGCCGACGTCAAAACAGCTCCGCCCGGACTCCTACGGGAGCCGGGCTCCGCTCTCAACATCAATTGCTGGTAAGCTCAGTCCGGACTCTTACGAGAGCCGGACTTCACCCTTGACATTGTTTGCAGCACAGCTCCGCCCGGACTCCTACGGGAGCGGGCTCCACCGACGGCATCAGCAAGTGCAGCTCCGCCCGGACTCCTACGGGAGCCGGGCTCCGACGACGTCAGCAAGCGCTGCTCCGCCCGGACTCCTACGGGAGCCGGGCTCCGCCGCCGACGTCAAAACAGCTCCGCCCGGACTCCTACGGGAGCCGGGCTCCGCTCTCAACATCAATTGCTGGTAAGCTCAGTCCGGACTCTTACGAGAGCCGGACTTCACCCTTGACTTTGTTTGCAGCACAGCTCCGCCCGGACTCCTACGGGAGCCGGGCTCCACCGACGGCATCAGCAAGTGCAGCTCCGCCCGGACTCCTACGGGAGCCGGGCTCCGACGACGTCAGCAAGCGCTGCTCCGCCCGGACTCCTACGGGAGCCGGGCTCCGCCGCCGACGTCAAAACACTCCGCCCGGACTCCTACGGGAGCCGGGCTCCGCTCTCAACATCAATTGCTGGTAAGTCAGTCCGGACTCTTACGAGAGCCGGACTTCACCCTTGACTTTGTTTGCAGCACAGCTCGCCCGGACTCCTACGGGAGCCGGGCTCCACCGACGCATCAGCAAGTGCAGCTCCGCCCGGACTCCTACGGGAGCCGGGCTCCGACGACGTCAGCAAGCGCTGCTCCGCCCGGACTCCTACGGGAGCCAGGCTCCGCCGCCGACGTCAAAACAGCTCCGCCCGGACTCCTACGGGAGCGGGCTCCGCTCTCAACATCAATTGCTGGTAAGCTCAGTCCGAACTCTTACGAGAGCCGGACTTCACCCTTGACTTTGTTTGCAGCACAGCTCCGCCCGGACTCCTACGGGAGCCGGGCTCCACCGACGACATCAGCAAGTGCAGCTCCGCCCGGACTCCTACGGGAGCGGGCTCCGACGACATCAGCAAATGCAGCTCCGCCCGGACTCCTACGGGAGCCGGGCTCCACGCCATCAGCAAGCGCTGCTCCCCCGGACTCCTACGGGAGCCGGGCTCCACCGCCATCAGCAAGCGCTGCTCCGCCCGGACTCCTACGGGAGCCGGGCTCCGCCGCCGACATCAAAACAGCTCCGCCCGGACTCCTACGGGAGCCTGGCTCCGCTCTCAATATCAATTGCTGGTAAGCTCAGTCCGGACTCTTACGAGAGCCGGACTTCACCCTTGACTTTGTTTGCAGCGCAGCTCCGCCCAGACTCCTACGGGAGCCGGGCTCCACCGCCATCAGCAAGCGCTGCTCCGCCCGGACTCCTACGGGAGCCGGGCTCCGCCGCCGACATCAGAACGGCTCCGCCCGGACTCCTACGGGAGCCGGGCTCCGCTCACGACGGCTCCGACCGTTGCCGAGCTTCAGTCGACAGATCCACACCCCCTGACAGGCCCTCAAAACGGCCGCGACCCTGCTCCACCTCCTGTGGCGGACTCCGTACAGCTCCATTATCCCCCTGGCAGGCCGCAGTAACGGCCACGAACCTGCTCCACCTCCTGTGGCGGACTCCGCACAGCTCCATTATCCCCCTGGCAGGCCACAGTTACGGCCACGAACCTGCTCCACCTCCTGCGATGGGTACCATGCGGTTCCCCTGACGACGGACGCTGCTCCACCCTTCATAACGGATTCCACGTGGCAAGTCGAGGTGATACCCGCGTGTCCGCTCCACTATCTTTCGCAATCAATTCCCCTGACCATGGGCGGCCCACTACCAGGCAGTTACGCACGTCGCCATTAGTCCGTTGCCTCCCCCGCCTATAAAAGGGGGGACTCAGATACGTTATTTTTTAAGCTCATTTCTCTTATCTCGTAACTCTGCTAAATTCTCCGTTCGAGCACTCCATTCTTGTTGAGGCAGAGAACTGACTTGAGCGTCGGAGGGTCTTGCCGGAGCAACCCCACCTCCGGTTTAGACTTCCCTTGCAGGTCCCGGCGGCGACCGCGGCCTCCTCAACTCCAGCTTCTCCGGCGCAGGCGGATTTTTGCACCAACAGGATTGGCGCTAGAAGGAGGGCTTTGTATCTTCGCAGCACCCTTGTTCTTGAAGGAGCGCTCAACGGAGCCACCTCCGGCCATCTCTCCGTCATTTACCCCTAATCCTCCCCCACGAGACCGGCACCCGATGCCTCCGCGCAGGGCGTCCACCCGGCGGTCCACGGCCTCCGCGGCAAGATCTCAGGCTCCGGCCTCCCCTCCCGTTTCTCAGCCAGCTCCTCCTCCCCCTCCGGCGACGGCGGTCGGCGCGGAGCAGTTTGACTTGCTGGCGCAGCAGGTCAAGGGCCTCGTCGAGGCCGTACAGGCGATGCAGCAGCAGCCGCCGCAGGCGTCGGCGCATCCGAAAGGGGCATCTCCGGAATGCCAGAACCCGGCGGTGGGGCGGGCCACCTGGGCTAGCCGCCCCATCCTTCCCGAGAAGGCGAATCCAAGGGTGGAGAGCCCTCAGTCGGACCACGACTCCACCCCTGGGAGATCCCTGCCCCCGTTCTGCCAAAGGACCCTCGAGACTCGAAGTCGAGAGGATTTCCTGGACCGGAGGCTCCAGGAGATGAACCGGCGGATCGAAGAACTCCGCCATGCGCCTCCCACTTACGGTGAGGATATCTGCACTGACCCTCCCTTCTCCCAAATGATTATGCAGGAACCGATCCCGCCGAATTTCAAGCTCCCCCAGTTTGAAAGCTACGACGGGACGTCGGACCCGGTGGACCACCTGGAGGCCTTCCGGACAATGATGCTGCTTCATGGTGCCCCCGACGCCATCTTATGCCGGGCTTTCCCGTCTACTTTGAAGGGAGCGGCAAGAAACTGGTACTCGGCACTGAAGCCGGGTACCATCTTCTCCTTCGACCAAATGAGCCACCAATTCGTGGCCCATTTTGTCAGCAGCCGACATCCCCGGAAAGGTTCGGAGTCCCTCATCAACATCAAGCAGAGGGAAGGGGAGTCCATACGGGCCTACATCAACCGCTTCAACATCGCGGCGTTGGAGGTCCGGAACTTGGACCAGTCGGTTGCCATGGCCGCCCTGAAAGGTGGCCTTCAGAAGAATGACCTCTTGTACTCCCTGGAGAAGAAGTACCCCAGGGATTTTGCTGATCTGCTGGCTCGGGCTGAAGGATACGCCCGAGCGGAAGAGGCCTTCAAAATGAAGGATGAAGAGACTACGAGGGAGCGCCAGGCGGGAGATTCTGGCAAGCCCGCAGTTGAGAAGAGGCCAAGGGAAGCCCGGCCTCGCTCCCGATCCCCTCCTGGGCACAAGCGCGCCCATACTCCACCCCGGGCACGCAGGCAGAGGAGCCCGGACAATAGGTTTCGGCGGGGTTCCCCTCCAGGGAAGTTCCGCAGCTACGCCCCCCTCAACGCCTCGAAGGCCCAGGTACTAATGGAGGTCAGGGAGCTGATCCCTAGGCCGGAGAGGATGCGCACGCATCCCGGGAAGCGCAACCCCAACAAGTTCTGCCTCTACCACCGCGACCACGGCCACGACACCGAAGAGTGCATCCAGCTCCAGGACGAGATCGAGGAGCTCATCCGGCGAGGTCGGCTCGACAGATTCATCCGCCGCAGGCCCGAGGGTAGAGGAGACCGGCCAAGAGCCCTCCCACCGCCCGAACCACAGAAGAGGGAGGAGCAGCCCGGAGACCGGCCTCCTATCGGGACCATCGACTCCATCGCCGGAGGGCCTCAAGGAGGAGCGGGAGAACTGTAAATGTATTGCTTACTGTTTCGTTTTGAATCTACTTTTCTTTCTAGCTAACGCACCCCTCCTGCTTAACGCGGATGTATTATGACTGGATATGACCTCTCCAAAAAACAACGGCCGTGTCAGGAACAGGAGGAGAACCTCGTCCTGACATGAGCAAAGTCAAAGGCCCGGTTCTTTTAGACGGATGGGGGGAGAGGCCTTACAACGCCCTAATGTGCCCCCACAGCCCTGTTAGGGACAGGAGGAAAACCTCGCCCTAACTTGAGCAAAGTCAAAGGCCCGGTTCTTTTAGACCGGATGGGGGGAGAGGCCTTACAACGCCCTAATGTGCCCCCACAGCCCTGTTAGGGACAGGAGGAAAACCTCGCCCTAACTTGAGCAATGTCGAAGGCCCGGTTCTTTTAGACCGGATGGGGGGAGAGGCCTTACAACGCCCTAATGTGCCCCCACAGCCCTGTTAGGGACAGGAGGAAAACCTCGCCCTAACTTGAGCAATGTCGAAGGCCCGGTTCTTTTAGACCGGAGGGGGAGAGGCCTTACAGCGCCCTAACGCGCCCCCACAAGCCAGGCTGATGACGAGAACCTCGCCACCGGCCCAAGCAAAATGGAAGACCCGGACTCCTACGGGAGCCGGGTTCCGTCGCAAAGGTAGGCTCCACCCGGACTCCTACGGGAGCCGGGTTCCACCGCCAAGGTAAAACTTCACCCGGACTCCTACGGGAGTCGGGTGCCGCCGCCAAGCAAGACTTCACCCGGACTCCTACGGGAGCCGGGTGCCGCCGCCAAGCAAGACTTCACCCGGACTCCTACGGGAGCCGGGTTCCACCGCCAAGCAAGACTTCACCCGGACTCCTACGGGAGCCGGGTTCCGCCGCCAAGCAAGACTTCACCCGGACTCCTACGGGAGCCGGGTTCCGCCGCCAAGCAAGACTTCACCCGGACTCCTACGGGAGCCGGGTTCCGCCGCCAAGCAAGACTTCACCCGGACTCCTACGGGAGCCGGGTTCCGCCGCCAAGCCAGACTTCACCCGGACTCCTACGGGAGCCGGGTTCCGTCGCCCGGTAAGACTTAGCCCGGACTCCCACGGGAGCCGGGCTCTCATCGCCACTTCTACGACAGGGGTCAATGATGGTAGCAAGACTCGGCCGCGCAACAAGATCGGATGGAAGGAAGGAGCTCCCCCCCCCACGGCGACATCTACATCAAACAAGCCAAACGACAAGAAAGGCCCAACAATCGACATTATCAGTACTACACGTGAACAAGGTAACACAAAGCGCTCCTTTTTCCATTTTCAATATATACACTACAAAGCCAGAGCGGCCAGAAAAAGAAAAACAAAACGACAAAAAGAAAATAGCTACATAAAGACAAAGGGGCTCTAAGGGGGCCCTGCCTCCTCCGACCTTGAGTCGCCACCTGCATCCCTCAACCAGGACGGCCTCAGGCTCTCCACCGTTTCTTCTAGTTCTTCCTTCTTTCGCAGCACGTCCTGGAGCGCCTGACGAAGTCGCCGGACCTCAGCCTCCGCTTCCCGATGCCACTTCCGCAACACTTCAGACTCCGCCTCTGCGTCCGCGACGGCCTTCCGCTCAAGCCCCAGTTGAATTTTTACTTGTTGTAGCTCAGCTGTCTTCTCCCCAAGGGAGACAGAAATCCCTTCGACAGAGCCTCTCAGGGCTTGGAGCTCTTCGTTATCTTGGGCGTTAGCAAGCTGCGCCCTAGTAACCAACTGCCTCTGGAGACGGACTACCTCGTCCGCCGCTCGACGGAATCTCCCCTTGTACTCCTCTACCTGTCGGCGCCAGCTGGCCCGCTGCACATCGTGGCTCATCTCAGCATCTTGAAGCTGCTTCTGGAGGTCGGAAACTTTTTGTGACCATATCTGCTCATCCCGTGCTGCGAGTCGGGGTGAGTTCCCTTCCAGCTGGCCGATCCTCCTCTTGGCAGCCGACAGCTCCACTTTAAGGGCGCTGATCCTGGCCTCTTGAGCCCAAGTTCGGTCACTGGCGCTCTTCTTACATTCCTCAAGCTCTTTTGTGAAGCTCGCCTTCCTCCGACTGTAGTCCATGATCGCCCGCACTTGGATACTCCTGAAGTGGGCGGCCTCGGCAGCGGCCTCGGAGTAGCATTTTTTCGCCTGGCGGAGCTCGCCCTCCGACTTTTTCAACTTCTTCGTCAAGTGGAGGACCTCCTTTTTGAGTCGCTGGATAGTCGACTTCAGCGGGACCCCCAGGGGCAGGGGGAGTGCTTCGGCGGGGCGCTGCCATTGAAAGAGGCAAGCGTCAAAGACCGATTCATTACAAGAAGAAAGGCCGGAAAGAAGGAGCAGAGGGAGGAAAAAATCATCCACAAAAAGGAATTCGGCTTTATTGATTGATCTTGAAGACAAATGAAAAGGAAGCATGATAACAAAAGAAAGATACAAGGTCGGAGGTCTCAGACCTCGGGAGCGGGGGGTGGAGAGTTCGGCGCGGGGGGTGCAACTGCTGTGACGGCGGGCGAAGGGCCGGCCTCGTCGTCGGACTCCTCCAAGAATTCGAGGCCAAGATCGGGATATCTGCTGGCCACCTTCTCCCGGCAAAGCTCAAACCCCTTGGTAAATGCCTCCAGGCCGAACTGGACGTTCAGCTCCCTCATCTCCGCGGAGGCCTTGAACTCCTCCACCGCAAGGGTCCTGGCCTCCGAGACCAGAACCGGAGTTTGCTCGGCCAGCTGGGCGACCTCGGCCTCCGCCTTCCTCACCGACTCCTCCAGGCTCCGTCTCTCCGCCTCCCGGGCTTGTCTCTCCTCCTCCCGGGCTTGTCTTTCCTCTTCCCGGTCCTGTCTCTCTCTCTCCAGGGCCTCCCGGAGGGCGGCCACCTCGGCCGTCTTTGCTTGAAGACGAACGACCTCGTCTTGGCAGCGCTCCTCCGCCCGGAGGAGATCCCTTCTCATGCGGCCCGACGCCTCGACATAGGCGAAGAGCTGGTGCCCGATCTGCAAAGACAGATGGAGAATTACAACAAAGACCGAGGCAACTGTGCAAATAAAAATCCGCTTACCTCAAGAAAGGACCCCAAGGTGTCCCAAGCCCGCTGCTCGGGATCGGCGCGGTCGATCCTCTCCACGACGTCGGACAGGATGCAACCATCGAGCAGCCGACGGATTAGAGCCTTGTCGTTGAAGGGATTCTCCGATCCCCCCTCGGAGCAGACGGACTCGTCTGCAGCGGCTCGGTGGCTGCTCGGCCTGCGGGCCACCGATTTTCTCCTCCTCCCCGCGGCAGGTGCCTCCGCAGGGCGAACCTCCAGAATTGGGACCCCAGTCGGTGGGCTCCCTGGGGGAGCCCGGGGGGCCGCTGGCTCGGCATCCGAAGGAATGTCGATCGCCGGGGTCGCCTGGACGGGCGCGGCAAGGCTCGTCTCCTCCACCCTGGCCCTCTTCGCCGAGCCGGAAGTCGTCGCGCCCTTCCTTTTCTGGGCTCTCATGGCCTTGGCAAGCATTCGTGTGGCTTCGGCGTCCATTGCTAAAAAAAAAAAAAAAAAAAAAAAAAAGAGAAAAAAGAAAGAAGAAGAAAAGAAGAAGAAAAAGCAGCACCAGTCAGTCCAAAAAAAAAAAAAAAAAAAAAAAAAAAGAGAAAAGAAAAGAAGAAAGAGGAAAAAGGAGAGAGAAAGGAAGAGAGGGAAGAAGAAGACAAGAAAAGGAAAGATGTATACTTGCTGGATCTTGAGGGCTCAGGCCGATGTTGAAGAGAAGCGGCTCCCTCAGTAGGTTTGGAAGGGAAGGAGCGGGATAGCTCAGGAGCTTCTGGGCGGCCTGAAGGTCGTCCTCTCCTAGGCCAGGAGCCCGACGGACGGAATCCCTCAGAGACCCCAAAGGGGGTAGGCCCAATTCCAGGGTCGGGCAGTAAACAAAGAGGAATTTCCCCTTCCAGTTGTGAATCGAAGAAGGGGCGCCCTTCAGCAACCCCTTCTTGCCGAACTGAGGGGAGAAGTACCACCAGTCCTTCGCTGAAGGATGGCGTTTGAAGGTGTAGAAATGTCTGAATAAGGAGAGGGATGGCTGGACCTCGGCTATGTGGCAGAGAGAGAGAAACCCTATTAAAAACCTAAAGGAATTCGGGGCAACAGAAGCAAGTGAAATATCTAAAAAGCGAAAGAAGGCGGCGACGAAGTTTGGGAGCGGAAGCCGAAGCCCGGCACGAAAGACCTCCTGATACAGACAAAAGCGGCCGGGGGGGGGGGCGCTGGCCCTATCAGAGGGGCCAGGAAGCTCCAGGTCGTACTCCGCAGGGACCCCGTATCGAACCCTTATCAGGAGAAGTTCGTCCGGAGTCGACGAACACGAAATGGCGCCCGGCGCGAAAACTGGGCGAGACCCTGCCCCGAGCGCGGGTTCATCCGCAGAAACGGGGGCCTGGGGGTTCGAAGCAGAAGAACTCCCAGAACTTACGGGGACAGAAGATTCAGAAGACATTTTTTCTCGGGGAAGAACCTAAAGGGCCCTAGAAAGGCAAATTGAGAGGGGAACGAAGCGCCAAAGGTCAACCCGGAGGAAGACACGAAGAGAATGAAAAGACGAAAGAGCCCTAGGCGGTGAAAAGAAGGTGGGCACTAACCTATCTTGCTCTGAGGACCCGGGGGGCGAGAGACGGAAGGCGCCTACGGCTCGAAGGGGCGTTCGCAAGAGCAGACTCTCGGGGAGATGACGGACGCCAGCGAAAATCAAAAATGGAGTAGGACGCCTGAAGGGGGGAGGACGGGTTTAAATAGACCCTGGGATCCGGCGCCATAATGATCTCGAATCCCCCAGGCCAGTCCGCGCTCGACACGTGTCCCACTCCCCATGGCAGACGGCTGAAGGCGGCTGGCGGTTGGCAGGGCCATGATTGCGCCGTACCTAGGCCAGCGTACTTGCGGGGTCTTCGAAGCGTCCCCTCGTTCCGCCCCAATTCGAAAAGACTCCGGCACGCGCTCATTTAATGCCAAAATATCTGGGAGCGGCAGGGCGCGGGATTCGAAGGAACGGTTCTGGCTGTACTTCTATGTACTTCCTTCGTTTGAAATTCAAAACTCGGATGTAGGGGACTGGTGTTGGGTATAAAATACCCACAGCCGGAACCCACGGCGGAACCGCCATCAGCAAGCGCAGCTCCGCCCGGACTCCCACGGGAGCCGGGCTCCACCGACGGCATCAGCAAGTGCAGCTCCGCCCGGACTCCTACGGGAGCCGGGCTCCGACGACGTCAGCAAGCGCTGCTCCGCCCGGACTCCTACGGGAGCCGGGCTCCGCCGCCGACGTCAAAACAGCTCTGCCCGGACTCCTACGGGAGCCGGGCTCCGCTCTCAACATCAATTGCTGGTAAGCTCAGTCCGGACTCTTACGAGAGCCGGATTTCACCCTTGACTTTGTTTGCAGCACAGCTCCGCCCGGACTCCTACGGGAGCCGGGCTCCACCGACGGCATCAGCAAGTGCAGCTCCGCCCGGACTCCTACGGGAGCCGGGCTCCGACGACGTCAGCAAGCGCTGCTCCGCCCGGACTCCTACGGAGCCGGGCTCCGCCGCCGACGTCAAAACATCTCCGCCCGGACTCCTACGGGAGCCGGGCTCCGCTCTCAACATCAATTGCTGGTAAGCTCAGTCCGGACTCTTACGAGAGCCGGACTTCACCCTTGACTTTGTTTGCAGCACAGCTCCGCCCGGACTCCTACGGGAGCCGGGCTCCACCGACCGCATCAGCAAGTGCAGCTCCGCCCGGACTCCTACGGGAGCCGGGCTCCGACGACGTCAGCAAGCGCTGCTCCGCCCGGACTCCTACGGGAGCCGGGCTCCGCCGCCGACGTCAAAACAGCTCCGCCCGGACTCCTACGGGAGCCGGGCTCCGCTCTCAACATCAATTGCTGGTAAGCTCAGTCCGGACTCTTACGAGAGCCGGACTTCACCCTTGACTTTGTTTGCAGCACAGCTCCGCCCGGACTCCTACGGGAGCCGGGCTCCACCGACGGCATCAGCAAGTGCAGCTCCGCCCGGACTCCTACGGGAGCCGGGCTCCGACGACGTCAGCAAGCGCTGCTCCGCCCGGACTCCTACGGGAGCCGCGGCTCCAGCTCGCTCGCCGGACTCCTACGGGAGCCGGGCTCCGCTCTCAACATCAATTGCTGGTAAGCTCAGTCCGGACTCTTACGAGAGCCGGACTTCACCCTTGACTTTGTTTGCAGCACAGCTCCGCCCGGACTCCTACGGGAGCCGGGCTCCACCGACGACATCAGCAAGTACAGCTCCGCCCGGACTCCTACGGGAGCCGGGCTCCGACGACATCAGCAAATGCAGCTCCGCCCGGACTCCTACGGGAGCCGGGCTCCACTGCCATCAGCAAGCGCTGCTCCGCCCGGACTCCTACGGGAGCCGGGCTGCACCGCCATCAGCAAGCGCTGCTCCGCCCGGACTCCTATGGGAGCCGGGCTCCACCGCCGACATCAAAACAGCTCCGCCCGGACTCCTACGGGAGCCGGGCTCCGCTCTCAATATCAATTGCTGGTAAGCTCAGTCCGGACTCTTACGAGAGCCGGACTTCACCCTTGACTTTGTTTGCAGCGCAGCTCCGCACGGACTCCTACGGGAGCCGGGCTCCACCGCCATCAGCAAGCGCTGCTCCGCCCGGACTCCTACGGGAGCCGGGCTCCGCCGCCGACATCAGAACGGCTCCGCCCGGACTCCTACGGGAGCCGGGCTCCGCTCACGACGGCTCCGACCGTTGCCGAGCTTCAGTCGACAGATCCACGCCCCCTGACAGGCCCTCAAAATGGCCGCGACCCTGCTCCACCTCCTGTGGCGGACTCCGTACAGCTCCATTATCCCCCTGGCAGGCCGCAGTAACGGCCACGAACCTGCTCCACCTCCTGTGGCGGACTCCGCACAGCTCCATTATCCCCCTGGTAGGCCACAGTTACGGCCACGAACCTGCTCCACCTCCTGCGACGGGTACCATGCGGTTCCCCTGACGACGGACGCTGCTCCACCCTTCATAACGGATTCCACGTGGCAAGTCGAGGTGATACCCGCGTGTCCGCTCCACTATCTTTCGCAATCAATTCCCCTGACCATGGGCGGCCCACTACCAGGCAGTTACGCACGTCGCCATCAGTCCGTTGCCTCCCCCGCCTATAAAAGGGGGGACTCAGATACGTTATTTTTTAAGCTCATTTCTCTTATCTCGTAACTCTGCTAAATTCTCCGTTCGAGCACTCCATTCTTGTTGAGGCAGAGAACTGACTTGAGCGTCGGAGGGTCTTGCCGGAGCAACCCCACCTCCGGTTTAGACTTCCCTTGCAGGTCCCGGCGGCGACCGCGGCCTCCTCAACTCCAGCTTCTCCGGCGCAGGCAGATTTTTGCACCAACAAGTCCATTGACTCAATAATCATTGCAGACCCAAAGGTCTGGTGCATATTGACTAATGAAATTATCACTCATCATATGACGACTTGAAAGTGTCTCTCTAATGGTGGTTAGGTGAGCCAACCAAAGTTGGACTTAATCATTTGTTGGTTAGATTCACCAAGTATAGTCATGTTAATGATTGGACCTAACCGAATCTTTACAGTAGAGGCTAAAGCCTACTGATTAGATTTCTGGGGCAAAATTAAATTACTAGAAGTTGTTTGGAGAAACAATTGGTTAATGAACCTACCTGTAGATGCAGATGGGTTGGCTGACCAAAGTCGGACTTGTTTGTAGTCTATGTGGATTCTAGTACCTACTAGGATATTAAAGTAATTTTTTGAATTGGAGATAGAGGCTACCAATTTGAACAAAATAGTGGGAGAACCTTGAGACTAAAGTTCAAGTCTCTAGGCTTAAAATAATTCATATACATTAGGTCATTGTTCTCTTTTCTCAAAATAAGGCTAAACCTTAATTGCTCCAATCGCTGTTAGATAGTAATGACTTATGGGATCCAATTTTATTAATTAGTATCGAAAGTTGAATTTAATTCAACAGTATGAATGGGTTCGTATTGGGACTTCTTAGTTCAGTCAAAATAATTAATCCAAAATCGATCCAAATCAGGCATGTTGCTTCTACTATCAGAAGCAGGGTCATAGGAAGAAGAATTATCTTGCTTCCCTTGACTATTATAGGCTGAACAAGAGAAAGGAGCAAGAGTTGCTCATCAAGGATGTTATATGATAACACCTTAAAGTTTCTCTATGTAATTCTACTACCTAGGTATTAGATACCGGTGGTCTTATGCAATTTGTTGCTAGTAAGTGGAATGTTTAAAAATGGTGAGAAATTCTTGAACATTAGGAATGGAAGTCTTATTCCAATCCTAACTTTAGGAATTGATTTTCAAACATTGTCATTTAGAGTAATTGTTACTATTGTCCATTGTTTATGATGAATGTAATCTTTGTTGGCCTTTTGGCCAATGATGATCATCATTCATTAATAAAGAAGATTATTATAATATTATTATGAATAATTTACAATAATACATAGATAGAAAAGAAATGACATTTAACATTTACACAGTCTATTAAGTGTAATGTATACACCTAAGTTACATAATATCATGAATATCTATCTTTGGCTTAGTCACCTTGACAAGAACAGGATAAACAGATTAGCTTGAGAGGAAAACCTCATATCAATGATTGTGAATCATTGATAGTCTGTGAGTCTTGTCTTCTTGGAAAGATGACAAAGTCACCTTTTAATGGAAAAGGTGAAGGAGCTGATTGTTGGGAAATGTGTCCCAAAAAGCCAATCGTCAAGCTGTTGACGGTTGAGCAACCAAGTATTATAATTGATTTGTTAATAAATAAAATATATTTGGCATCTTCATCATAAGCTTTCATCTTCTAATGAACTCCGTTGTTATGATGAAGTCCTTAGGACTATTTAAGTTTGATAAAGAAGGATTTATCGATTAGTCCTTAAAACTATTCACGACCAAATGATAAACTGTTAATAAGGACGACAGCTTCTATCGAGCATAGGTCGCTGTAGAACATATGGGTTGGTTGTCCTCTTAACCAAGGAGTATGGAGACACTGGTATGGCATACATGTGAGATGTAAGGGTACATCATCATTGAACATGACCAACTCCAGAGTATTCTGCTGTCGAGAATGCCTCTGATGGGATATAGGTATAAGTGTCCCTTAGACTTGAGATCACCTTAGTGACTTGCAAGCAACTCACTGTGCTTTGGTACTGGACTAACTGAATTTCTAATTCAGGGATGGAAGGCTTCTGGGCACAGTCAAGTACTTACGAAGTCAGAGTGTGATCGAGATAGGATTGACCACTCCAAGAGTTGGAGAAGAATGTTGCTCCTAGATTGATTTTGATGATTACAAAGCAGATTGAAGGGATACAAATAATTTTAAAATGAAAAAGTCCTTATGCTCTTCAAGGGCAAAATCATAATTTCATTAAATACTGATTTGATAGTACCATTTGGTAGAACAAATGATTTGAAATCTATTGGTGAAAATTTTATTGTGTTTGGACTTATATTCTTGAAGTTATGAAGGTTTGAAGTGCATGAGTCGACTCATGAGTCAACTCATGGCACTGTGAGCTGATTGGCATGCAAAAATTCTCCTTGGCACGCTAGTTTTCTGGCTTGGCACGACCTGTGAGTCGACTCATGAGTCGACCCACAAGGCATGAGTCGACTCATGAGTCGACCCCTGCTAATTTGAGCCAAGAATTTCCAGAAACGTATTCTCTGGTTTTTGCAACAGAGGTCGACTCATGAGTCGACCCCTGAAGCATGAGTCGACTCATGAGTCGACCCCTGCGATGGGAAATGTCAGCAACGGCTATTTTTTTGCCCGTTTTAATTACCATTTATGCTTCCTAAAAATCCTCTAACGGCTCTTTATCTACCTAAATTTTTTCTCTTGCTTCTAATGCTACAAAATGCTTAAAATGATGAAAGAAATTGCAGATTAAATAGCGGATCAAACGTGAAATCAAAAGAGACGAGAAAGAGAGGAGAATAGAAGAAAGGATCCAAAATTTGCAAGAAAAAGTCTGAGATCAACGAAAAATCTAAAGAGAAAAAGAGAGAGGATCCACAATATACCAGAGAGATTGTGAAAGAGAAAAGCAAGATCTTTCAAGGAGAGAATTCTTCACGCCTATTGTTTCAACCTTGATCTAGAGATCGTTCAAAGCTTTCAAGAGATCTTCAATTAACAATCAACCTCTTCTCAAGCATTCAAGCGTTCATCCACTTTGAGAAATTCGAAAAAGAGGTTCTTCATTTGAGTAAAGCTTTTATTGTTATATTTGCTCATTTAAGGAGCTGTTATTGTATTAATCTGTGCTCTAAATACTCTTACTCTTTGTGAGTTTTTGTTCTTGTATTTGGAGGATTTCGAAAACAAGGAAAGGTTGATCCGAACCTGAAATCGGAGTGTTTTGGGTTTACTTGTACCCGAGAAACAAGTGATCTAGCTTGGGATAGCTAGTGTCGGAGTTTCCGACGTTTTGTATTCGGGTTGAATACAAAGGATAGTGGATTGAAATTCTCAAGTAGGATCTTGGGGAGTGGATGTAGGTGCAAGGTTAGCACCGAACCACTATAAATCCTTGTGTTTGTGGTGTGCTTTATCTCTTCACTTTATTTCTTTATTATATTCTTGCATTCCTGCTTTAGGTAATTAATATTGAATTAAAGTCTTTGTTTTGATCTTCATAAGTAATCTGTTGGGCTTAAAATTTTTAGAAACCCAATTCACCCCCCCCTCTTGGGTTGCATAGCTGGGCAACAAGTGGTATCAGAGCCGGTGCTCTAGCCCTTCTTTGATCTAACAATCAAAGAGCCAAAGATCTATGGCAACCCATGTTGGTACTTCTCTAGCTGAGGGGCAATCAACAAACCGACCTCCACTTTTCAATGGGTCTAATTACACCTATTGGAAAGCTCGGATGAAGATTTTCATACAAGCACTCGACTATGATATGTGGAGTATCATAGTGAATGATCCTCACACACCCACCAAGATTATAGATGGTGAGGAGTCAACCAAATCCGAGAAAGAATGGGATGAGGTTGACAAGAAATTGGCACAATTAAATGCCAAAGCCATGAATGTTCTTTATTGTGCACTAGATGCTAGTGAATTTAATCGCATTTCTACTTGTGCATCTGCTAAAGAAATATGGAATAGGTTAGAAGTCACCCATGAGGGAACAAATCAAGTAAAAGAGTCTAAAATAAACATGCTTGTACATAAATATGAATTGTTCAAAATAGAGCATGATGAGTCCATAACTGCTATGTTTACTCGTTTTACTGATATAATCAATGGTTTAAAGAGTCTTGGCAAATCTTATACTAACAGTGAACTTGTAAGAAAGATTCTCAGGTCACTGCCAAGAACTTGGGAAGCCAAGGTGACTGCCATCCAAGAAGCAAAGGACTTGAACACTCTACCTCTAGAAGAGCTTCTTGGATCCTTGATGACTCATGAACTTAGCATGAAGCAACATCAAGAGGATGAAGTCAAAAAGAAAAGAACCATTGCCCTCAAATCCACAACTTCGCCTGATTATGAAACGGATGACTTTGAAGATGAAGATCAGGATGAAGAGATGGCTCTCATCACCCAAAATTTAAGAAGTTTCTAAGAAAAAGGAAACAGGGGATGAGAAAGAAATTCACAAAAGGGGATCAAAGCAAAGAAAAGGAGAAAGATCAACCCCCTATATGCTACGAGTGCAAGAAGCCAGGACATTTCAGATCCGAATGTCCACAATTGAAGAAAGGTCCAAAGAAGTTCAAAAAGAAGGCAATGATGGCGACCTGGAGTGCGAGTGATGACTCAAGCTCCGACGAGAAAACCTCAACAGAACAAGCCAATCTGTTCCTGATGGCACATGAAAATGAGGTAACTTCTGAATCCACTAGTGAATTTACTTTTGAAGAATTGCATGAAGCATTCTATGATTCAATTGATGAATTAAAGAAACTAGGGAAGAAAAACAAAGAGCTGAAATTGGAAAATCAGTCCTTAGTGAAACAAGCTAAAATCTTTCAATTGAAAAATTCACCTTGATTCAAGAAAATCAAAACTTAAAGGATGAAATGAACAAGCTGAAATCTATAGTAGATAAGTTCACCTTAAGTTCAAACAAACTAAATATGATCCTTGAAAATCAGAAAGCTATATATGATAAGGCTGGACTTGGTTATAAACCCCTGAAGAAACAAAAATTTTTGAAGGATATTTATTCAAGTAACAAGTCTACAAATATACTTGTTTTAAATGTGGAAGAATAGGACATAAATCATACACATATCTTATTAACAAATATGCAAACACAAAGAAAATATGGGTTCCAAAAGGAACCATTCTGACTAACCTGAAAGGACCCAAGAAAGCTTGGGTACCTAAGACAGAAACGTGACCTTTGCTTGCAGGTGTGTCTAGCATCCCAAGAAGAAACAGGAAATGGTATCTTGACAGCGGATGCTCGAGACACATGACTGGTGATGAATCACAATTCATCACGCTTGATGCTAAGGATGGAGGGATGGTCACCTTTGGAGATAATGGCAAAGGAAAGATCATCGGGATAGGTAACATTGGTATCACTCCCTCCAAATACATTGAGAATGTTTTATTAGTTAAAGGTTTAAAGCATAACTTACTTAGCATTAGTCAATTCTGTGATAAAGGATATAAAGTAAGTTTTGAATCATCTGTTTGCATTGTGACGAGTCCTATTAACGATGGCATTAAATTTATAGGACATAGGCATGGCAATGTTTATATGGTAGACTTGAATGATTTAACAAAATTAGACATGCAATGCCTAGTTTCCTTATATGCTAAAATAAATGAGACTAGTTGGCTGTGGCATCGTAGACTTGCACACATTAGCATGCATTCTCTCTCAAAATTAATTAAAAAGGATTTAGTTCTCGGTTTGCCAAAACTGAATTTTGAAAAGGATAGAATTTGTGATGCATGCCAATTAGGTAAACAAACTAAAGTAAAGCATGCCAATAGTTTTGGTTGCCGATGTTTTGTATTAAATAATGGTAAAAAAAAATTTGGTAAATTTGATGCAAAATCAGATGAAGCAATCCTTCTAAGTTACTCCTCCACTAGTAAAGCATTTAGAGTTTTCAACAAAAGAACTTTAGTAGTTGAGGAGTCCATACATGTTGTCTTTGATGAATCTAACGATCTTCCTTCAAGGAAGAATGAGGGTGTTGATGATGCAGATCCACTAATAGAAGGTATGAAGGAGATCACTTTGAAAGATTTAGCAACTCCAAAAGACAAGGATCAAGAAGACGAACAAAATGAAAGAGGTGAAGAAATTCAAGAACAACCTCAAGGTACAAATGACCTACCCAAGAATGGAGGTATGTTCACAACCACCCTAAGGAGTTAATTATTGGTGACCCTATGCATGGGGTAAAAACCCGTTCTTCACTTAGAGATGTACTTAATCATTGTGCATTTGTATCTCAACTTGAACCTAAAACTTTTGAAGAAGCTGAAAATGATCATAACTGGATTAATGCTATGCAAGAAGAACTTAATCAATTTGAAAGAAATAATGTTTGGACCTTAGTAACAAGACCTAAAGATTATTCAATAATTGGCACAAAATGGGTCTTTAGAAACAAATTAGATGAGCATGGAAATGTAATTAGAAATAAAGCAAGACTGGTTGCTAAGGGATATAATCAAGAAGAAGGAATTGATTTTGATGAAACCTTTGCAGCTGTTGCTAGATTAGAAGCCATTAGACTTCTACTTGCTTATGCTTGCTTTATGAAATTCAAACTATTTCAAATGGATGTTAAAAGTGCATTTTTAAATGGATATATTTCTGAAGAAGTATATGTAGAATAACCCCCTGGATTTGAAAATCATGCTTTTCTCAATCATGTCTTTAGATTAAATAAAGCTTTATATGGTCTAAAACAAGCACCTAGAGCATGGTATGAAAGGCTAAGCAAATTTTACTAAATAATGGTTTCTCAAGAGGCAATGTAGATACAACCCTATTTATTAAAAGAAACCAAAATGATATGCTAATTATACAAATTTACGTTGATGACATAATTTTTGGGTCTACTAATGAATCCCTTTGTCAAGACTTTGCTAAGCTTATGCAGGGAGAGTTCGAAATGAGCATGATGGGAGAACTCACCTTCTTCCTCGGACTCCAAATCAAACAATCAAAAGAGGGAATCTCCATCACCCAAAGCAAGTACACCAAGGAACTACTCAAAAGATTTGGAATGGAGAACTGCAAACCAATTGGCACACCAATGAGTCCCTCAAGTAAGCTTGACAAGGATGATGAAGGTAAAAGCGTAGACTTAAAATACTACAGAGGTATAATTGGCTCATTATTGTATTTAACTGCAAGTAGGCCTGATATCATGTTTAGTGTTTGCTTATGTGCAAGATATCAATCTAATCCTAAGGAATCTCATTTGAATGCTGTTAAAAGAATCCTTAGATACTTAAATGGTACACAAACTATAGGGTTATGGTACTCTAAGGACTCACAAATTAATTTGTTAGGTATTCTGATGCTGATTTTGCTGGATGTAAATTAGATAGAAAAAGCACAAGTGGAACTTGCCAATTTCTTGGAGTAAACCTAATCTCATGGTTTAGCAAGAAACAAAATTCGGTGGCACTGTCTACGGCTGAGGCCGAATACATTGCAGCCGGAAGTTGTTGTGCTCAAATCTTATGGATTAAGCAACAAGTAGAAGATTTTGGAATCAAACTTAATGAAACGCCAATAAAATGTGATAATACAAGTGCCATAAATCTATCTAAAAATTCAATTCAACACTCAAGATCTAAACATATTGAAATAAGACATCATTTCATAAGAGAACATGTTCAAAACAAAAATATAATTCTTGAATATGTTTGCACTGAAAATCAATTAGTCGATATCTTTACAAAGGCCCTTAGTGAGGATAGATTCTGTGAAATTAGGAGAAATCTAGGAATTCTAGATCCATTTGTCTGAAATTTCTCAATTTCCAAAGAATAGATGTCAAAAACTCTTAGAGCTCAATTTTCAACATCTATCCTGGTCCCAAAAGCTCAGATTTATCACTCTAAAAACTTATCTTTGAGCAAAATTCCTTCACTCAAAATTTCGAATTTTTTTGGAATTTATTTGCATTTTTCCTGAATTTTTGAACTTCATGAGTCGACCCCCATGAGTCGACTCAATGGCAAACTTGTAAATCCCACCAACTTCCATCGGGTTCATTGTTTTTAAACGGGAAACCCTGTTCGTGAGACGACTCATCTTCCCATCGTCCTTCTTCTAAAAGCCATCTTCTCCAACTCTTTTTGCTCCAAATCCAAGGATCAATTCTGAGGCAATTCTCCCTCCTACTCTCCATCAAAAATCGCCTCCTTGGAAAAGAGATTTCTCGTGATTTCTCGCTTTGCTTGGCGTGGTTGGAACGTGCCCTAGCACTTCACCGAACTTCCAAAATCCACTTCTTTTCTCCACTAAAATTCCTCTTTACTCTCTTGTGATCCCTCCTCCTTCTTATCTGCTACTTTATTGGATATGGCTCCAAAGATGAAACTTCCACAAAGAAGGAAATCAATCCGTGAGCCTGAGAAATTGTCCGAAAGAAAAGGCATGCTCAGTCTTCCAGTGTTCCCGATCCAGTTTCAGTACCTGCTTAAGGTCCCTCTCAATCCTCCATAAGCCCCAGTGTAAATCCTCTTTCTGATAGAAAAGTAGAAATCGGGAAAAATATAGATTTTCGGTTCTTTGAGAAAGAAGGCTTTACTTTTGCTACCAAGATCAAAAATCAAGGATGGAAACTTTACTGCTCCCTTAAGGAAGTCACCTATGTTGATCTAGTCAGAGAGTTCTACCAGAACCTAAATTATGGAAACGGGTCAGTGACTTCAACTGTAAAGGGAATTGATATATGCTTGGATTCTAGGATATTGGAAGAAATACTTCAGTTGCCTAGTGAAAGATACTCATATATGGAACTCCCAATTAAAGAAGAAGGATCAGAATTATCTTAGGAGAAACTTTTTCAAAAGTTTAAACAAATTGGAAGCAAAGCTATTGTCCATTGAGATGAGAGTCCTGCATCAGATAGTTTCAAAACTCTTCTTTCCTAGGAGTGGTAGACATGACTTACTTTCGGCAGAGATGTATGTGTCATGTTTCATATCATCACTCAGACCCCCCTAAACCTCCCTGCACTTATGATAGAGGCCATGAGAGAAACTTTGAACAGATCTAAGGCACACTTGCCTTATGGTATGGCCCTTACTAGAGTATTTAGGAGGTTTGGAGTTAGCTGTGAGGGGGAGACACCTACCAAGCTCTCACATGTGGACACTTTAAACCAACACAGCCTGCACCGAATGGGAATTACAAAGACTGTTGGTGGTTGGATCAAGGGCTCTGAAGAAAGAACTGAGGATAGAGCTGAAACAAGAGCTGAAGACAGAACTGAAGGCAGAGTAGAAGAAGAAGGTCCATCTTCTCCTGTACATGATTTCAGGGCAGCTTCACCAGATACCCAGTTCATTCCTGATACTGAGGCTGGCCCTTCTGAGTTTACTAGGATGCCCACACCAGTGTATCAGCCAGAGAGTAGAGCACCTCATTCAGAGTTCAGACTGGCTGACGATCAGATCGAGCATATATCTCAGCGTGTGGCCTCTTTGCTGTCTAGCCAGTGGGGTAGCACTTCTTTTGCACCTGGAGCTACCTCTTCTGATC